>NC_068415.1:21217278-21564778 GCF_023724105.1 Carassius gibelio
GAATGTGTCAGTTGTGTTGCTGTCTATGGAGGTTCAGAAAGCTCTCGTATTGCAGCAAAAATATCTTAATTGTGTTTCCTAAGACAAACTAAGGCCTAACGAGTTTGGAACGACATGAGGGTGAGTAATTAATGACAGAATTTACATTTTTGGGTGGACTATCATTTTAATATTCGTTTCTAATCTGATTTTGCAGGCATTTCTCAGCCTTTAAGTGGAAAGCTGAATGGCCTTGTTTCTGTTGGAGACATAAAAGTTCAGCTAAACAATGTGGACATCCATGGCTTTGCTGTAGTGGGAGAAGGTCGCGTATACATCTCCATTAGTCCTGTCCCAGCTCAGGCAGGCTGGGCTCTGATGGCTGTGAGCCCGCTGGTCTCCACATTTGGTTGGCTGTTTGCTCTTGAGCTCCAGGACCATCTGAATGGCTTCAGCATATCTGGTTTGACTGTTTTTCCTTATCTGAAGCTCCATTAATTTATGTCATGTCACAGATCATGAAAAAGTCTAAAGAAAGAAAACATATTTTCCCCAGGTGCTGAGTTTTCTCATCGGGCAGAGCTGGTTTTCAGCCCACAAGGTCAGCGTGTTACCATTATTCAAGAGGTTCAAGGAATGGATTCATTCAACCATTTGAATTTTGACATTAGGATCAATGGAGATTTGCCTAGCATTCCCGATGGTGCTAAAGTCCATATTCTGCCTTTTAAAGAGACCTATCAATACAACCAATCAGGTAATTCTTGTAAACAATCTTGAAGAGTAATGACTATGGTTAGTCTTCAGTTAATTCGTTATTATTTCACATTGTTCATTACTGAGTAACTTAAGTTACACATCATATCGACAGTCTCTTTTTCTATTTATGCTCCACCAAAGAAAATAGTTCCAAAGGAAGTGGAACTGTAACGATAACAATGTAACCTGCAAGTTGACCTAAAACCCGAGAACATTCAGTATGGAACGTGATAACAAAGAAAAATGGTATAAAAAAAATTAAATTATGAGACTCTAAGTCATAATTGTGAAGTAAAAAAAAAATCTAAATTATGTCAAACAAGTTGAAATAATGAGACACTAAGTCATGAGTAATGAAATTTTGAGATACTAGGGGTGTAATGGTACATAACAATTCGGTACATACCTCGGTTTTCACATCACGGTTCTGTATGGTTTTGGAACAGCAGGAGGACAAAATATATTTTGCGTGAAAGCTGGTAATAAAGATGAGGGGATGATTGCACTCATTCGCTGCTATCAGAGCTGAGGCATTTATACAGCGATATGTCACGCCACATCAAAGAGCATCAAAACAGCATGTATTGTTTGAATTTCCTGAAAAAGTTTGTTCAATATGTGTACCGTTACACTCCTAGATAATATGTCATGAGAAAAAAGCTGAAATTATGAGATATTAATTAATGCGATAAAGCAGAAATTATGAGATATTAAGTCTTGAGATACATATAAAATTATGAGATAATAAGTCATGAGATAAAGCTGAAATTATGAGATACTAAATCATGAGATATAGCTAAAATTATGAGATACTAAATCATGAGATAGAGCTAAAATTATGCGATACTAAATCATGAGATAAAGCTGAAATTATGAGATACTAAGTCATGAGATAGAGCTAAAATTATGAGATACTAAGTCATGAGATAGAGCTATAATTATGAGATACTAAATCATGAGATAGAGCTAAAATTATGAGATACTAAATCATGAGATAAAGCTGAAATTATGAGATACTAAATCATGAGATAGAGCTGAAATTATGAGATACTAAATCATGAGATAAAGCTGAAATTATGAGGTACTAAGTCATGAGATAGAGCTAAAATTATGAGATACTAAATCATGAGATAAAGCTGAAATTATGAGATACTAAATCATGAGATAGAGCTAAAATTATGAGATACTAAGTCATGAGAGAGCTAAAATTATGAGATACTAAATCATGAGATAGAGCTAAAATTATGAGATACTAAGTCATGAGATAGAGCTAAAATTATGAGATACTATATCATGAGATAAAGCTGAAATTATGAGATACTATATCATGAGATAAAGCTGAAATTATGAGATACTAAATCATGAGATAGAGCTAAAATTATGAGATACTATATCATGAGATAAAGCTGAAATTATGAGATACTAAATCATGAGATAGAGCTAAAATTATGAGATAATTAATCATGAGATAAAGCAAAAAAATTATGAGATAATAAATCATTAGATAAAGCTGAAATTATGAGATACTAAATCATGAGATAAAGCTGAAATTATGAGATACTAAATCATGAGATAGAGCTAAAATTATGATACGAAAATATTAGATAATCATGAGAATAATTTTGAATGTTTATGTCATAATTATGACATAAATATAATATAATTATTATGATTTAGTTTTTCCTTATATGGTGGAAATGGGCTTCCATAAACAGTGATAGAGAAATATCCCAGTGTTGTTGGACTGAACATCAATACCCTCAGCCAATCAAATTTGCAAAGCTACATAGCTAAAAAACTGTTTATTGCAGTAATAATTAATAATAAATGTAACTCTTTACTGAACATTCATGTATTTTATTGATAGTACTACTGCATGTTTAAAAGCCACTTGAGTCCAAAGTTAATGTTTTAATAGTAATTTGTGTCTGGCTCAGTTGTGACATCATCTTCCCTGCGGGAGTACATGGTGGTGTCAGAAAACGGTGGATCTGAGACATTCTCCAACAAGCTGCACCAGAACGTGAGTTTCCGTAGCTGTGAGCACACCCCATGGACCATACCAGACTTTCAGCAGGTGAATGTGGAGCATTTGATGGTCACGTTCACAGAAGGAACCACCCTTAGATATGCCATAACCAACAAAGTGGGACCCATAGGAGGTAAGAACATACTGATAACCAAACAATTCTATAATGCGGGTTATTGTTAGTTGTGTTTCTTTTTAAATTTTGGATCTTGTTGAGGAAATTCTTTATGTTACCAGGTGAGCTACCTGGGCTTGTAGAGTTGAATCCCTGTTCAACTGGAAAGCACCATTGTGACCCCATGGCTCTCTGCCTGCCAGGAGATGGCACTCAGTACCATTGTCAGTGTGCCGAGGGCTTCCATGGAGATGGACGCAACTGCTATGGTACAATTATTTCAGTGTTCCTCTATGTAATATTTTGACATCAAGCCAAGCGCTTGCTATGTCTGCTCCTTTGAGAGCTTCCTTAGAGACTGTGGGTCATCTCATGCCTTAACTGAATTACTGCCTTAGTTAAAATTCCAAATGGCTCTCTTGGGTTTTGAATCTGTGATCCAGATGTAGACGAGTGCGCTGAGGGGCTCAGTTCCTGTGGTCCTCACTCCGAGTGTGTGAATATGCCGGGTGGCC
Organism: Carassius gibelio; assembly: GCF_023724105.1. Lineage (NCBI taxonomy): Eukaryota > Metazoa > Chordata > Actinopteri > Cypriniformes > Cyprinidae > Carassius > Carassius gibelio. The sequence continues at coordinate 21,220,676 of NC_068415.1, forward strand.
ATCACTGCAACTGTCAATCTGGCTATGAGTTTGATCTCGATTTGCATGTGTGTGTGGGTAAGTGTTCAGTATATTGTAATATTTGTAAGAGAATTTGGGTGTTGTGAGTAAACGTTTCTTAGGCCTCGGGAGCCTTTTTTTTTTTAGCAGTTAATCATAGTCGTAATAGTCAGACCACCAGTTCTTGTGAGGTCCTGAGGTCAAGTGAAATCAAAGAAAAAACTGGTGTGACATCATTTCAAACAGAACAAGGCCAAAAAGAAGTCTTTTTAGAGTATACTTTTTCCAGCTTTGTTTACAATTTCTTTCATTTTCAAAGACATTTTCTTTCTTTTTTTTGTGAACTTCCTTTTTATTAATCTGCTACATAAAAACAGTGGTAATGTAACACAGAAAATTGTAATGCTTCATTTAGCTTTATAAACCTCTATGAATCTATTTTTGTGAATCAGTGATTTTGGGAGTGTTTCAAACTGGATAAGCCATATGATTTCCGAAAACGGGGCTTTGTTACATTACATGTTTTCTAACTGTTTACACATTTTGATGGTTCGCCACTAGGTGGAGTTGATTTCGTGAACCCATGTCAAATATATGGTTTAAAAATACAGAATAAGCACTACAAATTATACCAAAACTTAATTAATTTTGTATTTATTGATTTGAAGATTACATTTCACAGCTTACACTTTCATGAAAACATTCACTGTTTGTTTTGTACAAAGTTGAAATATTTGTGCCACCATTGTAGTTACAACCCAGTGCTCCGAAACAGTGAATAATTTCGCAAAGCAACCAGTTCAGTTGATTGAGAGCTTTGGAAAGCTCCCATCACTAATGCTTTAACATAACAGTTAAATAACTACTCTTTTGAGTAAATGATTCAATGACTCAATCATAAGAAGTTCGCCAACCTCTGGCGTAATGAAGTTTTCTGCAGAAAGGGCCACTAAATCCTACCACTAATATACAGACTGGCAACCTCAAGTGCTGCTGTACTGTATATCAGCACTTTATGAACACTCTTCATTCCAGTCAAATTCAATGACCTTACTGTTACACAGAAAAATTTTAACATGCACAATTTCTATATGCACAATTTACGGTCATTCATCAATCATGATCATTCTATGCAGACATTTATTAAACACTTTCATGCATGAGAACCAAATGTGGTACAAATTCAAGAGTTGTATTTCACATGAGGCCCATTATTCTCTTCTTCTACAGATATCGATGAGTGTTTTCTTCAGCTCTGTCATCCGTTTGCTTCCTGCTTCAACACCCAGGGCTCCTTCCAGTGCCAGTGCTGGCCTGAATACAAGGGCGACGGCTTCCTCTGCCAACCACCACGTAAACCACAACATTTATCAAACCAAAACATAACAGTTCTCCCTGTCAGCTCAGTTACAGACTGTTCTCTTTGCTTATAACACAGAAGAAGCCCAACAATCAAGTCAAATATTATGTTCAGCTGTGTATTATAAATCAATCAAACACAAATGAGTTGTTTAATCTTCCATAGCGTACTTGAAACAAGTAGACCATGTTCCTGGAACAACATTTTTTGATCCAGGACTTGGTTTAATCATACTATGCCACTTAGTGGATTTTTTTTTTTTTTTTCCTCTGCTAGAGAAGCCCAAACCCATCTTAACTGTGTGCCAGCAGCACAGAGAAAGTCTGCAGGAGAATCTAAGCATCTACCCAGACCTGGAGGCCTTCATTCCTCAGTGTGATGAGAAAGGGCAGTACAAAGCCCTGCAGTGTCTGGGCACCACTGGACACTGCTGGTGTGTGGACAGTAGAGGACAGGAGAGAGTGGACACCAGGACAATGCCTGGCACAGCGCATGCCAACTGTGATCAACCAGGTATGAATGTATGCCTTCACATTCAGCAGCTATTGCTTTCAAACTTTCAATTTGGTCAGATATACATTTCTTTTTTTGGAAGGAGCCTCTAATGCTTATTAAGGATGCATTTATTCGATCAAAAATAAAATAACTTTAAAAAAGGACAGTAAAATCCATTACTTTAAATAAATGGAAATCAAATAAATAAATTAATAAAATAAAAATAAAAAACATATTTTCTTTCAGCTAATTTAGTCTTTTTTTTTTTTATCAAACTTGGTGTATAAAATAAACTTAAACTGAAATAAAAAAGAATAAAAATATATAGACATACAGTCCAACAAAAATATGCAAAATGCTAAAACATAACAAAATTACATTTACATTTACATTTAATCATTTAGCAGACGCTTTTATCCAAAGCGACTTACAAATGAAAACAATAGAAGCAGTCAGGTCAACAAGAGAACAACAACAGAATACAAGTGCCATGACAAGTCTCAGTCAGTCTAGTATAGAACGCATAGCCAGGTGTATATAATTTTTTTTTTTTTTTTTTATTAAATGAAAAAGACAAGAAAAGGAAAAGTACTGGTGTTAGTAGGTTAAGTGCAGGCGAAAAAGATGAGTCTTTAGATGTTTCTTGAAAGTGAGTAAAGACTCCGCTGTACGAATTGAGATTGGGAGGTCATTCCACCAGCTGGGCACAGTCCAGGAAAAGGTCCGTGAGAGTGATTTTGAATTTCTTTGGGATGGCACCACAAGGCGTTGTTCACTTGCAGAGCGCAAGCTTCTGGAGGGCACATAGGATTTAACCAGTGAGTTTAGGTAAGTTGGTGCCGTGCCAGTGGCAAATTACTAAAACTGTCAAATTACTAAATTACGTATAAATTACGTGCCAAATTACTAAAACTTAAAAATTAACACAATAAATCTATTTCAAAATATGAACAAAAACTGTAATAGAATCTCAATTTCTGATATAATAATAAACGATATATACAGTATTGTTCAAAATAATAGCAGTACAATGTGACTAACCAGAATAATCAAGGTTTTTCATATATTTTTTTATTGCTACGTGGCAAACAAGTTACCAGTAGGTTCAGTAGATTCTCAGAAAAAAAATGAGACCCAGCATTCATGATATGCACGCTCTTAAGGCTGTGCAATTGGGCAATTAGTTGAATTAGTTGAAAGGGGTGTGTTCAAAAAAATAGCAGTGTGGCATTCAATCACTGAGGTCATCAATTTTGTGAAGAAACAGGTGTGAATCAGGTGGCCCCTATTTAAGGATGAAGCCAACACTTGTTGAACATGCATTTGAAAGCTGAGGAAAATGGGTCGTTCAAGACATTGTTCAGAAGAACAGCGTACTTTGATTAAAAAGTTGATTAGAGAGGGGAAAACCTATAAAGAGGTGCAAAAAATGATAGGCTGTTCAGCTAAAATGATCTCCAATGCCTTAAAATGGAGAGCAAAACCAGAGAGACGTGGAAGAAAACGGAAGACAACCATCAAAATGGATAGAAGAATAACCAGAATGGCAAAGGCTCAGCCAATGATCACCTCCAGGATGATCAAAGACAGTCTGGAGTTACCTGTAAGTACTGTGACAGTTAGAAGACGTCTGTGTGAAGCTAATCTATTTTCAAGAATCCCCCGCAAAGTCCCTCTGTTAAAAAAAAGGCATGTGCAGAAGAGGTTACAATTTGCCAAAGAACACATCAACTGGCCTAAAGAGAAATGGAGGAACATTTTGTGGACTGATGAGAGTAAAATTGTTCTTTTTGGGTCCAAGGGCCACAGGCAGTTTGTGAGACGACCCCCAAACTCTGAATTCAAGCCACAGTACACAGTGAAGACAGTGAAGCATGGAGGTGCAAGCATCATGATATGGGCATGTTTCTCCTACTATGGTGTTGGGCCTATTTATCGCATACCAGGGATCATGGATCAGTTTGCATATGTTAAAATACTTAAAGAGGTCATGTTGCCCTATGCTGAAGAGGACATGCCCTTGAAATGGTTGTTTCAACAAGACAATGACCCAAAACACACTAGTAAACGGGCAAAGTCTTGGTTCCAAACCAACAAAATTAATGTTATGGAGTGGCCAGCCCAATCTCCAGACCTTAATCCAATTGAGAACTTGTGGGGTGATATCAAAAATGCTGTTTCTGAAGCAAAACCAAGAAATGTGAATGAATTGTGGAATGTTGTTAAAGAATCATGGAGTGGAATAACAGCTGAGAGGTGCCACAAGTTGGTTGACTCCATGCCACACAGATGTCAAGCAGTTTTAAAAAACTGTGGTCATACAACTAAATATTAGTTTAGTGATTCACAGGATTGCTAAATCCCAGAAAAAAAAAATGTTTGTACAAAATAGTTTTGAGTTTGTACAGTCAAAGGTAGACACTGCTATTTTTTTGAACACACCCCTTTCAACTAATTGCCCAATTGCACAGCCTTAAGAGCGTGCATATCATGAATGCTGGGTCTTGTTTGTTTTCTGACAATCTACTGAACCTACTGGTAACTTGTTTGCCACGTAGCAATAAAAAATATACTAAAAACCTTGATTATTCTGGTTAGTCACATTGTACTGCTATTATTTTGAACAATACTGTATATATTTTTTAAGTGAGAAAACTTACTAACCCAAAACTTTTTTTATCGTGTTTTTACAAAAAAATAAATAAATAAATAAATAAAAAATCTAGTTTTGATGCCTTCAGTGTGAATCTACAATTTTCATAGTCATGAAAATAAGGAAAACTCTTTGAATGAGAAGTTGTGTCCATTCTTTTGGTCTGTACTTTTGAATCTCCTGAAATATCTTGGTCCATTGTCATTTAAGTTACTGTAAAATACAAACGATCAGCAACAGCATGTTGCAAAATCCGCAGCATTTCAAACACAGGGACACACGACACACTTGCTGTTCCTACTGTTGCATTGCGTGTGTTGTGGGAGTGGTGTTCACCTCCAACTATATATGACATAATTATCCCTCATGAGACGGCCTAACTGTAATTAACGCTCACACAGTCATTCATTGAGGCAAGATATATGGATGCGGTGGACGGTCAGAGATTTGAAACATTTCTGGAAAAATGTTTCTTCCTCAGCGGCCCTGCTTCCCCGTGTGGAGACTGTGTGCGAGCGCTGGAGGCTTTCACTCTTGACTCACTATAATGGTCGGCCGTCCTCTCAGGACTATATGCCTCTCTGTGATGCTCACGGGAATTTCCTGCCTGTGCAATGTTACGGCAACAGCAGTTTCTGCTGGTGCGTGGACCATCAAGGCATAGAAATTTTTGGAACGCGGTCCTACGATGATGTAAAGCCCCCCTGTGAGTAATGAAGTTATTTAGCATGCACTTTTTATGATTCAGATTTTTTCACCAAATCTTGCAGTGCTCTATTGTCGTGTCATAATGTGTGCTCTTTTTTTTGTTTTACCCGTCAGGTATCTCAGGTGATGCAGCGGCGCTGAACAATGCTCTGATGTATCCTGTCATAAGCTCCTCCCCTTCAGGGCCTGCTATCCTTTACACACAAGCCTCACAGATTGGAGTCATTCCTCTCGATGAAACAGACCCAGTTCAAGAAAAGTCCACTGTTTTACTGGCCTTAAAGGTAGACCCTCATAAACACAATACATGATCAAATCGAAAATCCAAAACTCTTGTCTGATTAAGCAAAAATAATAATGCTTTGCAGGACTCCATCGTGATTGGAATCAGCTTCGACTGTCAGGAGAACATGTTGTACTGGACAGATTTTGGACGACGTACAATTAACAGAGCGCTCTTAGAATTTGGCTCTGAGCCAGAGGCTATTATCAGCCAAGGTGATCTATCTGTCTGTCTATCTATGTCTATCAGTCTGTCTGTAATTATGGGGAATTATGATGGTTGCATCACCCACGTATTCTCTCCATGTTCCCCAATTACGCAATGTGAAATTCCAGGCTTGGTCCAGCCGGAGGGAATTGCAGTAGACACTGTGCACAGGAAGTTATTCTGGGTAGACAGTGGGAAAGACAGGATTGAGACGTCCGGTCTAGACGGCGGGAGCAGACAAGTGCTGATTGATTCTGATTTGGTGAATCCCAGAGCCATCGTAGTGGATGCTCAGAGGGGGTCAGTAAGAAATATTATCAAAATCCTTCATTTGTTGTCCCTGCATCATTATACTGTATTTACTATTATGCATACATGAATGCTTTCGAGCCATATCAGTCATATATACTGACCGCTTTATTATGTGTTCCTGCAATAAATACCAGTATATATTAATTTATATGGTGCAGTTGTCATGCTCTGATGTGTTTCTACTGCACATGTCCTTCAGAACCTTATATTGGAGCGACTGGAACCGTGATGGCCCCAAAATAGAGAGCTCATCACTGGAGGGACAAAAGAGGAAAGTACTGGTGCAACTGGGTCTCATGTTGCCCAATGCCTTGACACTGGACTTAGACACAAATCGCCTGTGCTGGGCGGATGCAGGTAATATTTCCACAAAATACAGCATCTTGCATATCTGTAGGACAAATTTAAGATAAAAGTCTACTAAATCACCAGGCACAAAGAAACTGGAGTGCATATCTCCTGATGGGACAGAGAGACGTGTGTTCCAGGATGCTTTGGATTACCCATTCAGTCTGGCCATCTATGACAGCCACTTTTACTACACCGACTGGGAGAGGTGAGTCTCTGATACACTGCATGATCTGGACAGTATCAATGTTTCCATATTCATGAGGGAGAAATGTTCTTACAGGGATGGGATAATGGTGATCGATCAAAACACTGGGGAGAACACTGCGTATCTCCCTATTCAGCACTCACACTTATATGGGATCATAGTTATTCCATCACAGTGCCTATAGGTAAGCACACGTTTTTATTTCTTTTGTATGATTATGTGAAAGCAGTAAAGAATTCCTGATTGTTTCTTTTCCTGTCAGTTTCTCTTCACTTATAGAGACCTGTGGACTCTGCACTTATGTAGACTATATGGATTTGTGGTGTTGTAAAAGAAGTGTCAGAAAGTAAATAAATAAATGAAAATAAGCCAAACCAAACCTGGGAGAAATTACCGAATTATTTGCCATATACTTAAATCCAACATTGCTTTGTGTGTGTGTGTGTGTGTGTGTGTGTGTGTGTGAGTGTGTGTGTGTGTGTTGGGTGGTATTATTAAATTTTTTATAGTTTTAGTGTTATTTGTAATATTATTTGTGCGTGTATATATATATCTTATATCGTATATATATATATATATATATATATATATATATATATATATATATATATATATATATATATATATATATATATATATACATATATATATATTAATGTCTATTAATTAGTTAAATATTTATAAAATATTAAAATATTTATATGTTATTTCAAACAAATTAAACAATATTATTTTTCCAATTAATTATTTAATTATTTTTTTATTTTAAGGTTTTTATAAACATTTTAATTTTAGTGCTAACTTAAAATTATTTCCATTTTCATCTATGTGATATTTTTATTTCAGATTTATTTAAATTGACAAAAAAAAAAAAAAGTTATGTAGACTATATGTAATATGTAATAGTTTTACCAGTAATATTACTTATGCCAACCCAAACCGCTTAAAATATATTAAGTTCAGTATTTTTACCAATAGGTGGCGCCACTAACGAACTTTTGTAGTTTATTACAAAAGTGTGACTGGTTCGAAACAGTCCTGCATTTGTAAATTAGAAACATTAAAGATGAAAATTTCAAACCAAATGAAGAGTTCAGCTTTTCTTGCATTTTCTATACACACAGTAAAGTTATATTACACAAGTTGTTGCATTTTCATAAATGTTTGTTTTATATCAGTGCATTGCTTTCATGTTATGCCTGTCAGGCTTAGTGCACAGAATAAGAGCGATTTGGCCCTCAATCACAATGGAAAATTCCCACTGTCTAAAATAATGTTGACACATAATTGTTCATTTAGTCTGGCCATCAGTAGGGCCAAAAATACAAGGGTTTAGAAGCAGAGAGAGTCCAAAGAATCTCTTCCGCAAGATCGCTCCTAAACTCCTGGGCCTTGTCTTCGCTTGTTGTTCTGCTCGGTTAGAATAGAGCCGGGCTTCACTTGATTTTCTCGTCCATGGGAAGGTGTGGAATAATATTTGAGCATTGCCATGGGGTTTCTGTAAACCCATGGTTTGATATTGCTAAACAAACAGGATGGGTTACCCACAAGGCACGAGAACCGCCAACAGATGGCAAGACTTCACCGCTGCAGAGGCCAGACCTCCCAGCCTGTGGAGGGCAGCCAACGCTGGCTTCTGTCCTTCAGCCTCAGACCCCACAGCAGGTCAGAGGGTTCAGTCAAGTTTACTCAACACAGTGGCCATGTACCCAGAGGTGGGGTTCGAACTTTGGCCTGGTCATAGAAGCCATTAGGTACCCTGGGGAGCTGTTTGAGCCCACTGGGTGCATATTTCTCTGATCCGACACGGTATCCTCTTAACTCCTTCTGGATTAAATGTTTATTTTACAGGGCCGGAGAAACTAGCTGGCTTTTTAGCAACATACATTATGGGATTTCATTTGAAAGCATAGCAGCTCGAAGAGGTTCAAGAAACATCTGTCGAGAACTTATTTAGAACTTTAACGTTGATGTATGAATGTATGAAAAAAAACTTGTAGTGATTGCATTATTGATCATTTAAAGTGACAGTTGACACAAAATAGAAAATTCTGTCATCGTTTATGCCCTAACCCCACAAGACTTTAGTGAAACACAAATTCAGAATGAAAGCTGAGAAGTTTCTGTCCCTCAATTGATTGTTCGCAAAGTGCTTGATTGACAGGCGAACGGACCAATCATGATTTTGTTCGACAAACAAATCAGACAGGAGAGTAGATTATCTTTGGTGGATTTAACTGAGGTGCTACAGCGATCTGTTACGACGCAAAGAGTCACCCAACAGTATTTAGTGTTTGAATTAATTAAAAAAATGAATTGATTTCGTTTTATACCAGAAGTAAGCTGATCTGTCTTGACTGTTGGTGCGTTGTCAGGTTTCTCTTTGCTTCCCTGTGTATTTTTCACTGCAGAGGAAACTGAAAACATGCCGACAGACAAGAAGAGCAAGGTCTGCTATGAAACAAGGTCTCAGCTTTCAAATTTGGCCATTTTTAAGAAATAAACATGAATGGACATCAGAAAGTATTTTATTTCAAACGCAAAAAGACATCAATACACAATTTTTCGAGTTTATGTCCACTGAAGTTAATCTACTCTCCTGTCTGATTTGTTTGTCAGACAAAATTGTAAAAAAAACAACAACAACAACTTTATAATAAATTGTAAAAACAAACTGCAGTTCGCCTAGGTTTGCAGACCAAATGAAACCAAAGCTTGATTCAGAAATGGCATCTTTGGAGTTTTCTAATAAAACCAGAAATGTACCACTCAAAAAACCACATATGCAATGCAAGGCACGTTCCCATGGCTTCAAAGCCAGGTGAAGCGTCCAGATGCTTGTTGGTTAAACATATAGTGAATTTGATACCGAGCAACACCAGCGCGAATGCTAAACAGTCCTCTTCACACGCAAAACACCATAAGAAAATCTTCAGATTCATGAAGGTTGTAAAGTAGACTATGCATAAAAATGCTAGCGTAGATTTAAGAACGGAAACTAGGCATGATTATAGACATCACTGCGCAGTCCAATTAGATTTGTGCAGGTTGCTAGCGTGCAAGGAACCGTTTGCGCTGTAGTCTTGTTTTTCATTCATCCAATTATTTAGGCCTCTCAGCTCTTGCCTTTTCAATTACAGTCCTCTATCATGTACTATTTTAAGTCCTAGACTCATAATAAACATCCCAAAACATTTGTATAGGCCAAGCATTCAGTGACGCAAAACAGAGACAATATAATTCCACAAGGTCTTTGAAAATCAGGCCAACTTTGTCCTAACGGTACGCTTTATACCAAGTAATAAGCAATAACAACATACCTAGTCTTTTTCAGATCAAGTTCATGTGCGAGAGAGAAAGAAGAATAGACAGAGGAAATTAAATGGCATCTCGGTGTGTACCAGAGGCTCTGTGTGCAAAGGAAATTGTTATATAATGTCTTAAAATAGACATTACGTCACTTAAAAGTGTCCGAGGCCCATTTGAGACTAATGTATAACCTCTAGGAGTCTCCACACATCGACAATCACGTACACACACCTCTCACAGTTGATCTCCTCTATACAAACAAAAAGCCCTCCTCTTTTCTCATTACACACACACACACACACACACACAAACAGGTGGGGTCACTTCTGTGGTTAAGGTTGTTTGTTTCATCAAAGAACGAACTTTTGATTATGAGTCAGCATGAGCATTCAAAAGATAAAGTCAGTTTAATTGAGACCGCATGAATGGGGTACAAACTGGTGTCCCATTACTTTCTCAGAGACACAGATCTCTTCGTCATAAACCACCATCAATATAACATTAACCGAGCATTAAAAATGGGTAGTTAAAAACAGATCAAATAAATGGTGATTGAAGATTTTACATTGATTTTAGTCATCTTGGCCTGTCCCTCTTCTTGAATGTGTACCCAACCATTAACAACATGTTGTCACCTTTATTTACATAGCGCTTTTAACAATATAGATTGTAACAAAGCAACTGAACAGCATTAAATAGGAAAATAGTGAGTCAATAAAGCAAACAGGCAGTTCATCATTGAATTCAATTATGTCATCTTCCAGATACAATCAACGTCACAATTATTTCGTTTTATAAAAATATATTGAATGCTAACTTTAATGACATGCTATTTAGCTGTGCATATTGTGTGCAACCCTGTTACCTCAAAAAAGTGTTATTTCTTACAATTCTGGCAACAAAGAGGTACATCATTAGGGTCCTTTCTTAAGCAAGATAAGAAAATAATCCTTATTTTATTTGCTCAATTTTACGCATATCGTAGTATTTGGGTTCATTCAACCCTGTTATTCACTGTCATATATAACAGGGTTGAATGATTATATTTAATTGAACCCTGTTATTGCCTGTTAGGAGCCAACAAATAAACCTGGAATGAATTAATGAGGGCCACACCCTCTACCAGGAAAATGATCTTGTTCATCCTTTGTCCTGCTGAACCCTGAGAATGAAATGAGTTGCATAAACCCTCTCTGCTGTAAAACACAAGATCACAGCAGAGTGAGCACTGTGCTACACTCTCATCTAGGGAAGATCTTTTACAGTGTAGAGAAAGATAGACAGTATGAAAGTGCAATCAGTGGTGATTTCAATAAACAAAAACGGTTTAAAACAGATGACTCACTTTAAGAATTTTGTTATAGTGGGTGTGTGTGTGTGTGTGTGTGTGTGCGCACATGTTCACTGATATTTAATAAGGTTGCAGTTGACTGGACAGGGATCAAAGAGCATTGTGGGAATCTTCCTTAAGTTATTCAATTGAGACCCAAAAAGAATTGTTTACTAGAAATAGATGACTTGAAGTGATTTTTTTGTTATAATTTGTGTGTGTGTAAAAGTACTAAGAAATGTTGAATGAGGTTTCAGACGTAACCCTTGAAAGGGTTCTTTGCTCCCTGGGCAGGATACAAAGAGCATTGTGGGATGTTTCCCATGTTAGTGAAGGTCACTGAAATCAGGCTGTGCTTAAACTTCCTTTAAAAACTCCCTGTTCTATTCACAGCAAGACTGGCTCAACCAGTGTTGTGCATTTGGGGCAGGAATAACTGTTCGCCCAAACACTGGCAGAGTCACAGCAAGAAGGTCTCCAGTTCAAGTACCCAAGTTGGATTTTCACTGAAGGCCGTGCATGGGGGGTGGCCTGGTGACAAAATCACTGAACATGATTTCAGCCGGCCGATATCTGCCCAACGCCCAGCAAGGTTTTGCCACTGCCCCCCAAAATGTCTGTGCTCCTCCCTTCTTTCTCGATTTAAAAGCCTAAATATTGAATATGTTTTATATGATGGGGGAGGCCCCGATTTGTATGCGAGTAGATCGGGAGGTGCAAGGTTCGATCTGTAAACACCTCATATTACCAGATAATCCATGCCGAACATCGGTTCTGACCATGGTTCTCATAAAGATTTTTTCTCCAATTACAAGAGGGGAATATCGGGGATAAATCGGCCTAAAACCCCTGTGTGAGTCTGCCTTAAGGGTGTGTGTTAAAACAATGAGGTTTGCGAGCCCTTGCACAAGTAACAAATCAGATAACCTTAAAGTAGAGGCAGCCAATCATGCTCCTCAAAAAAGGCTACATTCTAGCAGGCTTCTGTCTGTTATTTTCAAGTAATCCTGGACACTTTGATTAACTGGTTCAGATGATTTTGATTAATGCTGGATCTAAACTCTGCAGGATGGTAGCCTTCCAGGAGCAGGCTTGGCAATCCTTGTTGTAGAGCGGTAAAGGATACGACTGAACATCCTGGCATGTTCCTGCAGGAATTCTTGTGCCATTAGTAGCAGTTGAAAACATGCATCCCAAATGTCTAAACATGTTTAATATGATCAGGTTGTACGCTGAGCATTACTGATTTCCACATGATTCTCCCGACCAGAAAAAAAGTAAAGAACTCATTAGAGAACTTGCACGAAAGGCTAAAATCATCCGCCCTAAGTTGTAATAAGGTAAAATAATATTAAAGCTGCATGCAAGAACTCTTAAGTCCATAGATCATTTGTCGTCGACTTAAAGCGATAAAGAGTGTTCAAGAGCTTATCGTGAGGGGAAATGAGGTGGGAGAGAGAAAACTGTAGCTTGGTGTCTGGGAGAACAAAGATGGATTCCCACTTGTTAACCGTCACCCCTGGCACATAATATTCCTCTCTGATGAGTCCCTGGATGGAGGCGAATCACTCAGCCATGTCTCCTCTCGACATGTGGAAGCCATCGGAAAACACAACTCCCATTCTCCTATGTGGGGGTGGGAATACAGCATCTGGAGTGAAGCAGGGTTGAGCCAGGGAGAACAGTTGTGTATGGAGATTGTATGGTTGTCTGCTGGCTTTGGTTTTCAAGTGTTCTTATGGTTACGGGAAACGTCCCTGTCAACGGTCAGTTGATTCATACTCAGACTTGATTATCGGAAATGACATCTGCTGATGAATGTTTGTAACTGTTAAATGACTACCTACTTATACCCCGGATCTCATTTCTCTCTAAATACTGTGTTTACCTGTGTTGATTGTTACAAGGTGGATGAAATGGGACAGAGTAAGCTGCGTTCAAATTTTCCAAGTCAACAACAAATTTCCAAAAGGTTTGTTGGAGTGCTTGGACCATGTCTACTTGGCTAGTGGTACTTGTCCAAAAGTCCTAAAGAAACTTCCAAAGTCATGCTGCTTTTGTAATCCGTCACGGTGCTAATGTCTGTGATTCCATTATAATTTCTGGGGTGATTCTATGCGGTGGGTTCAACAGCAATTTCAGAGAGAGCACTTGGCAATAAATCCTTATCCCGCGGTTTGCGGACAGGCAGAATGCTGTAACATGCTCAAAGCAAGCATTCCTGCTCCACTAAGCTTGATTTTCGAAGACATTTCTCATTGCCACTGCCAAGAGGCCAATCCCATGTCTACATTAAAGTGGATGTTTTTGGCAGATGCTGTCTTATCAAACCTACAAGAGAGTACATGTTTTTGACAATTCAGCAGGCAGCTAAAAACGCAAATCAATTACTAAGACAATCCCTCAAAGTGACAGTACTGCTGTGTTGAGGGTTATTGGGCAAAAATGAAAGTTCAGTTCATATTTGACAGCTCCATTTTATGAATCTAGGCCCAGCTGAAGTCATTCCAGCATATAATTCTCCTCCCATTAATCTGTTGATGCTAACATTTTGCTTAAGGCCTGTATGGCTGGTCAGGGCTCCAAGCAAGCAATGGTAATCAAAAACATAAAACATGGGAATGTTAGGCCACTGTGACATTTACCCTTGTTGCCTGTTAAACATTTATATAAAGGAACTATTGTCTGATTTGACGTCAGCATCAAGAAGCAGTACGGATGTAAACAACACATAGCATATATAGTGTTTTAGTGTAAACATGCATTCTTCTGTCTGGTCTTTCGATTAGACAGCATTAAAGCTGTTTTCAGCAGGTTAGCGGTGGCCACAAGATACAAATAAATGGGATCTTGTTCTTTGCATGTCTGTTCTGGGTCGAACTCAGATCCCATCCAATAATGCATTGCAAAACCTCATTCAAAAAGTCAAGTGGGTAAAGTATATTCCATTCAATACCACAAAACAATCATAGATTTCCTCAACATTAGCTTACCAACAAACCATTTAACATTTATGAGGAATGTTATCTGTGGTGCAAAGTTTCATTCCATAGTAGACAGCTACGTTTTATTAGGTTTTAAATTGTGTTGGCTAACAATAGGTTTTAAATTAACTATTGTTAAATGTGGCCATGATGACTCAAGATACAAACAAAAGGGATCATGACTAATCTCTTTAAAGGGTGTGTGTTTGCACTATATAATTCTTTGCGGGTCTTTTCTAGGTTAAACTCTGAAGAGAGGTCAGTACATAGGTCAGGGCAGAAGGTTTACTGATTAACACTGGCTAGCATTCACAGACGGCAAGCTACTGAAGGTCAAAAACATATTGCGCACATACGCAAACTCAGACCTAACTGTCTGGCCAATGCATTGCAAGTGCACACTTAGATTGTACATATATGTACTATATACTATATGTTTTCTGTTGAGGTAGCAAACTTAAGGGGAGTGATAGAGTTACCCTACCTTTAGCCATTGAAACAGATGTGTTATTTCGCAGTTACCTTGCTGTGAACGTGCTAACATATTTACAAACTTCTACTAACTTCCTCAAAGATTCAAAATGTTGCTCTGCAATACCAGCAGTTGACCCGATATAGAAACAGAACACATTCACGCTAATGAATGTGTTAGAGCCTCCTGTGGAAATGGAAATACAACACACACTGGTGTCAGGAAGCAATACATACTTCATCACATTTCAAAATTCAGCAGTTCACAACAATGAGATTCAGTAGCTTGGTTTGCAGTTCTATACTTGTGTAGAGTATGTTTTGGGACAAAAGCTAGTGTCCCACTTACTGATTTTTTTCACAATGCACCTAACCCTGGTTTATTGTGATTTTAAACCTCACTTTTAACCCTGGGTAAAGGTATGTATCACACCTGCAATTTAGAAGCGGGGTTAGCACTTCATTTTATTGTAAAGTATGTGCAGTGTGAAATGTGAAAACAGAAAACCCTGGAGTTTAGAACGATGCGGAGTTAAAGGGATAGTTCACCCAAAGATGAAAATCCTGTCATTAATTACTCACTTGTCGTTCCAAACCCGTAAGGCCTTCGTTCATCTTTGAAGCACGAATTAAAGTATTTTTTGATGAAATCTGAGAGCTTTGTGACCCTGCATAGACAGCAATGCAACTAGGTTCAAGGCCCAAAAAGGTAGTAAGGACATTGTGCATAGAAGACTGACACAGAAGACAAGAAATTTTTAATAAAGTCATAATTTTTGTTTTCTTTGCATGCAAAAAGTATTCTCATGGCTTTGTAGAATTATGTTTGAACCACTGATGTCACATGGACTATTTTAATAACGTCCTTACATTGTTTCTGGGCCTTGAACGTGTCAGTTTCTTTGCTGTCTATGTAGGGTCAGAAAGCTCTACGATTTCATCAAAAATATCTTAATTTCTGTTCTAAAGATGAATGAAGGACTTATGGGTTTGGAACAACATTAGGGCGAGTAATTAATGACAGTTTTAATTTTGGGTGAACAATCCCTTTAACTATTAAAAGTGTGAAATTACTTATTTTCAGTTACATCAGTTAAATGTTCGAAAATTGAATGGCGTTGATTTGCTCCAAACATTTTCTGCTCTTTCCTCTCCTGTTCTTCCTATTTTCCTTAGCAAACACAAAGCGTAGAGTATGTCATTTGTTGTTTTTCTTCCTCTTTGCAACATGTCAATAATCATAAATATTTTTTCATATTATTTTTTAAATCTAATTTGCTTGTGTTTCTTTACCCTCTTCATTCACTATGATTGTATGAATTTGTGCTTCTGAGAACTACTGATAAAAGTAAAAGAAAAAAAAAAAGGTTGGCAACGTCATGGCAGACATTGCTGTTTGTCCTGATTTTCTCCTTCCCTTGTGAACCCTGGTCCACTTAACATGTGTTTGCTCTGTGCACTGTCTTTGCCCTCACCTGTGGCTCGCATTGGCCAGCGCTTCCCCTCCTCTATTTGGATAGATCGATTAGTTCGTTCTTATCTCAAACATGGCAGAACCGAATCACAAACTACCCCGAGATACAGAGAATTCTGTTCTCCAATTTCAACTACACACAGTGGTGTGAAATAAGACGTCCTGGAGTAGAGAAGACACACGACTTGTGTGTAAATAGAGCGTGTACGTGCTCACAGAGGGAATGTTTCCTCCACTTCTGAGAAATTCAGACGGGAAACCTGGTGAACCTGACACTGGCACTAGCTCGGCAGGTAAGACAGGTGCTCTGTGTATCAGAGAAACAACAAAGTCCCAGATATACACTGACCCAGTTTTCCCTCGACTGTCCCACACCCTCCAGCTTCACACAGCAACCACGTTCAGCTCTTTGTGTGTGCGACCGATCCAACTCCACAGCCACTGTCTGACTTGCTCAAAGCTCAGTGTTTGTTTTATCTTGAATAGAAGTAATAACCATAAAGTCTTTATTGCTTTAGAGCTCTTATCAGCTCATGAACGCGTCTGGCCATGTGTCATGTGTCTCTGCAAGAACAGGGGTGAGAGACAACATGCACATAACGTCAAATAGCACAGGAATGAGAAAAGTCTATGAAGATGGAATCAAGCTGTTTCCTGTGAGGCTTCGACTTATGTCATCTCTCAGAAACTTCAAATAAGATGACATCATCTCGCCTCAGGTTATGTGTAAACCGCAGGAAGACTGAGCTTAGGTCATCGGCGACAATGACCTTGTTGCACCACCACATGGTTTTTGGATACAGGCCAGAAAGATAAGTAGCTTCTTTTCTTATTTGCATCAGACAGTACAGTGCTGTCAAAGTAAACTGCAGTGATAACTAGTTAAGCAGTGCTGAGGTTCTTCGCAGCTGACATGCAGTAGTAAACAAATAACTTTAGGCGTAAATGTAGATGTAAAGTGAAGTGTGGTTTATCAGGGTGACGGGGGCGTTGCAAAACCACACACTGTTGAATCTGGCAGCCGTTCAACGGTGCAAGGTTCACGTCTCACTCTGCGTTGGTAGTGTGGACATAGGCTGCCAAAAAGTAAGACGGAGCATGCTGGGAAATTCCCTCGTGATCCCATGGGGAATAAGGTTTCTTTGTCAAAACAATCAGTGATAATTCATTCGTTTCACACATTAGCTCCGTCCAAAATAGAGTGCTGCCTACCTAGAAAGAATTCTGGGCTTAGTACAAGTTAAAGAAACAGTTCACCCAAAAATGAATAGTCTGTCATCACTTACTCACCCCCAGATTGATGGTAGCCATTAATTATGTATTTAGATTAAGTTACTAAACCTGAGCAATCTAACAAAATACATTATTGATTACTTTTTAAAGCGTGTATTTTGCAAGTGAAATACATTTTAAAAGTAACCTTCCCAGCCCTGAATACAGGTGTACGATACAATACCATAATTCCTTGTGTTAATCAACATTTTGCCACAAACACTGTTGATTGAGCCTAACTGAATCCAGAATATTTCTTTATAGACACCATAGGTTCATATCACCATGGTTCATAGATACATTCTTTGGAGCCAGACTAGGCAAAGGTCTTGGAGCATTGCTGGGAGCCTCTCATAGGGATCCAGATTATTGCATTTTGACCATGGTAGGATACATTAATAATGAATGAATGGCTACACATATACTGCAGGACACATGACCATGCCATTACTTTTGGAGCAAACATAGCTAATGTTATGGACTGCCCAAGGCTACAGTGGTAAATGATGTAAATATTATTGAGTTTTCGCTGAACAAAAACATGCTTTCAGGGTGGTTAAACAGTACATTATTTGAGTTTCCAAGGCAGAATGAAGTTTTTGTTGAGAAGTGACTATATCCTTTAATGAATAAACAAATGTTTCTGAGTAACTAAATTGTAGCAGTTATAGTATCTAAAGTATAATTAAAAAAATAAATTAAAATGAAATTAAAAATGTATATTAACATATTCCTAATATTCAAGTGTTCCAAAAGCATTGTTCTATAGTTGTCAACAAATGATTAAAATTCAAACTAATTAAAAGGAAATTGTTTTAATTTATTTATGGTACCTCACAATTAGCTTAGCAAACCGCTAACACAAACCCTATGTTTAGTCATGGTGGACAACATATTGAATTTTACATGGATGAAACAAGACTGTAAGGAAGACAATTAGTCTTTACAATGGCATGCACTGTATAAAGCTCATAGATCACAAGTCATTTTCAAAACTCACATTCAAAACTGTTTTATGGAGCTATTGTTTACCGAATGGTTTTCGTAATTTGTGAGCTGAATAACTGACATGTGGGCACACTGCGTTGTTGTCTATATAGTTCGTTCAAGTTTAATCACTTATAAGAATCCAACTTAGCTAGAACTGACTTGGTTTTATGTTAGCTAACACTTACACATTATTAGAAGTTCGCTCTTAAGTCACTGTGAAACAACAGATCAAGTCATCCTAAAAAGAATCAAATGGGGGCAGATCAAGACCTAGAGACAGGACAAATCTGCGTCATTCATTGTCTAGTTTTATCTCGCTGCTCTTGTCCTGTAAGGATTGGATTTCAGGAATGGGAATAAATAGGGATAATATCCCAGCCACAAAGAAAGGCTTCTCTTTCATGCAAAGTGAATTACTAGATCTCGTGGAGTCCGGCTGAAGCCCGAGGCGCAGCGAATCCCCACCTTTTCCTTCTACAGAAGAGTATCATAGACGATCCACCACCTCACGTGTTGATTTCACCTCTCGTTTCACCCTCTGGACACTGACGGGAGCTGCAGCTGAACAATGGTGATTGTTATATCACAAATGCAAATACCACAAAACCATCCCCTGGAAAGAGCCAGTGACCCAAAAGCATAGGTACTGTCAGCTGATACTGCATTGGAAAAGGCCCTGAGGAAATGACAAAATATAACTTCGCAAATCAGGATGACAGAGCGCTAGATACCTTTAACCTGTATTGATCAGTCACTTGCTTAAGTAAGAAACAAATGATGGTTTAAAAGTATGTTTTGAACAACAGTTTCTTGGTGTTTTCTGTAGTTTTGTTGATTTTTGGTGTTGGGAGGGGGGGTATCAATGTGTGTGTTGATCAATGTTTATATGTGAATGAAGGCCAAAATGACTTCTGTTTATTATATATAGCAATCTTGTCTCTTCGGAAAACTTGGAGTAAATCTCTCAGTTTTTTTAAAATGACATTTTGATATTTATGAAGCATCAAAGTTTTAGTAGAACGGACTTCAACTGAGGGACAGAAATAACTTTAATTGGAGATATCTTCAGTCTTATGGGTTTGGAACCAAACGAGAATGAATAATTGATGACCATTTGCATTTCTGGGTGAACCAACACACCAACTTTTATGTTATTATGGAAAATAACCCTGAATGCTCAGTTGTACCACAGTCTTCAAATGGAGCCACAAAATACAGTTAGCGGTGTATAAAAATGCAGTGGACATGCATTGTGGTCAATGACCTTTACTGCGCATAATTCTTCCCTTAAATCTGTAGCATTCAGAGTATGAAAGTATGTTTTCTGCTCACTGTATTCTGATCACTTCGCGATCAAAAGGTAACAAACTGCACTTCCAGTCCAGTTCTACTTTCTTCATATTGAAAACCATGTCCAGGATATTTGTATAAAATATGCTATTCCACATATGAAAGGAACTGATGTTAGTGTTCCTTTAGCTCAATTGGTGGAGCATTGTGCTATCAAGCGCAAGGTTGTGGGTTCGATTCCCCAGGAACACATGATAGGTGAAAATGTATAGCCTGAATGCACTGTAAGTCGCTTTGGATTAAAGCGTCTGCTAAATTCATAAATTAAATTTTTATTTTATTAAATTTTAACTGATAATATGGGTTTAGAGCAACAAGAGGGTGAGTAAATATACCAACATTCTCGATATGGACCGAAGTGTTTTATTAACACTCAAAAATAATGTTAAAAATCTGAATTCATGTTTTGAATTGATTCATGGATTCAGAGCAGGAAACCTCTGTGTTGAGCTCCACAGAAAGGACAGGGTTATTTCAGGCCACATTTCATTACGTTCTAGTCGCATAGTACTACTTTGTTTACTGCCCCCTCTGAAAGAAGAAGAAGAAGAAAATGTAGCTAGAGTATCAAACCAAAACGCCCACATCCTGGATCTCCATCAGCAAGCTAACACTGAAGTCGGCCTCTTCAGATTACATCTGTGAGAAATGGTTTAGTCACACCGGCGAGCGCCTCCGCAACATTCCAGCGGCGTGACAATGCACACTCCTCCCACTCCACTCTTACTTTCACTCCTTACCAATTAACTACTGCTGCCCTTTCCTTTCTTCCGTCTCTGAATATGGTCCACATCCATTTCCAGCTATATCACAGGCTGTCTCTAATACTTCCCTTGTGCTTCATACTTGTTTAAGAGAATAATCTAACAGATAAACAGCTTTGCAGAAAAGAACAGCCCTCGGCTTTGGCCTGGGTGTCAGTGAGTTCAACTGAGCCTCCAGAACACTCTTGTTTAGTGACATAAAACATCTTGGAATGTTTAATGAAGATTTAAGTTGTAATCCAAGATCAAACAGAGGCTCCAATGCTACTTTTGCAGCTCAGAGATATTAGATATTAGTGCATATTAAGATCTGCTGTTTCACTGAAATCAGGGTCAAATGTGTTTTTTTGTTTTGTTTTGTTTTTGATACATAGAAGTCATGCATTTTAGGGTGAGAAAATAATCACAGAATTTTCATTTCTGAGTTTTGATGCATTTTTTGGTAATTTTTGGTAATTCTGACCAAAATTTGTTGTACACCTTACTACAGGTAACCTTGTTCATACACAATCTTTAGTTGTTGTTGTTGATCACACATGCCTGATTTCTTCTAGCTTTAACAAACATTTCTGGCCTACACAAATCACCCCAGATGTGTCTGTGTATCTGTTCCAGTTCCTTAAAGCTCCCAGATGTTGTGGGGTCTCTAGACACAACAGTTTTGGCACTGTGATTTGAAGAAGAATGTTGTGTACGACAATGCGCTGGATTTTCTTCTGAAATGGTGTCTTTTATCTCCTCGCTGTGTTACATAAAATAAAGGCAGTTAAAAAAAATATCTGAGCGTAACAGTGGTAAGCTCTGCATTAGAATCACAGAGCAGAACTCCACGATCAATCATATTTTAAAACTCAAAGCCCTTATCTGGCCAAGGGCCTCTTGTGAAATAACATACCGCAGTGTGTGAACCAAAATAAATCACAGCACTCCCTTTTCCCCTTGATTTTTTTTCTCTTTCGCGGTCTCTCTCGTTCCCCTCTTTATCGTACACGGGAATGTCTACAATAACATAACAGCAATGAGAGGCAACATGTTGCAACGTTCTGGCATAATAAAAACACTGCTGAGAATTAAACCAACTCACTTTCCATTACAAAACACATCATCAGTCTGGGGCAAACTACAGTTCCTGCCAAGGTCTCTGGGCTCTCATACAGGGTACAACAGGCCAAAAATTAGTGTTCTTTTTAGTTGTATAACTAAATATTGACAAGGTGTGCAAAACAAAAGGGTAAAATGTTTTATTTCAAATCATGGTAATACAGAAACAGTAAAGTAAATCTAATGTTAATGTAAAAATCATGGTAATATAAAAGCAATAGTCATACCGCAAAACATGTCAAATACTATTCCCACGCAAACAACCCCAGCGCACTTCAGAAACCCTGCACCTTCCCCAGCTCCACCTGTATAAATCTGCTATGGGGTCAATTCATGTATGTTATATATGGTGGTTATTTTATATAAGCTAATCCTCAGCAGCAGAATATCTTACATGCTCACAGCAGCGTGTCTGCGGATTTATTTGCAGTGACAAATCTCAGTACCTATTCTGTCACAGCAGCAGTAGCATAGCAGACCTATTCCACCGAGACTGAACACATGAGCATTGTATGTATATTATGCTTAACTCTCATGACAATGCAGTCCCTTTGATTCTTTAAAATCAGACTTTTATGGCATTTTGAATCATTGAGGGCATGATTCGAGCAGACTAAGTGGTCCTAAAAAAAATAAATAATATATATATACAGTATTGTTCAAAATAATAGCAGTACAATGTGACTAACCAGAATAATCAAGGTTTTTAGTATATTTTTTATTGCTACGTGGCAAACAAGTTACCAGTAGGTTCAGTAGATTGTCAGAAAACAAACCAGACCCAGCATTCATGATATGCACGCTCTTAAGGCTGTGCAATTGGGCAATTAGTTGAAAGGGGTGTGTTCAAAAAAAATAGCAGTGTCTACCTTTGACTGTACAAACTCAAAACTATTTTGTACAAACATTTTTTTTTCTGGGATTTAGCAATCCTGTGAATCACTAAACTAATATTTAGTTGTATGACCACAGTTTTTTAAAACTGCTTGACATCTGTGTGGCATGGAGTCAACCAACTTGTGGCACCTCTCAGCTGTTATTCCACTCCATGATTCTTTAACAACATTCCACAATTCATTCACATTTCTTGGTTTTGCTTCAGAAACAGCATTTTTGATATCACCCCACAAGTTCTCAATTGGATTAAGGTCTGGAGATTGGGCTGGCCACTCCATAACATTAATTTTGTTGGTTTGGAACCAAGACTTTGCCCGTTTACTAGTGTGTTTTGGGTCATTGTCTTGTTGAAACAACCATTTCAAGGGCATGTCCTCTTCAGCATAGGGCAACATGACCTCTTCAAGTATTTTAACATATGCAAACTGATCCATGATCCCTGGTATGCGATAAATAGGCCCAACACCATAGTAGGAGAAACATGCCCATATCATGATGCTTGCACCTCCATGCTTCACTGTCTTCACTGTGTACTGTGGCTTGAATTCAGAGTTTGGGGGTCGTCTCACAAACTGCCTGTGGCCCTTGGACCCAAAAAGAACAATTTTACTCTCATCAGTCCACAAAATGTTCCTCCATTTCTCTTTAGGCCAGTTGATGTGTTCTTTGGCAAATTGTAACCTCTTCTGCACATGCCTTTTTTTTAACAGAGGGACTTTGCGGGGGATTCTTGAAAATAGATTAGCTTCACACAGACGTCTTCTAACTGTCACAGTACTTACAGGTAACTCCAGACTGTCTTTGATCATCCTGGAGGTGATCATTGGCTGAGCCTTTGCCATTCTGGTTATTCTTCTATCCATTTTGATGGTTGTCTTCCGTTTTCTTCCACGTCTCTCTGGTTTTGCTCTCCATTTTAAGGCATTGGAGATCATTTTAGCTGAACAGCCTATCATTTTTTGCACCTCTTTATAGGTTTTCCCCTCTCTAATCAACTTTTTAATCAAAGTACGCTGTTCTTCTGAACAATGTCTTGAACGACCCATTTTCCTCAGCTTTCAAATGCATGTTCAACAAGTGTTGGCTTCATCCTTAAATAGGGGCCACCTGATTCACACCTGTTTCTTCACAAAATTGATGACCTCAGTGATTGAATGCCACACTGCTATTTTTTTGAACACACCCCTTTCAACTAATTCAACTAATTGCCCAATTGCACAGCCTTAAGAGCGTGCATATCATGAATGCTGGGTCTCATTTGTTTTCTGAGAATCTACTGAACCTACTGGTAACTTGTTTGCCACGTAGCAATAAAAAAATATATGAAAAACCTTGATTATTCTGGTTAGTCACATTGTACTGCTATTATTTTGAACAATACTGTATATATATATATATAATAATAAAAATAATAATAATTATATATATATATATATATATATATATATATATATATATATACACACATACATACATATTTATATATAGTCACACTTGTGGTCTTCCATAGAAAATTACAGATCATAGGAAATGAATAAGAAATTGACAAAAACACAAAAAAAGTACACAGCAATGACAGGGTTACACACTAAAACATCGAGATGCAAAACCAACACATCCACACACAAGCATACACACCTATGAACTGGTGTGACTAACACAGCAAATATGTCAAATAAAAACAATAATTAAACTACAATGCAGTAAAAAGTGGACAGCAAGAAAAGGGTTACACTTTAAAACACACACACTCACTCACAGACACGCACACAAACTTACAGTTATACACACTCAAATGAATTTGTAAGACTATACCCATATGAAGCCAAAATGAGTCAGAAAACTGAAATAAGGGATTAAAATCTGATCAAACCCAGAAGAATTAAGCTCTGATAAAACATTTATTTTCATTTTTGTTACATTTTTATTGAATTTTTATGTTTTGTGTAAAAAAAAAAGTGTTCTCTGTGTTCAGGTTTGACTGTAGTAATAATAATAATAAAAACTGACACTTTAAATCAACATAAAAAAGAAGAAATAAATCTAGACCTTTACAAAACGTCGTCCTTGAGAATGTCTAAATTTATATCCAAACCCACTGCCTTATACATCGAGCTATATTGAAATATATGGGCTAAACCATGGAATTGCAGATGTTTTTCTCATTTTACTCCCACAAGATGGCAATTACTTTAGTTTCTTGACTTTATCATAACTATTGGATTAATATTAATTAGTGCCATGAAATGATCTCAGAATACAAAATTAAAAAGAAAATATTATTGAACAAAAATATATTACACTGATTTTACTGGGGCAATAAAAAAAAAAGTTACATTTCAGGTGTCTGGTTACTTTTGGCCGTAAAGATCAAATGGGTAGCACAGGGATAATTCAAAGGGCTTTTCGAATGAATAATAATAAATCCACTGCAAACATGAACTCAGTGGCTCCAGGATTTGAGCAGAGAAATCTGTTAAGAATAAGCATCAGATGATAAATACCTGGTGTAACAGTTCACCAGCATGCAAAAATACAACATGTGCATCATCCGGATAGAGCTGCTATGACGTTGATGATGAACTCATTATACAGCCTTCATTAAAAGCTGAGGAAAATGGTTCTGATTATTTTGGATTAAAAAAAATATATATCAGCTGGGTTTTTGAGTGACTCACTGTGAGTAAAAACAAGCATGGCTTTGGTGCTTCTACACATTTGAGGCATGAGTCACGTGTGAATCCAGCCTTCTGGGATCTGTCCGAGGATGCGGGGGAATCGTATCATGCAAGTGTGATTTCAGGCCATCTCCAAGGCCGTGGCCCCAGATGCCCACACTGAGGTAAATAAGGACACAGCAGATGATAATAAACATAAGCCATAAGCGACAGCCACCTGGGGACACGTTCTCCCGTTTCATATCAATCCATAAACATAAGTGAAAAACCTTTCTCACAGAGTTTAAATATATTAAAGCTGTTTCACATTAGCACACAGCTCTGAAATCAGGCCTTAACCTGAAACAGTCATTTTCATGTCAGAATGCATCATGGAGTTACACAGCTAAACCACAACGTCTCGAAACGACTCTCAGGCGCCACAAACCTAGCTGTTGTTCTGTTCCTTTCCATTTCCTCGGACACCTTTTACACTTAGGAGACAGGAGACACTGAAACGTGTGCATCTTTACATCAGAGAACGCCTGTCCAAAGGATCCATCCATCTCTTTTCTTGTCTTGATCCCATATGTTGTGCATTACAGGCTAATCACATCCAGACTCCGAGCCAGGGAATGTCACCAGCTCGCTTTTGGTTTTATTTTCCATTGCAAGTCCTGCTCTCACAGGAACAATCATTTCTGACTCGCATTCCGCGGACTTCACTGAATAATTTCAGCAATTAATCTCGGAGTTAATGTCAAAAATGGAATAGGAAGCAAAACATGAACTATGGTCACGAGTGGGGCTATAACAGGACTAGTCCCTGCGGTCACCCACCCAAAAGACAAACACAAATTAATTTGACTTGGCCATTTGTGCCGGTTCAGGTCTGAGTTTGTTGGCAGTTTTGCTCAAGAATGACCTTTTGTTCTGCAAATTCAATCACATCCAGAACACATCATTCTATTGACGTGAAAATGCATCAAAAAACCACACATGGGATATTGGGTAATTGGAAGGACTCGGGCGGGCAAAGATTATAGTTTTCAAGGCCTTCAGCGGAGGGAAATTTTTTCCCATGAATAAACCTTTCAGAAGTCCAAAATAAACCCATCACTCTTGAACTGACAATACCTGAAGATAGGCCTTCCCAGAAGTAGGACAGAGAAAAAGCCCATGGCATCTAACACAACCCTCAAGTGTGATAAATGGTTTGCTATTTTAAATATTTACCTCCAGTAAGGAGTTCCAGATTCTTTTTGATCATTTTTTTTATACTTTAATTGTGCTTTTACATCCTTTGGGTTGACAACCCAAATTCCCATTCACTTTAGTTTTGAAATCATGAGAGTGATTAAAAGAATTACACCATTTAAATTTCGCGGTGAATTATTGACTTTATTCTAAAGAAATATGCTAATGTTTTTGCTTGTTAAGCTAATAAATTACAATCATGATTTTTTTCTTCTGAGGAACACAATTATACTTTGAAACTGGGATCCAAATAACTTAACTATTAAATAAGAATTTAGCAATATCTTTATTTTTAAATATAAAGACATTGACTTTTCCGAAAATGTTTATTGTCGCGTAGTGTTAAATGATTTAGGATATATATTCACAAAAAAAAGCTTCAAGTAGATATTACTGTTGATCATGTATGTCAAATATTAACTTACACTCACCATTATAAACTATATAAATGATAGTATTTCTTATTTAATTTGATTAGTCTTAAGTGTTGTTAGACTAGTCAGGCTTATAGACTAAAACTTGCATTTGTAAACCTTTTGTCATCCAAACAACAAACGGGTTGATATCAAGAATATCAAACATCAGGAACCGTTTTTGATTATTGGTTATGGGCCTGTGATATACAAACCAAGCTGAAATAGACTTTCTGTGAATACACTTCTGTGAATACTTTGGATCCAGCTAAAACTCTGATAAACACTGAAACTGAAGGTCAGGGTCTTTGGCTAGGGATGTTGCAGTTGACAGGAGGCTTTTACTCAGTCCATGGGTCAGCTGAATCTGCAGAAACTATTTTTGGGTAATGTTAGGAGGATACAGGACAAAGGAAACCAGAAACTGGCACAGCAAAAAATGCCAGCGCCTGTCTTTAAGGGATCGAGACCCTAGAAACGTGAAGGAGAATATGCTGGCAGCATGCACAGAGCAGTCATTTCCAGTTTATTTTCCTCTCTATTTTACTCACTACATTACATCCTGCTTACCTATTCATATCTTCAAGTTTGGTGGTCTCATTTAAATAAATTAAATTACATTAAACTAAATGAGATTAGAAAGCCAAATAATGCAGTCCCTCTGATTCTTAAAAAAAAAAAAATTACACACACACACATACATACATACATATACATATACATATACATATACATATATATATATATATATATATAAATTATAATTAGAATTATTTTAAATAAATGATGGCTAATTATAAGATGTTTTTACAAATCATTCTATGATCATTTTTGTATAATATTTCTATTTTGTGACTTTAAATAAATTATTAATACAAAATCAGTGTATTTGCAAACTGATCATCTAAAAATATATACACATATTTAAATCATTTTTAAAAAGACTAATAAAAATGTGTAAAATAAATGCATTTATTAATAAAATTATTAAAAATATTAGTATGTAATATACAGTACAGCTATTTTAGTTACACTGAGACTTACTGTGCATTACAATAGACAACTAGTTTATAAATAATCTTCCACATGACATTATGATAATAGTCACCTCTCAGGCTTCACTTTAAAACAGTCAAACTCATATAAAATTTTAAGATTTATATATATATGAATTTTAAAATAACAGAAATATGAGTTTGTATGATAGCTAAAATTGAAGTGCCCTGAATTGTGTTAATTATGCTCAGGAGGAACTCCAGCCTATGATTCAATTCCTGATCTTGATTCATAATCAAGATAACGTGGATTGCCAGAGACGTGCGGGAAAGGGGCGTGTCCACAAACGATAACCCCGCCCAGTCCGTAAGGAAGACTGCGCGAGTTTTTATAAAGGATATGCGCGCAAGTTTTGGCAGGACAGAGGGGGCTCTCTGCGGGGCAGAACTATATCATAGACCCTTCAAACACAGGAATACTCCCACTGTGCCTTAACAAACCATCTGTTTGTCAACTTTAGGTATTTTCAACAACAACCCCTCGATTCGACAATGAGTGCGACTGTTGTTTCCTCCTTCTTCGACTACGAAGTGACGAATAAGGTAATTTATATTTTTGGTAAAGTCGATTTAAGTGTTTTAACAGTTTAAATGGTCAAATAACAGATCAATATCTCATAATATTAATACAGAAAATGTAGCAATCGTCTGAGTTGCTGTTTTCAACACCGATGTCAAACTTTTCTGGCTTATGTGCGCGTGCGTGTGTGTGTGTTTAGAGCATAAGAGTGTGACGAGAATCTTGCTCGTGTACTTTTGTCTAGCCTTGAGCTTTTCATGATCTGTAGTTATCGATTGCTAATCGATAAGGAAAGAGTACGAAAAACTATTAGATTAGAATAGTTTAATTAATCCGCGTTTACGCGTTATCAGTAAAACGTATGCGTCACATAAAGTTGTGCATTATTTGCCCTGGATTCGATTAAACACAACACGGAGGAAGTTCACAGGTCTGGGTTTCATTTGAATTAAATCAATGAGTGCTCCATTACGAGCTACATTCTGGGGTTAGGCTTAAACTTTTTATAATTAACCTTTCTTAACCACAATAGGATTTAACCAGCAATTTTGGTTGATTTATGGAATATCAGTTTAGTTACATGTATATTTTAAAATAATCTATAGGTCAGTTGTAAGCATATAAAGCTATATGTAAGCAATGTAACATTGTACTGTGTGAACGTGCAGCTGTTTTGAATACAAGAACGCATCCTGTGACGTGTTGAAGTCGTTTTCAGCAGAAAGCTTTAAGGGGCGTTCACGCAGGACGCGTTCTTGCCTTCACACAGCTGGACAGATTGAAACCCAACACAAAGCTCAGTATACCGCTTTTAAAATTTAAACCGACGATTGGGGTTGTTTGCCCCAAACTTAAGAACAGTTACTCGCCCATGCTATTCCAGTGCAGTGTTGTCTTAGTAGTTTATATGTCTGGTGAGCAATATTCTGAGTCGTCTGAAGTGTAATGATAGCTTTGTGTGAGGAAGGGGCTAAACCTGAAGTCATTATTGCAATTAATCTTAGCCTCTGCTGTTGCTCTTGAAAGTCATTCATTTCAAATATCGCGTCGCTATCACGTGACATACGGGAACCAATAGTGTTTGGCATCAGTAATATAGCAACACTAGAATGTCCCTCCAAATTTTAATACAATCAACTGCTAATCATCTTTGAGAGCTATTACTGATGGAATATTATTAGTCAGTAATGACTTTAATTCCTCACAAAGTGCTGTCAGTTGACCTGAATAGAACTGGAATGTTGCTCAATATTTAGCATGGAGTTTTAAAGGGCAAATAAATGACAAAATAGTTTTGGTCGAACTATTGGCATAAAACTTCACAAGCCACCTGACACTTATTGAACAAGATAAAAAAAATAAAGTCATAATACCATACAATACAATGGCCAGAGCTGTCCAACAGACATACATGTTGTCTATCCTGTTCTTATTCCCAATACATTTATACAAAAGTTTTGTAACTTTAATACCATAGAAAAAGGCTTTTGTAGTTCATGGTTGTGCAATAAATCATCATAGTATTACGCACAATTTGTGCAGGTACTGGAGATGATACACGAGTCTTGTGAGTTTTCATCTTTTATGACTTAATAAAACCTTTAAGTTTTTTTAAGAGATTGCTGCATAGGTTAATAGTTCAGGGTCGTTAGTTCTCTCTCTAAGAAAATAAGCCTTAAAACAGAATTAAATCCAGGCCCTAGACCTGACCTGAAAACAGACAATATCATCAACACATAATAAACTCCCACTGGTGGTATCTGGAGCAAAGGGAGTCATATTCATGCAACATTTTTGAGACATTGTTTTTTTTCCTCTTCACTTTCAGAACAATAAGGTGATGAGCTACAACAGTCCCCTCTCCAGTTCCCATTTACAGTCTGTCCCCACCACCGGTGCCAATACCCCCTTTACCCCCACCGGGTCCCTGCTGGACAGGAAGGTGGTGGGTACCCCTTCAGTGGGACTCTACCAGCGCCGCCACTCCGTGTCCGTTACCAGTTCCAAATCGACACAGAACCAATTTATCAACAGCCTCAAGATGGACGGCTTGGCTTCAATGAACGGCAGCAGCAACAACAAGGAGAACCGCTTCCGCGACCGGTCCTACTCTGAGAACGGGGAGCGTCTAAGGCCGGGCAACATCATGTGCATTGGTGCCAACGGAAACAGCCAGGTCAACTCAAGCCGCTATAAGACCGAACTCTGCAGGCCCTTTGAGGAGAATGGCACTTGTAAATATGGTGACAAGTGCCAGTTTGCCCATGGGATGCACGAGCTTCGTAGTCTAAATCGCCACCCCAAGTACAAGACCGAGCTCTGTCGCACCTTCCACAGCATTGGTTATTGCCCATATGGGCCGCGCTGTCACTTCATCCACAACGCAGAGGAGCGATGCGGACCCCCTCCTCTCTCCGCCTTCAACAAGATGGAGCGACCTCGCCTTCATCACAGCTACAGTTTTGCCGGTTTCACAAGCTCAGGTGGCTCCCAGGGCAGCCCGACCTCTGTCACACCTCCGCCCATATTTTCCAACGAAAACATCAACGAGTGGCCCAGCAACCCCTTCACTTACTCCAGTCAAGAGTTTGCCAACTTGTTTGCGCCCAGTTTAGATGGCACCACTGTTCCTGATCTGCCCGCTCCTCATTCTCCCACCGCACCTTCCTTCTTCAGGCCAATGTCCGAGTCGCCCCCAAGCCCCCTGGATTCCCTCTCCGACCAGGAGGGTTACCAGAGCAGCCTGGGCAGCCAGAGCGGATCCGAGTCACCTGTGCTGGACGCGACACGTCGCCTCCCCATCTTCAGCAGACTCTCCATCTCTGACGATTAAAACCTGCCCTCGGGGGTTTCAGGCATGAGAGAGAAAGCACAGAAAGAGCTGGCGAGAAAGAGAGTCATTTTCCTCCTAGCAATCCCTTCCTGTCCTTGCTTTGTTTACAGCAGAGAAGTGGACTAAAGTACAGTGTTTCCGTAGCCACTGAGTCAAATCAGAAAGTGTGCTACCAAGCAGCATCAACCTTCGGCATATTCCCAAGCCTCCCTAGATGTCTTTAACACGCCTGACGTAATGCAAAAACAACGAGCTGTTCCCCTCAAGGCCCACTTAAACGTTGACGTCTCAAAATCCTCACTGGATCATGTTAAACGAATCCATATTTAGTTCATAGTGTTGAAACTAAAAAGCAAGAGTTTTCAAAAGTATTCCAAGGACCTTTAAAGAATCTAGTGAATATTATAGCAACGACGTGCTTTACAGACCTGGAAGTGCCACTTTTCTTGCAGAAGACCCTTGACGGTAGATCCTCGGGACTTTAAGTGCCTATCAAACAATTCATTTACTACTTGTTGAGTCACATTGATTTTGGGAGATCTGGGATAGAAAAGGTTTAAAGAAAAGAAATCAAACCCATCTTGGATTTGTATGAATCATTCTTAAAGATATTTATACGTCTAGTGGTGCTAAATGCTCTGTCACCGTGGTAATTATCCCTAGAACATGTGATCCCTTGCGCTAAAATAGTGTGTTGTGGTTGTTGGGATTATGCAAGAGAGAAGATGTGTGAGATGTCCTTCCTGTTCACGTTACCACTAAAGATATGACTTCAGTGGCCACTAATTGTTTCGTTGCAAACAGATCGTTGAAATGTTCTATCATTAATTCAATATTGTATTTCCCCTATCATTGTTATAATCTAGTTATTACTGCATCATTACAATTATTGTTGGTATTTTCTGTTTGCAAATGAGAACTTTCAAAGTTGAAAGTTTTGCTTGTCAGTGCTTATTTAACTTATCAAAATGTATTTATTGCTGATTGTAAGCATTTTTTTTTTATTTTGTTTGTATTTATCTGGATAATGAAACAATAGAATATATTTTCCTTTATATTAAATTATGATCTTCCGTATTAATCGTAAGATTGTCGTTTCGTCAAGTTTCAACAGTTAATATATTATACTGCAATGACATTTTGTAACTACATTTTTTGATTTATTTTTAACGTGAAACTTAATTTAAAATGAGAATGCAAAGAGGATTGTTTTGCATTTTATTTATTTTTCTTCTCCCTAATGTTGGACTGCAGTTTCAGGATGTTTATGCCTCTATAATCCTTTATTATTTGGCTCTGACCGTCTAGAATGTAAACCGAGTTGTCTTGACAATAACAGTCCTGTGCCTGTGATTTTAGAAATCTGATGTTTAGACTGGGATCCTCTCATTAAGACTTCTTTTGATATGAACCAATCGTAGACAGTAAATGCATTATAGTACAAATCTCATGACCCTCGCAGTGGTCCGAACCTCTGACCGCAGCAGCGTTTCGATCTAAACGGACAGTTAATAAGGGAATTGTTAAAGATGCATTTGTGTATTCGTTTTGAAACCATGTTATGTACACCAGCAAGCATGTGTCGTTTTGATTTATGACTCAAAATTCGTATTTATTTACAGATTTTGGACCACTTCTGTTTGCTAAGTGCCTAACAGTACATTCCAAGAGTCTTGAACCTTTTTAGGATTGTAATCCAGAGTCGTTATATAGATTTTCGTTGAAATTCGAGGTTAACAGGATTGACATTGAGCGAGCTACAGTCGATTGTGTCCTATGTTAGCAGCTACTGCTGTTCACATCAATATGTTTCTTTTGTAACGACAGATTGCAGTTTAAATCAATAAAACACCTATTTATAAGCAAACTGACCCTGTCTTTTTGTTTTGCGTCAAAATGGTTTCAAAAGTTGTTTTTGTAAGTTCATCAGAGCAAGGCCACTGGCTCTGATACTCAACTCCAATTCAAACAGCTGTGCTTATTATTTCTTGCCATATTTTGACATTCTCCCTGGATAAGTTCTTATTCCTCGACAAACTTGCATTCCACACTGATCCCAATACAGCTGAACGCTATGAGACGTGGGGGCTGTAAATGAACCAGCTAAACAGCTCAAACTGTTTTCCTGGAAAAGTGCTCAAACACAGGAAATCAAAATTCAGTCCCAGCCCAGTGGTGAGGATGTGAAGAGCCCCTGAACTGTGTCTTTTCCTGGCACGGATGTCTATGGCTTTTTGAATCTCATTCAAAAGTACTGGCAATGACGGGACTACTAGATAGAAAGCACAGGCCCCTTGAGAACAGACAGTTTGTTACTGTAGTAACTGTCAGGAGAGGTCTTGTGCTGGGACTAGCAGTCTATAGAGCATGTTTGCTCCCTGAGTCACCAAACAAGCATCCAATGCTCTGCGAGCACGATCAGTCTTTGCTTGGTTTAGTTTAATTTCCCTTCGAGAGAGATTCCTGAGGAAAGCTGTGATCATGAATACAATCGTAGCAGATAGGAGCCAGATGACCATCTGAGTAGTACAAAGTTCAGCAGTTTCAATGCTTTAGCCTTCGGTCTTTAAAGAAATAGTTCACCAAAAATGGAAAACCCTGTTGTCATTTACTAACCATATTAGATGTAATAAAATGAGATATTAAATTACGGTTCAAAAGTGTGGGGTCAGAAAGATAAAAAAAGAAAATGGATCACCATTTCAACACAATTAAGAAGCTTCTGTTTTCAACATTGGTCATAAGACATGTTTTATGAGCAGGAAATCAGCATATTAGAATGATTTCTGAAGGATCATGCGACACTGAAGACTGGAGTAATATATATATATATATATATAAAAATGTCAAAATAATTTTTTACAGTGTAGTCATAACATTGTATAATTTATTTTTTACTGTATATAATTGTCATTGGGTCTTTTTCATGAGGAAGTTAATGACATAATATAATTTTTTATATGAGGCAACCCTTTAAAACATTATGTAGCAAAGCATAACAGCCATCCAGTGCTTGTCATTTTTGGGAAAAGTGCTATATAATTGTTAGTTATTCTTTCAGGAACACACACTTGACAGTGCGTGTCCATTTGCACCAGGGCTGTGGGTCACTATGCCTTTAAGAACAGACATGAGGAATAAGGCCAAAGTCGCAGTTGAGCAATACCCGCATAGACTTTGTAATAACTCCATCAGCTTTTTTTCTTCAGTGTTTCAGAGTGCAATGAATAATCAAAAAAGAGCTCTGCTCTCGAGTTCA
Organism: Carassius gibelio; assembly: GCF_023724105.1. Taxonomy (NCBI): domain Eukaryota; kingdom Metazoa; phylum Chordata; class Actinopteri; order Cypriniformes; family Cyprinidae; genus Carassius; species Carassius gibelio. Next base: position 21,255,186 of record NC_068415.1, read on the forward strand.
CAGTATCAGAAGATTGAAACGATTTGCACTAAAAGGGGCATTTCGGGGAGTTTCTAGATAAGGGAACGTGTGGTTGTCGGTTTAACCTCAAGCCAGTGCAAGAACTAAATAAGCCTAAGAAAGCAGAACAAAACAAAAGGTTCCAAACAGAACTGACTTGAGATCACAAGCATCCAATTTTATCAATTCAAAAACAAACACTGCTAAAAAAAAAAAGAGAAAAGAATCAAGGCTAGTTGAAATCTACTGATATTTGACATCAAGCCCATGAGCATGATCTTTTTGTGTGGCTGGTTTGGATGGGTTTGGATGAGAACTGATCGCTGTGGACGTTTTGCACCAACGTCAGGATCTCATGACTCTCTGCTCTGATTTTTGCCTTCCGGTTTACAGGCGAGGAAGGAGAGTTTTCCTCCCTCCACTACAGGCACAAGCAGTGATATCGCCACAGGTCAACCATTAAAAGATCTGTAAAAACATGTCAACTCTCAGTCTATCAGCCCGCTTATGGGGGGAAGGGAGGAGAGATATACAGAAAGAAGATGAAAGAGAAAGATAGACAGAAAGAACACCTACTCAGCATTGCGTGTTCGGCTGTCACAACTGACTTTATCTGCTGGCCGAGGGCTAAAGATGTCCCTGACGTCTGCACTGTGAGCAGATTCTACTAATGAAATCACAATAATTAAGAGTTTGGAAGACCTTGAGTTTGCATTTATTAATGTTAGAACTCTATATATATAAAGCCTATTAGGAAGAAACAAGTCATAAAAATAAATACAAAGAATGTGTCAATGCGTATCTGTGCACATATACAACGAAACGCAAAACAAGGCGAAAAAGGGGGAACCACCCAAAATAACACCATTGTTCATCTAATCAGACAAACTTCCCTTTAAGGCTGAAGGAACCATGGGAACAGGAGTCATGGGAACAGAATCCATGGCAACGGCCAGCCAGGGTCAAGTAGCGTTTGTCCAAGACTGCCGTCTTATCACAGGAGCAGCGAGAGGAAAAATACAGCTGTCAATCAATAGCTGACTGATGCTGCAGTTTTCTAACTGGATGAGAACGGAGGTAATGTTCTACAAAGTCCAATCCGTCTGCTTTGTGTCTGTCCTCCACATGTTCCTGCAATGGTTAACCATAATTTGCACCTGAAAGTAATGATAGAGCAGGCGTGGTGTTAGGGAATAGCTATGGTGGATGATAAATATTAAATTCTGTATACCTCATGGTAGTCACTATAGTCACCAAATGACCGTCGAAATAACCTTCACACACCGTAGTTTCAGATAATGGACGGCATTGAGAGTTGAACTGACATAGAAAACATTAGTCACTTCACATTTGTTTACTGGCCTTTAAATAGGGCAATAACGGCCACTGCATTCTGGGGCCAAAGGAAGTTCTTAACAAGTAGAAGGTGTGGCCTGGGAAAGGTTGCAGATGAACCCCGACCTCACTCTGATTGGCTGAAGCCCTGGATCTGTTCCTTGGTTTAAAACACTTTCTGGGTTTTCATTCCCTAGAAAACATAAAAGGATACAAATTAATTTTGATATTTTTTTAGTCCGGTTTAAACCATTAAAACAAAGTGACTAAACTGTGAAGAGACTTCAATATAGAAAAACAGCTATTCTTTAAACAAAAAACAGCCTGTTTGTAGGGAGTGTGCAGACTTTTTCAATTATTTAACTTTTTTTGGTATTAACAAGTATTATTTTTTTTAATCCTTAAATTGTCATCCCTAAATGTGATGCAATTAACATGTAACAACCTATTTTATAAAAATAAATTAATTTTATATATATATATATATATATATATATATATATATATATATATATATATATATATATATATATATATATATATCTCTCAGGCATTTGATCAGCTAGAGACAAAAAAAATAAGGAAAATCTGACCATGCCCCAAGCCACGCCCCAAGCACTCATTATTAAAAATATATATTTTAGCACATTAAAAGATATATGTTATATTGTAAAAATACATACTGTTCTGTAAAAAATAAAAGGCAGCATTTAAAAATCATGACAACAATATAATAATATAATAAAGTACTATAATATATTATAGTAAAGTATATAGAATTGTTATTATTATTAAAGTACCTGCCAAAAGTTTGGAAACATTACAATTATTAATGATTTTGAAATAACTATCTTCTGTTCATCAAGGCTGAATTATTTGATCAAAAAGTAAAAAAAAAAGAAAAAAAGAAATATTGTGAAATATTATTACAAATACAAAATAAGTTTTCAATTTTAATATTTTATAAAATGTAATGTTATTCCTGCGATGCAAAGCAGAATTTTCTTTATCACAACTCAAGTTTTCAGTGTCACATGATCTTTAAGAAATCATTACATTTAATTTGAGAAACATTTCTTATTATTATCAATGTTGAAAACAATTTTGCTTCTTCATATTTTGTGTGGAAATGGTGATACACTTTATTTTTCAGGAATTTTTGATAAATATAAAGTTTCATGAACAGCATTTATTTGCATTTATCAAATATATTAATTAAATTTGTTAATGGATTTATTAAATAGAAATCATTTTTAATGTTTTCACTCACTTTTCGTCACTTTCATGCTTAAAGAACAGAGTTATTAATTTCTCTCTCAGTCAGTGGTATTAATTGTTTCCACATAAAATATTAAGCAGGAAACTGTTTTTAAAATTGATAATAATAAGAAATGTTTCTTGAGCAGAAAATTTGCATATTAGAATGATTTCTGAAGGATTATGTGACTCTGAAAAATCACATCCCTTATATATACATACGCACACACACACACATATATAACAAGGATTTTTTGGAAAGTACTGAGCCGAGTTTTTCTAATATCAAAGGCACCTTTTACACCCGGGCACCTTTATTCCCATTGTACGCTATATCTATATCTATCTATATCTATCTATATCTATCTAAATATATATATATATATATATATATATATATATATATATATAAGAGAAAGGAAAAATTCAATTTGCATCATATGACCCCTTTAATAATTTTAGAGTTTAAAGACAACATGAATACAAATGATTTCTAAAACTTGCCATCTGCAAGATTTCTCTTTATCCATTTATTTGACCTTTTTGGTCGACCCTTTAGTGTTGATCACTGTCTCCCTAGTTTTTACCTTATTAAACTTAATTAACTCATGTTTCTGGAAATTGCTACAAAAAAAGACTCCAAAACAGACATGACAAGAAAAATAGGGGTTGGTTATACTTTGGCACAGACTGACATCATGAAGGTATTATACTCATATTTACAGTATATACACAGACATCAGTTTGAGTGAAAGTTTGTGGGAGGAAAATAAGGGTTCCACAGAGCCGTTTGGTTGTTCGTCTATTGTAATCTACGGTGCTTTTAGTCTTGGTAAGGAACCGAAGTGGTTAAACATTCAATATGAATACCCATAAAACCCAAGCAAACATACCCCAAGTAAGCAGCTGAGGGAAATGAGTGCCAAATTTACTGTGGCAAGGTTTGTGGGGGACGACAATGTAGAACATGGCTAAGTACACATCCAGCTATGTTTTGCTACAGTCATTCCTGTGGCCGTGATGCTTATTATGAAACCCCTTGATGCCCAAGCTCTGGTTTTTCATGAGAAAAACGTCTCCCATGAGGCTGGGTGCTAGTCTTGTTTCATTTTCAGTCTAAACCTCATGATGGGGCCCTAGAATAGAAAGCAAATACATGAACACCAAACTTCCAGTGAAGCCACATTTCCTACAGACAGCGCTAAAAAATCTGCATCAATTGGAAGATCACTGTAGGCACTCCCTGCATTGCTTATTTGTATAAAGCTGTTGCATCAGCAACTATCTCCATTACTTGGGCTTTCACTGAAAAAGAATGATGTCTGTCGCTTTGACATCACACATCGCAATCAATGTGAACGCCCTTAACCTTGTACAATGTACAACCTTTGAGTGATATTAGCATCCCACACATTGGCAACTTCCATGCTTGGTGTAATAACAGGCATGACTGATTTCTCCAGTTCCCCGTAACAATAACAACCAGTAACAACACATGACACATCATAATAAGAGGGTTTGTATTGGATGAATCCTTCAGAACTGACTGCTGATTTCACATGGCTGGTATTCCAATGTTCTAAGCGTGAACATGCTGCTTACAAACATAACCATTTACTTCATCTGGTTGCATTTCCATTGCGTCACTCTATGCCACCAAGACTGATCCCCTCCCTGTACTACGGCATCTATTCAATCTGGAGAGAAGCAAACCCATAAACATACTTGAACAGTGTAGACGGATGTTGAATGGATCTCCCAACAAGCCTCTATATCAGACGCAACACATTCGTTTTGAGAGGCAGCTCCCTCCTAATAAAGTGAAGCAGAGTGGTCGGGAAATGCTCTCCAGCAAGTAGGCCACTCATACTCATGTGCTCTGCATTTTCCATTTGACTGCCTCTGTACAGTACGGCCTCTGTAATCACACCAGCAGCTTGAGACAAACCGTAAATGTTTACATATGCCTTCAAGGGGGCCGCTCCAAATTCACTTCATATCCAGTCTTTTTCTCACCCTTTGTCACACTCAGACAAGCGCACACTGTGCTGTTAACAAGAATAGATGAGAGCTATTATGCTTTTTTATTACTCCATAAAGCAGAACACATGGGGCAAGTCCTTAGTAGAGTAGCAAGACAGGAAATAGCGAATGGAAACCTGTAGCTTAGGAGGGGTGTTCATGGCCTGACGTTCACCGTTCTTCATGCTGGAAATGGCATGCATATAAGTGCTTTGAGAACTCAGTAGTTGCATGAAGTAGTACAGATGTAAAATAAGTGACCCGGTTCGCAAGGCCCAACTCGCTGAACCAGGACAAGCACAGAGCGAACAAGAGACGACTTCTCTCGAGGGCTCTCGTGTCAACCCCTGCGACTCTGCCTCTTTGATTTATGAAGCTCAGATGGAGTCTGGAGGGCTGGGAGGAGATAAAAGGTTTCTTGAAATGAACACCTCAGTGAAACCTGCTGCTGTATAAGGTAACACAGAAAGGGCCCCTTCACCTGGAGCACCGCAGTCCAGAAATCTTCTCATAAGGGGGATACATCAGTCTGGGCACTGAGAAACCAGAGCTGTGGAGAACCTGTAAGCCCGATCAGAATCTGTTTCTGCACTTGAGTAGCATATCTTAGGAAACAGAAATGATTTGAAACCCCCCAAGCTATTCTGGGTTCAGTCGAAACAAAACCCCCACAATAATCAAACCAAATTGCTAAATTACAGAGATGAGCAGCTCGAAAAACGTTTCACAATCATGGGAGCCTTTACCCCGCAGAACCACAGCAGCTTAAGGCATCCAGATCCAACACTGATTGCTAATAATGAGTCAGTGCGGTACCGGCCAAGACACATGGTACAGCTCTGTAAAATCCCTCTACTCCTCACCCTGCTGGAAACATTGAGTCAGCCAAGGCCTTTTGTTTCAAGTTTATCTGTGTGAAAATAATGTGAGGCTTCAGCTTAGACACGCTGGGTTAAAAAAAAAAAATTAAAATGGTACTTTCATGTTGCCCAGGCTTCAAATAAGTTGAAAACAGACCGTAGGTCCAGGATCCTCTGCCATGCTTTCCTGACAGAATGAAGAGTTTCGTTGTTCCCTTGTTGTTCCTGCAGATCCCACTGAACTCGCAAATCCTCCATGTGGCCTGGCGAAGGGGCAGCTTAATAAGGGCCTCGTTTTGTCCTTTGTGAGCCAAGGCTGGGGACATCAGCAAAAAAAAAAAATCTAATTCAGAAATGCTCCATTTTCTCTGTGGAGATTTGAGGACACTGCGGCTTTTCAACAGAGCCAAAATATGAAGAGCAGAAATGGGGGATTGCAGTTGTGTAATTGCCCTTACATAATCTCAATATAAATTTAATGAATTTGACGATAACCACCATTGACAGTAAACACCATTGTTTGCAGGCTTGTTTTTCATTGGAGGTAGGGTCAGGGTCATTCATGTAGCTCAACTTAACCTCATTCTTTACAGGCTAGGCCTTGGGGATCAGGAAGGAGAATCCAACTGACAGGGCTCTGTCTGTCTGGGTTTGACTGAAAGTTACTGAAGAGGAGTTTTGGTACCCATGTTTGCAATGCCCTCTGCTGAAAGAGGAACACTGAGTCCTGGGAGTACGGACATTTGCAGCTTTGACAGGGTGAGTCATTCTGTTTAGCACTGAAATAGAAGGGGGTTTCTGTTCAACAATGACATTGACACATAAGTACAGACAGAAATCTGCACATGTGCTTCTGTATAACAACACACATACACTCAATGAGCACTGGTGAAGCACCAGCACCTGTGAAACGAATGAATCTTAAGGGAAACATGGCTAATGCAGAGGCTTTCATCTGGTACTTCCATATTCACATGGATAAACGTGTGGCTGGAATACAGAGCAGCAGCTGCAGTCTGAGATGTGACCAGATGACGGTTCCTAGAAGAAATCCCGCCAGTTCTTGCACGTCTTTTCACCAACTGAACAGGCAAGAAGGAACAAATTTCCAGAAATTACCCAACACCTGGATAAATCAGTAACCGAAAATGAACCGCCTCTAAGCAAGACAATTCTCTCAATGACTCTCTAATATGAGCTTGGGAAGCGGCTCACAACATAACTAAAGTGTGAAGTTCAAAGTTGTTTTGGTGAAAATTTGGTCAGGTTCTGGCTTCTCAAACTTCTGCAGACATGTTGGTTCTAAGTTGGTCATCAAAAACAATGCAAAACACAATTTTGCATTAAAGTATATCTGATAATCTAGTCATTGAAAGCACACTGTAGATACGGTTCTCTGGATGGGCGATGTAAAAAAAAAAAGGATGATTTTCTTTATAAATCATAAATATTTTCTTCTAGAGAAAACAAGCAATTACGCAACATGAACAAAATGAAACATGGCAGTCCAGAAATATGATCTTCCAAACAAAATAAAAGTAGGGGAAGGTATGGGAAAAACCCAGAATCCATGAAAAAGAGAGAAAGTAAAAGTGGAAAAGAGGACCGCTGACTTACTGGCTGAGAGAAGGAAAGTAAAACTGGGATAGAGGACAACAAATGAGAGTTAAAAAGAGGCAAAGAAATGAAAAGTCGGGAAAGAGAAAGAGAAAAGGGAGAGGGGGAAAGAACAAAGCCATCTTTGTGTGAGGCGCTGAGAGAGTGGAGCAGAGCCAGGGCTTAGGGGGTGTTTCACAAGAGTACACTGACTGCATTCCTGCAATGTGATTATGGCCACATTTAATATATTCTCCTACAGGAAACATACTTAACCCTTCACTGTCCATCGGCTCGCATCAACTGGCCTTGAACCGGAAATCTTTTCCTTTATAATTATCCAGTAAGTGAATATCATGCAAGTAAAACAGTTTAGTTATGACCTAACACGGCTTGCCAAAAGAACCAACAACAGACTCGTTCCTGGTGATTGCTTTACAGTCATTCATTGACTTTGCTTTGTGTTTTGCGGTGTCAGACTACTCTAAATCCAGGCTAATTCGGCCTGAAGCTATAACGCTGGGGATTCCCAGCACTGGATATTCTTTAGGTAGTACGCAAAGGCAAATCTGAAGTGAAACTTCACGCATTTTATCTGAAACTAAAAGTATTTAAATGAGGAAATTTGTTAGAACAACTTAAACATGCCAAAGCACGTTTAGCAAAGAACTTGATGAATTTTACCTGGAGGGCACAATTTCTTGGCTGGTCTATAAAAAGGGGGAAGATTTTTTGATAATTATAAAAATATGAAGGAAGAAAGCTAATTATATTTAGCTAATTATAAATATACTTAGTGTATTTGTATTAAGATCATAGCAAATTCAGAACAATATGCATTTTTGACCAACAATTCAGTATAAACTAAAATGCTTTTTCACCATCAGGCCAAACAGTTCTGAGCTTGATGAATAATAGGACCGTTTTCATTAGAAAGCCGATGTACAGTGCAATACAAACCAATTCCAATTTCCCAATTCCTGGAAGACCACACACAGATCTGTCAGCTAGAGAAGACAACCTCTATTTTGACGGGCCCACCCCTGCTCCCTCTATGATTCTGTGTGTTTACACCTAACACAGAGAGAGGGAAAATTAGATAATGAAGAGAGAGCAGCACATCATTGGGGTTGACCACTCCCTGAGGCCACAAATATAGCCTACTTATTCTCGAGCCACCTATTCATATATTCTTATACCCTCTTCAACAACTGCATCGATTTCTACCAGTTGCTGGGGAAAAAATCAGGAGCAGCTGAGAGAGAGAGGGTGGGTGGGTGGGGGGAAAACCAATGCTGGACTAAATAAAATCTCCCCTCCAAAGGAGCAATGCTAAACTTGCCAATTTAATTCCAAGAGGATATTGCCATTCACAAAGGCTTCCCTTTGCCTTCAGCCATCTAGGCCTGTTATCCCTCTCATTAAAGGCACAGTCTTAAGCTGTAGTGTAGCAACTGGAGCAGCATTATCCCAGACCTGCTTTTCCCTGCCCATTACGGAAAGAAAGTTTTGTCAGTCTAACCACAATCCAATGAGTTTGGACCAAAGCTACTGTCATTAAGATGGGTTGCATAACAGTTTTCCAATAGAACCTAATAGAGCATATGCAGGGCTAAGGACAATTATAAAGAAAGGGTATAATTCATGTTTACAGAATGAGTGCTCAGAGGTGCACATACAATTTTAACTGAGTAATACTGTATATTAGGACGCAATCCGAAAGGAAACTTTGGGCAAAATTATGGGGATATGTGTTGAGATGGTGAGAAACAGAATAAGAGAGAGATCTAAAAGACAGAAATAGACAGCTAACCCCTACAAACAGCTGTTGTGTTCTGACTGACACCAGAAGCTGCCGTCTGTGACCTCACTAACACTGATGTAAAGGTTAATCATTAAAGTGCATATACACCTACACTCATCTCTTAGGTCATGTTTACATGACAACAATGCAGTCAAAAATCGAAACGTTTTTCCCTTGCATTTTTTAAAAAGTTTTCTTTTTAAAAACATTTTCAAACCAATTCACGTTTACACATATCCGCAAAAAAACTTTGTATTACGTATGCCATGCCAGTAGTTGACACATCAAACTTTCACTTTGAAACCCATTTAGAAAAATATGCATTTTCAGTCCCCAAAACACAGCTGTTGTGTAAACAAACAGGCAAAACCGCATAAATCATTTCCTGTTTTTGGCTGAAAACATTGTCATGTAAATGGCCCCTTAGGTACAAGAAAGGCATATGACTAACCCCATTACAATCCCAGTTTATCGCAGGGTCACACTGCAAACCTACCCTGAATCACAATTTGAGCACAAGGAGCTTCATTTTCTGCATAGAATTCAGCTACTAAATCACCTGCATTTGTGCATAGGCATGAGTTGGTATGAAATTTTGATGGTATGATATCCTTGAGCAAAAATATCACGGTATTGCGACATTGTTGTTACAGCTCTGAAATTTTTAAATGATATAAATTAAAAATAAAAAAATCCTGCTGGACACAAAATATTTTGTTTTTGAGCAACATAAAGAATATTAGAAACCGTAGAATTGTTTTATTTTTTCTTTGATTTGTTTCCTAAGAAGAGAAAATGAATAAAGGCTGACATCTTTAGTTAACCTAAATCTGTAAATATAGTTATTTAATTTTAGTTATATAATTCATATACATATCATTCATATCATTTAGTTATATAATAATAACCATACACATAATTTGATTTAATAATAGCACAATTTGAAGCAAAAACAGAATGTTCTGACAAGCTTTTTGAAATTATACCACAAAGTTTTCAGAAGAAAACTTTTCAATTGGAATCCTCCTCACACAATGGACAGACAAACCTGGACTTTGTATTTGTTGGACATTATCTCTCAACTTCTCGTATACATGGTTCTAATGTAAAAAAAATTACATTTATGGCTTTCAGTTTTTAATGTTGTGCCATCTTTTCTAAAATCTTTGTAAAAATTATTTTATTGTTATTTATTAATTAATATTACTTAATTTATTTTTATTATTATTGTTTATTTTATTTACCGTATTTTTCGGACTATAAGTCACACCTGAGTATAAGTCGCATCAGTCCAAAAATATGTCATGATGAGGAAAAAACATATATAAGTCGCACTGGACTATAAGTCGCATTTATTTAGAACCAAGAGAAAACATTACCGTCTATTGGTTCATTTCTCTTGGTCCATTTCAAATTAATTTTGATAAATAAGTCGCACCTGACTATGAGTTGCAGGACCAGCCAAACTATGAAAAAAGTGTGACTTATAATCCAGAAAATACGGTATTCAAAAAAAAAAAAAAAAGTTTTATTTTATTTATTTTGAAGCATACCAGGGGGTGGGACAGGTTGGGATGGGTTTTAAATTTGCACAGTTGCTTTTTGGTTTAATCTACTGTTCCTTGAAGACAATTTCAATAAACAGTAGACAAAAAATTAATAAATAAATTAACAAGTTAACGGGCGTTAACAGACTTCATATTTTCACATAAATTACATTTTGTACAATTATTGCATTGCAACGTAGTTTGTGCAAGTGCAGAACAGAGCGTTGCAATAAGGCAAAAAACAGCCGGTTGGCAATCGCGTAAAGGATGTTTCAGCCGTCTGTGCGCCGTCGGCATTACGTTATTTTCGTCAACAAGAGGGCTCGCACACAGCTGCGCACCCCATGATACTGCACATGTGAGCTCATCTGTCCACGTTCATCTGTGGTTGAGTATACTTTTGAAAGCTGTGCGGACGCGGCTGTGCATGAGATGGAAAGGAATTCTGAATGTGAAGTGTACCCGGGCCTTGAGTTCGACCATCCTACACACACACATGACTGACCGCTCTCTCGCACCAACAGGAGGAGTAGGGGTCAGTCTGAGGGATTCCTACTCTTTAAGTCATCGAGGAGATATGGATAACAGCGCATACCGCAGGAACAGTATAATGGAAAATATTGGTTTTTAAACCATAAAATTTTCAAATCGCAGTATACTTTGAAAGGCTTGTCATTGACTGTATGTCTTGGTCTTGTCTTGACTTATACTTAAAGGGGGGTGAAATGCTTGTTTTCACTCAATATCCTGTTAATCTTGAGTACCTATAGAGTAGTACTGCATCCTTCATAACTCCAAAAAGTCTTTATTTTTATTATATTTATAAGAGAAAGATAGTCTGTACCGATTTTTCCCGGAAAAACACGAGCGACTAGAGGCGTGACGTGTGGGCGGAGCTAAAGAATCACGAGCGCGAGTAAGCTTTTGAGTTGAGAGCATGTGGAAGCTGTGACACAGATCCAGAGGCTGAAATTTAACAAGAGCAGCATCAGCAGATGACGTCTCTATGTGGTATGTACTGAAACTGTATATATTTGCTTAGCGGTTTTGGAAAATGACTAAGTTCCACTTTATGTCGTCGTCTTTTTTTGTTTTTGTTTTTTTAAGCTGTACATGTGGAAAGTGCAGTTTGATGACAACATCGCATGTTGTTTACTTGATGTGCTTACGCGCTGATAGCTAAGTTAACAACACTGAGATATTTGAAGCAGTTTTACTCACCGCATGCGGTTCCAACACACGATCGTGACCCTTTTTCGTTGGGACTGCATTATCCTTAAGAAATAAACAATGTGCAATCCAAAATGCAGGGAACAAACAAAAACACTTGCACAACTCCGTTGATGCTCTGTAAAAATAAACTCCATCCACTGGTCCCTTAATGCTGTTTCTCTTTTGGTAATCTGTGCAGGGTTGTCTTGCCCTGGCAACCAAAAACACACTCCTTTTGTGACTTTTCGCGACGCTCTCGCTCTGATCAGGCTGTGCTCAGCCTCTCAGTGCTCTGCTATACGGGAGCGTGCGCTCTTCCGGCAGAAGTGCCCTCAGGACCCATATAAGGAAATTCCGCTCCATCTAACGTCACACAGAGCCATACTCGGAAAAAACTTTCCGAAACTTGTGACAAACCGGAAGAGGTTTTTTTGGAACAAAAATACTCCTTCAAACGTACAACTTAATTTTTGAAACCTGTTTCCATGTTTAGCATGGGAATCCAACTCTTTAACAGTGTAAAAAACTCAGTATGCATGAAATAGCATTTCACCCCCCCTTTAATCCTCCTCTTGCCTTGGTTTTGACTCAAACCAAGCTCTCTTTTGGTCTCATTCTTGAATTAGACTCGAATGAGCTGGTATTGGTAACAACATCATCAGACATCATTCATTTTTAATGATCCAATCAACAGAGACCACTGGCGATGCAGCTGAGCCGAATAGCAAAGCAATGAGGCAACAGTACTGCAGATTTGGGGCATCTTGCATGCATCTCAATTCAGACTCCTACGCTACATTACAAACCAAAAAACCCCTGAACTACCTACCCCAATGCACTTCACTGCTTCCTATGCTTTACGTCACCATGGCACTTTCCACAAGATAAAACTGTCCAAGGCACTTCAATGCTTTGTCAACTACAAAAGTGGAAAATGTGAAGATTTTGAATTAGGTTTTTTTTTTTTTTTTTTGCTTCTTGGTACTTCAGATGATATGTGTTTAATGTCCTAACTCTTGTTTGACCAGGATAACATCAAGGTACACTATACATACACCATAGTTAGAAGGCTTTGCAGTAATTTTCAGTGATTGGTTCAGTTAAAGGGCTCTTGGGTAAAACTTCATTCTTCATTCTTCTCCACCTTTGGCACTTCACCCATTGTGTATGCACATGAACAGACATGCAGTTCCAGTTGACTAGGGGTTGCCAATCCTGCTCCCCTGGAGAGTTTAGTTTCAACCTGCCAACACACCAGCTTGGAATTTTCTAATAATCTGGAAGACCTTCATGATCTAATTCAGAATTTAATTAGGATTGGAGTGAAACTGCAGGATAGTGCCTCATCAAGAACAAGATTTGACACCCTTGCAATAGCCTTAATTGCATGTTCAGGAAAGAGGCTAGTAAGTTTAAAAATTGTAGTGGCGGAAAGCTAATGCTAAGGAAACCTGGTTCTAGTTGAAGGAGGTGATATAGCGGCCCATTTCACTAGATGTCTCTGCTTGGTGTTTATTTACAAATGGACAGGAACATGATTGCCTTCAACCCAAGGAGAAAGTGTTGATGGTCCATGAAATAGTCCATGGAAACCATTTCTAAATGTCCTGGAGGTGCTGCCCAATAATAATAAGCCATTTAAAGACAATCCACATGAATTTAGTAGGGGTGCCAGTGTCAGTCTCTGTGGTCGTGGATTGCCACACGATACCCAGTAGTGCTGCCTCAATAAAGAGCTACATTCATACCCATCTCATGGATTGACCGGGTTATGCCACTGGCCATGAACATACAGGAAACCTAGGCTTGCACGCCTCAATAAGATTTGCACATGAGTTGTAAGTTTGTCCATACAACTTCCTTTGTAGCATATACTATCTATTTTAGACATTCCGTCTTAGGTTGAAGCAAATTTACCTTTGCCAAGAATTCAGGTGTGAGAAGTTCAGTCATTTCAATTCGAAAAGAATGAGACCAAGCTGAACTTTAAGAAAAGATCCACTTCAGCAAGTTCCATTCATCCATTCATCATCATGTTGCACTCATATATTCAAATGACTACCAAAGATATATGTTTTTTCAAGTTTCCCAGCAAGACATGAGTGGTAGACCACACTACATCCTCTTTGCCAAATGGCAATTCTACCATTCTTTAATGACATGGCCTTGGGCCTTAGCTGGAAGCAAGCACAACATTTGACTCAAATATATTAGATTCCTTTGTAGAATTCTTCTTATGCGCATGCTTAGCTCTAGATCTGAAAACATTAATTAAAAGAAAACCATAATAAACCACAAGTAACAAATAAGAAAGGGAAAGGCATTAAAATCAAGAAGTCCCATTACAGAAATAAGTTTTACAATCCCTCAGACTGTATAACAATTCAGAAATTCATACAGTGGAAATGGTAATAAAACACCTCACCTTATTTTTTTTTTGAGTAATGGCAAATAGTTCATAGGAATCTGACTCTTTATTCTGTAGTAACTGATCCAACACTCCAAAAAAGTACTTCCTAATAAAAATAAATTAGGTTTAAAGCAAAAATCTTTAGCACTACTTCACACATGTACTGTATCTCTCTCAGCCCACTTCCCACTGACCTCATTCAAACAAAGGAATCTATATAAATTACTTAAGGGTCCACTCTGGACTAGTTAGGTTAGATAAATAAAGCTCAAGAGTTTTGTTCTCAAGGTGGCAATTTGCAAATCTTAGGTGATTAGCAGCTAATCTGTTACCATTATGAAAAGGCTTTTTGTGATTAGTTGATAAGACATATGAGGCATAATTTTGTTCTTACCTTTTTTTTTCTTTTAAGAATATGATGTGCACAGTACTATACACTGTACAACTATCAGCATTATGACCTACATTATTCATAGTGATACATTTGCACACACCTTTACTAACACTTTGATATAGGTGTTTTGAGAGTCTTTAGAGCTTATTGTATGCAGAGATATTAAATAAATGCTCCTGATATTTATTTAGGCATGAAGCTCTAAGCTCAGTTTAATGAATCAGTATGTGCTGAATAAGACTGAGAGAATTGTTAATGAGTAATGTCAGCATGCTCCTATCATATGGTGCAACGGCGTTTACTGTAAAGCAGGTTCGAGTCACTTTGAACTCATGGAGAGATGAAAAGGGTGACCATTTGGACAGATAGACAGATAGACATAGTGCCGTCCAGCTCTTCTATTCTGCAGTGACAGCATATGTGCTCCACGGTGAGTCACAGCAGGCTGTTAAACAATCCTGTATCCATAAGTGAAATCCCAGACATTTGAGATCTAGGGTAATATCTCTTTTGTTCTTTCTCTCCTCTGCATTTTGCCTTGTATTAAAATTGCATGATTATGACAACAATGATTGATTATTTATCCTAACATTACAATCAATGTATTTTCATTAATAGAATTTACATAATTATGTAATTATTTGTTTGGATCAACTGCATACCATTTCCTTTGCGTAGTCAACAAATCAAAAAGAAGCTGAGAAGTATTCTCAAATTAATCATTTTTCAGTTATTGAGTAAACGGGTCACACTGCACAAAAAAATTCCAAATGAGCACCAATTCTCTCATTTTGGATCAGAAATTTCTATTATGCCACCATGAACACAAGTAAAACATGAAAAAAAAAATATAATAAATTACACTATAGTACAAAGGTTTGGGATCAGAAATATTTTTCATAGTTTTAATGAAAAATTTATTTTATGTTCATCAAAACTGTATTTATTTGAATAGTAATAACTACAGTATAATAATTACTACAGTAAGAATAGTAATATTGTAGAATATTCCAATTCTAAAATGTAATTTATCCTAAAGCTGATTTTATAGCATCATTACTCCAGTCTTAAGTGTCCTTTAGAAATCATTTTCATAAGTGGGAATACATGTTGAAACGTTGAAACTGTTTGTTTTCACATTTTTTTGACAATGTCTGATGTAAAAAGACCTATGGTTTTGTTTCTTGCCAGGAACTTTTAACTTTAGGCTTATTGGACATTTTAAACCCTGAGATTAACTAACCATCTCACAACTTCCTTTGAAAATCACATAAAAATGTCTCACGACATTTCTGGAAAAGGAAGTTATGCAACATGGAAGGATGACAGCAATACAGAATGAGTTCAAAGTAATGAGATCATTTATCGAGATGAGGCATCATTTACTGGTGGGTTAAGGGCCAAAATATTTATTCCAAGTGCGTGTTTTTCCATCGTTTCTAAATGAGAGACATCTTGTTTTTAAGCAGTTGTGTTAAACTGATGTTGAAAACAGCTGTTTTGAATGCAAGAATGCAATACACATAATTTAAAAAAATATGAATAATAATAATTTTATTCAGCAAGCATATATTACATTGATCAAGGATGACAGAAAATTTACAATAAACTTTAACATAGTTATAGAAAGTTTCTATTTTGAATAAATGTTGTTGTTTTTTAAATTTTGTATTCATCAAATAATTATCGGGGGAAAAATAATGGTTTCCACCAAAATATTAAGCACCTTTTTGGGATGATAAGAAACGTTACTTGAGGACCAAATCAGTATTTTTTAATTATTTGTGAATGATCATGTGATGCAGAAAACTGGACAGCACTGGGCAAGGCTGAAAAAAAAAAAAAAAAAAAAAAAATTATATTATATATATATATATATATATATATATATATATATATATATATATATATATATATATATATATATATATATGCAGTTCCAGAAAGTAAAAACAAGATTTCAAATTATTAACATTTTTAACAATTACTGTTTTTTTTACTGTATTTTTTGATAAAATAAATGCATTCTTGGTGAGCATGAGACTCACATCACATCATATAGGTCACAGCTGAAGGAAAAGGTGTTTGTTTCAGATATATAGGAGGAAGTCAAGGTTTCTATTAATTTACTTATTTGCATCAGCATTTTTGGCATCACCCGTACACCAGTAACCAATCATAATTGTTTCTGGATTATAGTGAAGTACAGAGATGTGTTGGGATCAAATATTGGCAGGAAGCATTAGTGTATGCATGTGTGATTGACTTGAGGACATTGTGTAAAGAGCTCAGAAAGAAGTGTGTGAATAGTGTTTCAAAGTCCTTTCTCATACAGGGGCTTTATTTAAAGCTGGAAGGCCTTGTGCGCCACACATCAAAGATGCACTTGTTGAGAGAAAGAGAGAGACTGATTAACACAACTGATGCAGAGAGCCAGACCACAGTCAAACTATTCAATAGCTGGACTGAACTGGACACACAAGACTTTCTCACTCTCTGACACACAAACACTTCATAGAGTATCTCTGTCAGCAAAATACAGAAATAGAGAATTGCTTAGACATAGCAATGCATCAAAAGTCAAAATTCTTGGCTGAACGTGAAAATTCAGGACACTCTGGGCCGAAAATTGAAGGAAAAATAATTAAGTTAGACGTTTGTTTGGAATAAGTAAGCAAATTTGAAATAATATCATACATATCTCTAAGTAATTAAAGTATTCATTTAAAATATTGGATAATATTTGTAAATCAGTTGTAAATAAACCCAACTATCTGATAGATGTAATATATACTGTATGTTTTATAGGTAATTATTGATGTTTGGCTAATATAAACACATTTTTACCCTATAAAGTGCATAACAAACGATTTTTAATTTACTTATTTAAAATAATACCCCAAATGTCTAGGATACATACCGATTGATTGATTGATTCAGATGTGTATTATATTGGATGCATTCATGGTCTCTTAAAGTGACCGCGCCTAATTTAGCTGCTTGCTGCTGTAATGTTAATCCAAGAAAATGAAAATCACTCACTGCTCTTGACTGAATTACTTAACCAAAAATTATTCAGACACCAGGTATAATTTTTGATATATATAGCAAAACTGTAATAATGTGAGAAATGTTGAAGGTGCCTGAATAAATGTAGGTTTCATTGTATATTTCATTTTTACATTGAAGAATATCCAGTGCTTTTTTACATTTAATTATTTAGTTTCTGTACCTTGACACCTAAAAACTTAAACATTGTGTAAATAGCCCAAATAAATAAAAATAAACGAACATACAAATAAAAAAAATTTCAAACAGGGCCCACTTGTACAACCTTCACCGGGTCCCCGCTGACCCCAGCTACTGCTCTGCTCACGCCTGTTTCACACATACTCCATCTGCAGTGCGTATGCAGTCCGTGTTCGTTACGTATGTGGTGCAGCACAGACTCGATGTGCTTTCACACAGGACGCATTTCCAGTTCGCTACTCGGTACGTAAACGATCGCTGCACTGCTGCAGACGCAACGCTCCTGGAACACAACTGGAATCCGTTAACATGGGTGCGAAAAAAATATGCAACGCATACGCACTGCAGACGGAGTATGTGTGAAACAGGCTTAAGGTTGTTTTCACCTTGTGCAATGTGGAATTAGTTTACAGCTTTTTCAAGCACTTTGTGATGCATTTTGGAAACAGGAGATGAGCCCCTTTTCTAATGCACCACCTAGCTTGATAAACCCCTTCTTAAAGACTTACTGTTTGTCAATTTTATTTGGGTAACACATATATTCTGAATGCCGTCGGCAGAATTCGAATGAGCCATTTTAATCTAGATTAATTTCAAAATCACAGTAAGATTCATCTAGATTAAAAAAATTAATCTATGCCCACCTCTAATATATATATATATATATATATATATACACACATATATATATATATATATATATATATATATATATATATATATATATATATATATATATATATATATATATATATATATATATATATATATATATATATATATATATATATATATATATATATATATATATATACACACATATATATATATACATATATATATACACAGAATCCTGAAAAAAAATACTATCAAAGTTTCTGCAAAATTGTGCAGCACAGCTGTTAAAAATGTATAAAAACAGAAGCAAAATATTTCCCAGTATTGTTGTTTTAACTATTTCTGATCAAGGAAATGCAGCCTTGTTAGCAGACACTAAATTCTAAAATAAAAATAGATGAATCCTTAAATATACAAAAGTTACTGATTTCCTCTTTTGTTCTTTTGCTCTTTGATTAACAGACATCACAGCAGCTGGGTTATTAGGTTATTTGGCTGCTATTACTTTAAGAGATCCCGCTGCTAAACGTAATGCGGATCTGACATGCATTCTTAAGAGTGACTCATATATAACATTTTAAAGGCAGCTTTAATCGCCTTTTTGGAAACTTCATGACTTAATTGACAACATTACTATGACATTTCATAGTTTATTTAGCACTTTCTCGTCACCAGTACTATCTCATACTTGTTTGACTAGCGCCTGTCACTAAGGTGAGATACATTTATTATTATTTTTTTCTGACTTTTCAAATGCAAGCTGATTTCATAAAAAAAAGAATATACAATTAACCAACACAATGATTTAAAAAAAAATTAAAAGATTATCCTAATAATTGTTAGTCGCAGCTCTAAACTTTTTTCTTTACTACATTTCCCATACCAAATCTAAAACAACTCTCTAAACAAAAGCACCAAATGTGCTAATTTAGTACTTGCTTCCTCTAATAAAAGCCAACAAAAACAAGAACAAGCTCCTGAATGTGAGCTCATATCAACTGTAGAACAGACATTAACAGGAAGTGTGAGCTGTATGACTATTCTTTGTTATTAAATTATGCTGAACTGATACCACTGATATAAATCATAGCTTTCTGTAAAAGAACATAAGCAAACGACTTCTATTCCAAACCCTAAAATGAACTCGGGTACATCAAGGTGAATTACTTTTAGCCAAAACATTCCCACTATGTTTCTCCTCTGATATCCTGTTTCCCATTAAAGTTTTGTGGTGTTGAGAATACACACAAACCGCCGCGAGGTAAGCTGTGAAGCCCACGGATGAATTCAAATGGTCCTGACAGGACAGCCAGAGGTCCTGGATGTTAAAATGCAGTGGGCAGAAGCTCTGACCAAGAAGGTTTAACAACACAAACCACACACACAAATGAGTGTTTTTGTCTTATTAGCGTTTTTCCAACCAACTGCGTTTTTTTTTTTTTTTTTTGATGATTCAGATTACTGACACAAAAAATAAATCAAATTATGTTGTGACTTTCAGTTCCTAAAATCTAGATTAGGCTGCAACCACCGAAATCTTGCATGACTAAAACAAAACTTAACCTTAAAAGATATTTTATATATCTATATATATTAGTGGTGGGCCGTTATCAGCGTGCTGCGTGCTGCGTTAACGCGAGACTCTTATCGGGCGATAAAAAAAATACCGCCGTTAATCTATTCTCAAAGTTGGGTTGGAAGCTGGGTCTATACTAAGGAAGCTATGATGACTTTCACCTTGATATTTTATATAAACGACTCGCTGAGGCCAGCCTAAAAAGATGCTCAGGACAGTTGACGGGCCACTGCTGCGCATCGTCACGAAAGCTTATCTTTTTCACATGTTTTTACGCCTTACCGCTTGTCGATTTAAACATTAAAGCATCTAAACACAAGACGTAGAAAAGCTGAATGTAGTAGCGCGTGCCGTGTTAGGTGCGCACGAGAGAGAGAGCCGCGTATCACAGAGAGCGACACTGAACCGAGCTCTCTTCTGAGAAGAGAAAGGAGTCTCAAAACACTTGAACATCGAATTTGCTTATTTTTGCTCTTGTGCCGACAAATACATACAAAATATGTCAAAATATCCACCTTGGAAATTATGCTCGAAAAAACTGTCAGTTATTTCTTAAGTGAAAGTAAAAAGTTGAGAGAAAAAATGGGATGTGTATTATATTGGATGAATTCATCTTCTCTTAAAGTGACCGCGCCTAATTTAGCTACTGGCTGCTGTAATGTTAATCCAAGAAAATGAAAATCACTCACTGCTCTTGACTGAATTACTTTGTAGTTTTAACAGTCAAACCAAAAATTATTCAGACACCAGGTATATTTTTTGATATATATAGCAAAACTGTAATAATGTGAGAAATGTTGAAGGTGTCTGAATAAATGTAGGTTTGATTGTATATTTCATTTTTACATTGAAGACTATCCAGTGCTATTTTACATTTAATTATTTGGTTTCTGTACCTTAACACCTACAAACTTGAACATTG
The DNA here is from genome assembly GCF_023724105.1 of Carassius gibelio. Lineage (NCBI taxonomy): Eukaryota > Metazoa > Chordata > Actinopteri > Cypriniformes > Cyprinidae > Carassius > Carassius gibelio. The sequence goes on from NC_068415.1 coordinate 21,275,988, forward strand.
GTGTGAAACAGGCGTAAGGTTGTTTACAGCTTTTTCAAGCACTTTGTGATGCATTTTGGAAACAGGAGATGAGCCCCTTTTCTAATGCACCACCCAGCTTGATAAACCCCTTCTCAAAGACTTGCTGTTTGTCAATTTTATTTGGGTAACACACATATTCTGAATGCCTTCGGCAGAATTCGAATGAGCCATTTTAATCTAGATTCATTTCAAAATCACAGTAAAATTAATCTAGATTAAAAAAATAATCTATACCCACCTCTAATATATATATATATATATATATATATATATATATATATATATATATATATATATATATATATATATATATATAAATAAACACACACACACTGTTTGACCTAATATGACCTAGATCAACAAAAAAAGTCCCTTAACAAATTTTAATATACGAGATTAATGTCGCCTATAAAGTTCCTGTGTGATATCATGATTACTTCTTTAAGAATCATTTTCATTTCCTCTGGTACTCAGACCTGCACTTACCTGCCTTTCATTGGTGTCATGTTGTAGCATGACATACTGTGCAGTGCTTCCCACAGCTTTGAAATATACTTGCGGTGGTGGGATTTAAAAAAAAATATTTTAATTTATTGAAATTAATTTTAATTACATAGGCTTCTATTAGATTTTATTACATAATAATATTATGCATTATTATATGCATTGTAAATAATGCAAAATTACAGATTTTAAATGGTACAGTTCTCCTTTGTCATATAGTGCCTCTTGTGACACTGCAACGTAAAGCGCTCTTTTTAAAAGTTTTTATTAAATAATTATTTAGTTTAATAATCAATTCTTATTGTAATAATCAATTGGCTGTATGGCGTTTGATATTTTTCATAAAATATAGACTTAAAATGATCATTAAGATGTTTTTCCATTTCATGTAATGAAGACTTTTTATGAAATTAATTTTTTTATAAAATTCATTAAATTAAACTTTTCTTTGTGCAAATTCCAAATAGTGAAAATGTATCTCGTAATATTTCGACTTTATTCTCGAAACATTTAGATTTTATTCTCGTAATATTTCGAATTTAATCTCGTAATATTTCAACTTTATTCTCATATTTTGACTTTAATCCCGTAATATTTCAACTTTAATCTTGTAATATTTTGAATTTAATCTTGTCATATTTTGACTTTATTCTCGAAACATTTTGACTTTATTCTCGTAGTATTATGACTTTATTCTCGTAGTATTTCGACTTCATTATCGTAATAGGCCTATTACAACTTTATTCTCGAAACATTTCAACTTTATTAGTTGAAAAAAAAATCTAAGATTACGAGATTAAAGTTGAAATATGACGAGATTAAATTCGAAATATTATGAGAATAAAGTTGAAATGTTTCGAGATTAAAGTTGAAATATGACGAGATTAAATTCGAAATATTATGAGAATAAAGTTGAAATGTTTCGAGATTAAAGTTGAAATATGACGAGATTAAATTCGAAATATTATGAGAATAAAGTTGAAATGTTTCGAGAATAAAGTTGAAATATTAAGAGAATACATTTTCAATATTTGGAAATTTCAAAGAAAACGGTTTAATTTAATGAATCTGTTTCACATAAATACAGCAATCTGATAATAAAAGAGCTTGAAAAACACATTATTGTAAGACACATAATATGTGTTTCACTATACAATTGATTTTGAAAGATGAGACATTAAAAGTATGTCTATCAAAAGCACGAATCTTATTGCTACTGGGTGGCTGCCGCACTACAAATAACGAATGCAATGGAAGATATTAAATATTATTTCCAAGCATACTTTCCCCACGAGTATGACACATGGTATGATTTCTGCTAATAATCCCACATATATTTGTTGTGTATTAAATAAGAGAGCTACATTGCCCCCCGGTTCTGTCTGTTAATAAATATCATAATCTTGACATTAAGCTGTTTCCGCGAGTCCTGAAAGTTGACTCTTCCTCATCCCAGTAAGAGGATGCAGCTGCTCGGACACATTTTGACTTATATCAACTTTATTCTCGTAGTATTTTGACTTTATTCTCATAATATTTCAACTTTATTCTCAAAATATTACGACTTTAATCTTGTAATCTTAGATTTTTTTTTCCAATGTATTAAAACGTCATCGTACAATATATATAAAAATAACAAATAATACGTTTTTATGAAATATGGATTAAAGTGGATTCATGAATTATTACAAAAAATATAAAAAATGCAAAACACACCCGTTGCGAATTCTTTGCTCTTCATTTCCTATCATTTTCTATAAAATTTATTTAAAGAAGGTAAACTGCCATCTTGTGGCGACTAAACTGACTTGAACGCACCCGACATCATAATTACGACTTGTCAACTCGTAAATACGAACTTCACAGGAGGACGTGAACACATCATCTGTGCTCACATACTGTATTTTCATTTAGCCAAATTCTCAATAAAACTGTTTTCATTTATATATTTTATAATACTATAATTTTATATGCGTTACTGTCATACAACAGGGTAAATATGAAACATGTCGCTTTAAGACTTCATATTAACCAGCTCTCCCTTCCAAGATGTTAAATCTGCACAAAATCCTAATTTATAGTTGAGCCGTCGTCTGATGAAATTAAATAAACATAATATAAAACAAGAAAAGGCAATTCCTAAACTGTGATTTCAGCTATATTTGCATGCAAAATTAGAGAAGCAAACTTAGAAACAGAGAAAGAGGTGTGTGTGTGTGTGTGTGCGCGCCGGGAAAGCAAAATATTGTGCTCATGCGCCAGTAAAAGTGAGTAATATGAGACTTGCTAAGGTTTGTCCAAGAAGTTGCTAGACTCGTCGCCAGTCGCATTCTTGGAAAAAGTCGCTAGGGGTATCTGAAAAGTGTAGGGCGAGGGGAGATTTAACACTAGTTAATCGATTACTGATGGTTCCATTATTTTGGGCAGAAAAAAAAAATATGAGGATAAAAATAATAAAAGCAAAAATGTTTCTCCATATATACCAAGTAAAGTCTATGTGTGGGAAGCACTGCTGTGATTATTTCAGGAAGTTACATGGGCATGAGTTCATGAAGTTTATTCTGTTTATCTAGCACACTCACCCTCAAGGCGGATGCCCTCCTTCTGAACAGTGTAGTTCAGCACGGCAAAAGGGGCCACAGGTGATTTGGCTATGACAATCTAAAACAAGAAACAAGAAGAATTTCAGAATGAATAAGGGAAGGGCTCAGCTTCGAAGCCACGATGTCAATATAAGGCCAAAGTTTAATAACTAATAATTAAGACATACAACAGACTGAGAATTCTAATATATTAATATAATAATTTTATGAATATTCATACTGTATTTAGTAAAAATTAGATACTGTGAAAAACTATTACAATTATATATATATATATATATATATATATATATATATATATATATATATATATATATATATATATATATATATATATATATATATATTTTTTTTTTTTTTTTTTTTATGAAATGTATTTTTGTTATGGCGAAACAAAATTTTGGCTAATATGATACTTTTGAAATAGGGAGTCTCTCAACTGGATTCATTAATGCTATCAAAAATACAATAAATATAGTAATACTGTGAAATATTGCTGCAATTCAAGATGTTCATGTTAATATATTTTTTTAATGGAATATATTCCTGTGATGTTTTTTGGCATCATTGCTCCAGTTTTCAGTGTCACATGATCCTTCAGAAGCACGCTAATGCTAATTTGCATTAATTAAATTTTTTGTTGTTGTTGTTGTTTAATAGAACAACATTTATTTAAAATATTTTTGGTAAAATTTAACTAGTTACTGATCAATTTAATGCAACCCCTACTGAATAACTATAAATTAATAAATAACAGAAAAAATTACCTAAAACTTTGAACAGTAGTGTACAAACACACAAAGAGCCCAGGGCTTAAAAAGATGAGTTTTTTACACTGTTAAAGAGTTGGATTCCCATGCTAAACATGGACAAAGTTTCAAAAATTAATTTGTACGTTTGAAGGAGTACTTTTGTTCCAAAAATACTCCTTCCGGTTTGTCACAAGTTTCAGAAAGTTTTTTTTGAGTATGGCTCTGTGTGACGTTAGATGGAGCGGAATTTCCTTATATGGGTCCTGAGGGCACTTCTGCCGGAAGAGTACGCGCTCCCGTATAGCAGAGCACTGAGAGCACAACAGACTTCACTGATCAGAGCGAGAGCGTCTTGAAATGTCACAGAAGTGTGTTTTTTGTTGCCAGGGCAAGACAACCCTGCACAGATTACCAAAAAAAAAAAAAACAGCATTAAGGGACCAGTGGATGGAGTTTATTTTTACAGAGCATCAACGGAGTTGTGCAAGTGTTTGTGTTTGTTCCCTGCATTTCGAAGATCCTTGTTTTACAAACAAGGCCCAGTTCGACGCCGGATTTGCACATCGTTTATTTCTTAAGGATAATGCAGTCCCAACGAAAAAGGGTCACGATCGTGTGTTGGAACCACATGCGGTGAGTAAAACTGCTTCAAATATCTCTGTGTTGTTAACTTAGCTATCGGCGCGTAAGCACATCAAGTAAACAACATGCGATGTTGTCATCAAACTGCACTTTCCACATGTACAGCTTAAAAAAAAAAAAAAAGACGACATAAAGTGGAACTTAGTCATTTTCCAAAACCGCTAAGCAAATATATAAGGTTTCAGTACATACCACATAGAGACACCTTTGTTGATGCTGCTCTTGTTAAATTTCAGCCTCTGGATCTGTGTCACAGTTTCCACATGCTCTCAACGCAAAAGCCTACTCGCGCTCGTGATTCTTTAGCTCTGCCCACACGTCACGCCTCCAGCCTGTCATGTTTTTCCGGGAAAAATCGGTACAGACTATCTTTCTCTTATGAATATAATAAAACTAAAGACTTTTTGGAGTTATGAAGGATGCAGTACTACTCTATATGTACTCAAGATTAACAGGATATTGAGTGAAAACGAGCATTTCACCCCCCCTTTAAATAAATACACTGAACAAAATTATTAATGCAACATTTTTGTTTTTGCCCTCATTTGTCATGAGCTGCAACACATCTCCTTCAAATAGTTGATCAGGTTGTTGATTGTGTCCTGTAGAATGTTGGTCCACTTATCTTCAATGGCTGTACGAAGTTGCTGGATAATTTGAACACGCTGTTGTCTACGCCAATCCAGAGCATCCCAAACATGCTCAATGGGTGACATGTCCATAGAGCATGCTGTCCATACAAGAAGCATGCCAATTGCACATTTCCTCAAGACTTGCGACATCTTTGGTATTGTACTGTGTGCTAAAACTGTAAGTCATCTGTAAGTCGCTTTGGCTAAAAGCGTCTGCTAAATGAATAAATGTAAATGTAAATGTAAAAACTGCACATTTGAGTTTGGCCTTTTATTGTGGCCAGCCTAAGGCACACCTGTGCAGTAATCATGCGATCTAATCAGCATCTTGATATGACACACCTGTGAGGTGGACGGATTATCTCGGCAAAGAAGAAGTGCTCACTAACACAGATTTAGACAGATTTATGAACAATTTTTGAAAGAAATAGGCCTTTTGTGTACATAGAAAAAGTCTTAGATCTTTGAGTTCAGCTCACGAAAAATGGGGGCAAAAACAAAATTATCATTTTGTTCAGTGTAAATGAGACAACGTTTACATTTTTATTTTAAATAAACAACCACAACATTTATGTGTAAGTCAGGAGACACTTGTTTTCCACCAGCTTATTTTATTTACTTATCTAAAATAACAACAACAATAATAATAATAATACTTTATAATGCAATAATATGTAATATATTATATATATATTTATAATATATTACAGTATATATCATTATTATTATTTAGCAGACCAAATTAACAACCCTAATAATACTACTTGAATTTCAGTTTTCACATGACTGAACTCTTTCCTTCAGGCAACAAGTAAAGTCATTTATGTGGCTGTTGCATCGATGGGCATATAAGCAATTAAAGGATCCTGGAAAACTCCTGTTAGAAAGAAGCAGCATTGAGTTACCAGACTCAGCAGAGTCTGCCGGCAACCTGCGTCAATGCCTACTAGAGATCCTTTTGAAAATCTACATAACTCTTTTTGTCATCAGCCTCTAATATCAAAACCCTGCGCTGGGGTGTGGCATGTTAAAAGTGAGACACATTATTAAAAAACTTACTCATCAAAACTCAAAAGAGGAAACGGGAGTGAGATGAAGGACGCTACTGTCTGCTAATGGTTGCGTGAACACGTCGGAAATGATTCAGACTCCCAAACACAAGTAAACAAACGGCTCTTTTGTGACTTCTGATTAATACGACTGCGGTATTCCTTGGGACTTCATGAAACAAATTTCTGTCTCAAGTGAACCATCCACAGACAGCAAGCCTCGCTCAAGGCTTATTTGCAGGAATATCCGGTTACCAGTGGTTAAGAATGAGTTTGTTTTTAAAAACCTGCTGCCAGTTGCCTTGTGTGAATGCTGTTCCTTACTGACGCACCTTGACACACAAACACAAAGCTTTCTGGTCACCCAAAACAGCCCAGTTCTCTTTGCTTTAACCCAAACGCACATCTTTCATGTAAGGAAGTCATATGACTTTACCTCTAATGGATAAATTCCTCAGTAAATGACAGAAAAGCAGGGAGTTTCTGAGGGGTTTTTTTACTGAAGTGGTCTTGCCAGAGCTACTGAACCACACAAAAGAGCCAGGCACCATTGCCTTCCTTGTGTACCAGCAGTTTTGGACCACTGCCTCTCTATCAGTGCTTTTTTCTTTAGGTGGGAGCTCAGTCGGAAAAGAGAAAAACAAAGTCCTCAGGGCTCTAAGGGTGTAGGGGCAATGAGGTATGCCATCATTTGACAGGATGAAAACAAGTAGGGCAGGCCTAAAAATGAGAAGGCTGGTGGAGTAAGAAATTTTTTTTCTTTTTAAGCTTGTCTTAAAATGAAATCGCTGGATAAGAGCAGTTTTATGGACGTAGGAAGTTTAGGTGGGAAACATTGAAGCTACTTTCCATTCAAAAATGTGGGGGAGATTCACAAAGAGTGGACTGCAGCTGGAGTCAGTGCTTCAAGAACCACTACACACAGATGTATGCAAGACATGGGTTTCAGCTGTCGCATTCCTTGTGTCTAGCCACTCTTGAACAACAGACAGCGTCAGAAACGTCTCACTTCAAAAAGGACTGGACTGCTGCTGAGTGGACCAAAGTTATGTGGTCTGATGAAAGTAAATTTAGCATTTCCTTTGGATATCAGGGTCCCAGAGTCTGGAGGAAGAGAGGAGTGCCATGTCATCTGCTGGTTTTGGTCCACTGTGTTTTCTGAGGTCCAAGGTCAACGCAGCCGTACACCAGGAAGTTTTAGAGCACTTCATGCTTCCTGCTGCTGATCAACTTTATGGAGATGCAGATTTCATTTTCCAACAGGACATGGCACCTGGACACGGTGGCAAAGCTACCAGTACGTGGTTTAAGGACCATGGTATCCCTGTTCTTAATTGGCCAGCAAACTCGCCTGACCTTCAGCCCATAAAAAATCTATGGGGTATTGAAAAGAGGAAGATGCAATATGCCAGACCCAACAATGCAGAAGAGCTGAAGGCCACTATCAGAGGAACCTGAGCTCTCATAACACCTGAGCAGTGCCACAGACTGATTGACTCCATGCCATGCCGCATTGCCGCAGTATTTCAGGCAAAAGGAGCCCCAACTAAGTATTGAGTGCTGTACATGCTCATACTTTTCATGTTCATGCTTTTGAGTTGCCCAAGATTTCTAAAAATCCTTTCTTTGTATTGGTCTTAAGTAATATTCTAATTTTCTGAGATACTGAATTTGGGATTTACCTTAGTTGTCAGCTATAATCATCAAAATTAAAATAAATATGAAATTTGAAATATTTCAATCTGTGTGTAATTAATGAATATAATATACAAGTTTCACTTTCTGAATGGAATTAGTGAAATAAACTTTTTGATGATATTCTAATTATATGACCAGCACCTGTGTGTGTGTGTGTGTGTGTATGTATGTATATGTATGTATATAAATGTATATAAATAAATAAAACAGCAAAACCCTGATTTGCAAGCTGCTAATCAGTTTCAGATAATGGGGGAGGGACATGATCATTCTAGAGAGAATATAATTGGACAAAAAAAATGGTGTGTTGCAAGATGTTGTCATCAATACCACTTTTCTCAAGAAAACATGATCAATTTTAAAGCGTACATGTCTACGACTAGGGGATATGGCTGAAAACTGTATCACGATATAAGTGTTTCATATTGGTCGATATCGATAATTATTGATTATTTTATGACCTATTTAAAATAAGGACCAGGAGAAAAATATATAACATTTAAACATTTTTATTATATTTTTTTTTTTTTTTTTTTTAGGAATAAATATCAACTAACTGAGTTAAAGTCCATTATATGAAGAAAAAAACTCTGAAATGTTTTTCTCAAAAAACGTAATTTATTTTCCACTGAAGAAAGAAAGACATGGATATCTTAGATGGCATTGGGGTTGAGTAAATGATTAGGAAACTTTCGTTTTGGGGTGAACTAATCCTTTAACCACCTTCTGATTCATAGGTGTGATTGGCAAAGGACAAAAAAGCAGGAAAATATAAGGCGCACCTTTCATGATTATGTGATTATCCCAGGACATCACACAAGATTTGTGTCAACACAGAAAATATTTCATCACTGGATAGGTTTTGTTTGTTTATTTAAAGTGTGGTTTATGTCAGCTGAGTGTGCGGAACACTTTTCAGAGAAGATAAGGCAACATTATTTTAGTACAATTCCTCACCCAGCGGTCATTCCGGGGAAAAAAAATCTCTGACTGCTTCACATGAAACATTGGTCTTCCGACCTATCATCGTGTCAATTCTCAGTTAATCTTGATGGAAATATAAATTTTGATGAATATGTGCGAGGAAGGGAGAGCAAGACTAACACGATCTAACACGAGACAACGATATGGCGCAACCAAACTGTTACATTATTGGCTGGTAGCGTGTCACACCTACGTTGCTAGGTTACCAGAGAGTAAGTGCCTTTGTTCATGCAACCAAACTATCTTCGCAACCTCTGGTTTCTTCTGACGAAGAAAAAAAAAAATATTGAACGTTTTATTGAATGCATTTTTTATTGATATCGATTACATGTATATCGTGATACATATCGTTATCGTTTTAACGCCGAGCCCTATACATGTCTACTAAATATACTTGTCACCTGGTTAGGTGTTTTTCGGTTGGTTTTGCATTTGTTCGTTAAGTCACATCGAGTTCGCTTTTTGTATATTTAAACAAAGTTTTGCGAATTCACACAAAGGAGTAAGAAATATTTACCAGAGGGGCATAGTTTCATATTTTATTGAAGCATCCCTGGGCGTCGCTAGCGGACCCCCACCTGCTGTTAGCATTCCATCGACTCCCATTCATTGTGGCGTCACTTTGACAGCGAATAACTTTACATCTGAAGCGTTTAAAGACTCCATTTGTGCATTCATTATTTCTAAAGAAACACGAAAATGTATAAAAGGCTCCATTACGTTGTATCTTAAGTTGTGGCCCCGTAGAAGCGGTTTTTGTAAAAATAAGTTAACGATTGCATCATAACCTGCGACTCTCTGTTGCACAGTAGAGAAATTACTGTAAATTATTCAACAACGTCTACAAGATTCAGTGGGTGATTCAGATTTCTCTTGGCACAGGGATTAGAAGACTTACAGGTTGCTCACGTGACATCTACGTCATCAAGCACAGTTTGAGTCTGCACAGTATGCTCGACCCCTAGGAAGTGCGTGCTTCTAATTGACTTAATTTGTCTCAGTTGAATCCAATGGGGTCGCTGTGTCCATTTCTTTTACTGTCTATGGTATTTACCTGTCTCCGTTCTGTGTCCTCGTACTGGACGATGAGGCGTGTGTTAACACTGTGACTCCATGTGTTTCCAAGCGCCGCTGTCACAAAACCTGAGTCGTCCTCCTTAGATACTGAAGGACAAAACAAACAAACAAAAAAAGACAAGAGTTCGACATTAACATTTGTGCCAAATGGGAGTAAACACTGAGTTTGGTATATAAATAAATAAATAAAAATCAATAAAATACATATTTTTTTTTAATAATTGCTAGTCAGCTAGTCACTTTATTAGAACTTTTATTAGATCATGTTTTAAAAATTAATTCTAACAATTATTAACCTATTCTCTCTTATCTCTTTCCCTGCCAGCATTTTTGAAAAAAGTTTTTAGCCATTGCTAGCCATTTTGATGATCTTCTCTAAAATTTGATGGCCTCCAGTATATTTTGTTGTGTGAATATTTGAACATTCAATGCACCAAAATAAAGACCTCTACTTTTAAACAAAAAAGCATACTTTTTTCAATCAACAATTGAATATAGGTAGGTTTCATAAAAATCTCTTATTTTGAGCAAAAAGATGAGAAAATCAGATTTCCATCAAAAGCTACATCTGAATAGTATTCAGTACGGATATCAAAGCATAAATCCAGTTAATCAACATCTCCAAAGCTTGCACAGACATATACCACTTCCGGGATCATCATTTTACTCCGTAACATTACGCAGTTTTCATTAATATGCTGTCTATTGCTGATGAACGCATTATTTATCATATGCATCTGTTTACATAAGAGATCACTAGTTTTTCCATCCTGTTTTACCTGTGTTTGTGTTTGAAAGGTTTTGTACTCATTCAGAAGACATGTAACAGCGTCCCCGAGTGTATAACAGTCAAAACACGAAAAGTTGTAAAAACTTGTCTATGGCAGGGAAAGATTTAAAATTACTTGATTAAAATTAAATGAAAAACAAGCTTTTACTGTATATGGATATATCTAGGATGCATAACAGTTTTATTCACAATAACTATACATAAATTCCTCATAACACTTTCATTAATTTTTTTTTTGGTAATATAATTGTAATATAAATGACAAAATGTGTTGGTTATTAAAAAAAATGTTACACATGATACTATAGAAATATCCATTAGCACTCAATTATATGTTACTTATGAACCTTTCATTTCTTTATATAAGTTTGCATTATTATCATCATTTAAATATTAACATGTTTTATAATTTTAAAAAGACACTAACCAGTGCTATATTTATTAGATCAAATAATAAAATCTGTAATACCGTCATTGTATTTTAAAAAGTAATTTTACTGCATTTTCAACATCATTTCGCCAGTCTTGTATCCTGCGATCCTTTAGAAATCATTATAATATTTTGATTAGCTGCTCAAGAAACAGTTATCCTTATTATCAATTCTGTAAACAGTTGTGCTACATAATATGTTTTGATGAAATATTTAATACAGTTTCATAATCAGAAATAAATATGAATTTCTCATTTCACCCGCCACTGGGAGGTTAATTTTAGACTAGCTGTTTCTGAATATTGCTCCATTTCCCAATCGCCATAACTCACTCATCCACTGTGAATCACTTTGAGCCAGTGAGTCGTTACTGTGGTTTAAGGATTGAGTGCAGAGCAGATGATAAGCCCGAGAAACAATGGAAACCCTTTTTAGGTCAGACACCTGAGGAAGTGACCAATGTTACTATTGACAACACTCATCCGGGTCTTCTTCGAACTGCTATGTAAACACACCTGTGTGTTTTTGTTCTCCTGCTGTGCCGCAGCCAGAAACAGTCAGGGCCTCCGAGGTCACGGTCTGAGAGTCTTTCTCATGGTTCTTTGTTGGGCAACATTTAAGCACCATGCTGTAATCTGACAATACTATTCACAACTGTCACATCAGCAACTCTCACTTCCTCAAAACATTTCCTGTGGAAAGTCAAGTGCTGGGGAAACCTGAAAAGGCTGGCACGGCATGTCAGTGAACTGGATGCCTGGAAGGCCCCACCTCTGAAAAAACAACATCCTCAAAAAACCTAAAAAATCTGGAAACAATAGGCAACCACTTCACAGCTGCAGATCGGGCTGAGCTCTGTTTCACATCAACAGATAAAAAAGGGCTACTTTACTAAACAGTGCTACTTTTCACAGAGAATTGCACCACAAAAATCACGCTTTATTTACTAAACACACGCAATCCTGCTTAACTAGGTGTTAACTAGACTGAAATAGCACCACGCCTGTAAGACTTTAGCTCATCTTCAAAACACAAATTAAGATATTTTTAATGAACCCCGAAAAATTTCGCCTCCACTGAAAGCCTATATTTCACCAAAACATTGACACTCCAAAAAGGTTTATAAAAACATCCATATAAATCCAGTGGTTTAATCCGTCTTCTAAAGAGATACTATTGATTGGTAAACAGAAGCTGCTTGTTTGATGCACAGAAAATCTATTTTTTGCTCACATTCACGGAATTAATCCGTGTTTACCATGTTTAACGGGCTCTGTGTGCATGGATCAAAGACTTGCATGTGGATTACGTTTTTTTTTTTTTTTTTAATGTTTTTATGAACTTTCTGAAATATCAAAGTATTGGTAAAATGGAAGGACTGAAATATTTCAGATTTCATTATAAATCTCCATTTGTGTTTCAAAGATGAACAAAAATTTGGATCATGAGGGTGAATAAATGTTGACAATTTTCAATTCTGGCGGAAATAACCCTTCAATGTATCTATTCATTCATTTCATACTAACACAACTGATACCATTTTGTAGGACTGTAGTGAAAATGACCTTGCAATGACATATGAAAATTAAGTAGGCCTATCATATCATTTTGATCGGACATCGGACAAACCCCTAGGAAGAATTCGGAAAAGTATATTTTTCAAAATTTTACATTTTACCTCTGGAAATTTATGAGCCAAGGAATCAGAAGAAAAACTAATTTTGCTTTAGACCTACAGTTCAAAAATTATTAGCAGAAATATAAGAGCAAAATTGGTGGCGCTAGACAGTTTGAGATAGACTCAAAATTTCCAATAATTAATCTTGAGTATCGACTCAAAATTTCCAATAGTTAATATTGAGACTGTCCTCTATCTTTGTGCCAAATTTCATAACTTTCTCACAAGCAGTTCTATGGGCTGCCATAGTCATCCAGATCGTAGGAAGAGAAAAGAAGAAGAACAACAACTAACGGATACAATGGGTATCTAATTATTGTAAAGACCCCATATACAGCAAAGTTTTGCTTAAGGGGAAAAAGTGCAAGTAAAATATACCAGATAGCAGTAGTATGCTGTATCCCCAGGTTCTTTTTACAATGTTTTCAGCAGAAAACTGGAAACTCTTTATATACGTTTTGCCTGTTCATTTACACGACACCAGTGTTTTGCGGACTGAAAATGCATATTTTGGAAAACGGATTTCAAAGTGCAAGTTTTTGAAATGGCAAAGTTATCGTTTCCGTGTAAACACTTGATACAGGAATCTTTGAAAATGGTGACTTCATGCGCGTGCGTAGTACGTGTTAGTTATGTAGACATGCACAGTACATGTTGATTTTAAAGGCAAGTGTGAACAAACATACACAACAATGGCGGAGTACATGGTACTGTTGCTGCTCAAGAGTTTGCTAAAGCATTTTCAACAGTGTGGATTTACTGCAAAAATATTACTTTTCCGTTTTTGACTACATCGTTGTCGTGTAAACGCGACCTCAACCAGCACGTTGATGAACTGCACCGTGTGAATTGCATTCAACAGATTTTGTGGGCACGTCTGTGCTGTTACCATATTTGCATAATTACTATAGTGACTAAGGGCTTAAAACCGTGTGCAAATACACAGCAGTATCAGCAGGCACAACTCATTCTGAAAGAAACGCAGACTAATGAGCATGCATTGTAATGCAAGTTCATGGTAATAAGGTTGGAGAGGGCCAGACTAAACAAATGTGACGCCCAGTTAAGACCCAACTTCTTAAATCAATGCTCTGGGTTCCAGAACAATCCGCCTACACTCTCCGATCTCAACAGAAGCAATGGGTGCTTTCCCACACTGTGTGACAGCATGGCTATTCACAGACTTCAATCAGCTGTCTTTTTAATAATCCACAAATCAGCACCAAATTCAGCATTTCCAAATATTTTTTTATTGATGGGTTGTCAAACAGGGGAATGGGAGAGTTGTTGATTTGGACTGGATATAGAAAAGGGAGAGGCTCTCATGTGGTGATGCAGATTCAAAGATAATACGGTTAAAAAATAGTTTTTTGTCCTCTGGGCTGATTTGGTTTGAAAGGCTGTAGTGTTTGGCAAATGAATTGAGCCAATAATCATGCAGACGTGCAGTTTTTCCAACGATCTTCTCTCGAATACTCTCCATCATCTGGGAAAAATATTTGTGAATGTCTCATTGATGTTGTAAAGCTCATGTGCTGATTTGTTTTACACATACTGTTCTTTTCCTCAGTCACAAGTAGATTGTGCAAAACTATATGCTTTCATCAGTGGGTTGTCTGAATGACTAGTCGGGTTTAAAAGATGTAATTACACTGATTTAAGGTCAGATCCAGCACATTGATCAGATGTGTTTTTCAGGGGGCGATCACAGAGGATTCATTTCTGTGTTTAAAAACTGCTTTAAACTTTGCACAATCGTCAATTTGCATTGGATAGGGGGTAGAACGAGTCATAAATTATCGTTCATGTGGTGCACTCACATCAAAACCATTGTGCAGTGCATAATCTAGTTCCGTTCCTCATCGCAAAAGGGCTACTTGCATGCCAATTTATACAACAAAATAAAATGTGTTACTTTATTATATATGGTTACAAACTGTAAGTTTTAACATTGTTAAACAATACATGCAATCTTACCGTTCATTCTTGTCAAATCTATGGGTTTTACAAATAAATCTGAAATACAAATGTCCAAAAATCCCCGCATAACATGTTTTATGTAAATAATGTAGTTTCTTCTTGTATTTTTGTTATCAGTAATGTACATTTTGTGTTACATTTTCTGTTATTTAGTTAATTTTTTGCATTATTTTAGTATATATGTTAGAATCTGATGATATTTTGTCTGTCATGTGACCCTGTGCACTATATAAGTATTTGCTATATTTATAGACATGCTACTTACGATGAACTCTGATCCATCCTGTTGTTTTCTACTATGACATCTGTTTTATTATGATGTTAATCCATACATTTTAAGGTAAAATGTACATTTTTGTAAGTAAACTGGTATAATAAATATATAAAATATCAACATGGATAAACCATTCACTCTTGATCAATGTGAATGACTTATGCTGGAATATGAGCGGTCATTTATTCTGTCATCATCCGGGTGCTGAAAGCGCGCGCGCACAGATGAGACCTGAACAGCACACATTAATATGTATTTAAACTAAACTCATTTTAGCTTTGTCAGTTTAAACATTTAAAGAGCCAAAGGACGCGAGCTCGCGTGCGCAGTGAGAAGATTTGTGAATGCGCTCATCCGAAGCGCGCAAACCCACGCCTCAGCATGCGCACAAATGTGAGCTCTCTCTGAAGTATTGTGATTAAATGGACAAATTCACACAAAAATTATGTAAAAATGCCTGGAATATAGTCTAGTATGCAATGCTGTTTTACATTTTATTACTTTATTCAATTTCTGTACCTAAAAACCTATGCTAGACCTGCCAAAAAAATTACATTCTCCTTCTTTTTTTTTATTAGAAAGTATAGTTTTTCCATAAACATAGCACATACCGAACTGTACAGAAACAAACCATGAAACAAACCGAACCGTGAAAAAGTTGAACCGTGCCACCCCCAATTATATATATATAATCACTTTTTTTTTTTTTAAGGTCAAATTCTCGCAATTTACAAACCATTAACAACTACTTTCATCTCAAACTCCCAAGTTAGCAAGGTAGTTGTTGAGTTTAGGTAATGGGTAGAATTAGCGATGTAGATCATGGTCATGTAGAATATGTGCTTTCTAAGTACTAATAAACAGTCAATATCTTAATAATAGGAATGGTAATAAGCGAATAGTTAATAGTGAGAATTGGTTACTAAAGTCTTACCAAAATATTTATTTTAGAAATGTTTAAAACAAAATAAAGTCTCAAGAAATGGAGAAGATAAAACAAAGTGAAACAAAGTCTTGCTTGTTTCTTAGTGAACTACACAAAATAGCCTTCTTATCAATGTTCTGAGGAGCTCGAAGTGAATCACTGTGGCCTCTTTTACACACAGACGGTGGGGGAGCCCGGGGCCTCACAACTGAACTGTTGTCTGCTCACGCTACAAGCACTCAAATCACATCTGACCCCAAAAGTAAACATATTAATCTAAAGCCAGTAGCTGATGTCTAATGGAAAAAAATGGTATTTGAGCCAAAGCGGAAATGGTCAGTAAATCTGCAGATTGGTTATGAGTTATGTGTATTGGCCTCTTATAAATAACAAGCGTGAAGCAGTAGCCGAGAGCAACTACTGTACTATTCTGGACCATAGTCAACATCTTAGATTCAACTGTGCAAGAAGATACAAACTGCTAAGGTTTGGCCTCTTGTCTACAACTTCACTAAAAGACCTCAAAGGCAGTTTCCATTCCCAAGGCCAAAGAAAAACACATTTTTTCAATAACTGGCTGTCTGAGAACCAATAAAACCCAGTCTTAATCAGTTCCTCTTAGCTACAAAGTACAACAACAGCTTGAAAAGCAGACATCCTTATTTGAGGTGCTAAGAGACGTCCAAGCTGCAATCAGTATTTGTAAACTAATTTTACAATTTTATGGAAATGTAAACATTTAAAGAAAGTGAATACTCAAAAATATTGTTTCTGTCATCCTTTAAATCACCCTCATGAAGCAACTAAAGAAAATAAGACTTTCTTTTGTGAAACAAAAAAAGACAGACTCTGAAGTAGGGATGTTGCAATATAGCGACAAATGTGGCATTTTTCTTTTCAGACATTGCGAAACCGCTGTTAACGTGAATCATAGCATTGGATTTGGTTATCATGACATATTTCATTTCAAAATTTCTTTAGAATAATATTTGTTAACGTGAATCATAGCGTTTGATTTAATCATGCCATTTTCCCTTTTCAAAATTCCAAGATATTGCGATAATATTACTAACGTCAGTGAGCACATTAGACTTAGTTATCATAGCTTTTTCTTCTCAAATTTTCTATAGATTTTGTTATGATATTGTTAATGTGAATCATAACATCAGATTTTGTTATGCCATTTTTATAGAAAAAATTCTATAGATATTCTAATAATATTATTAACGTGATTCGTAGCGTTGGATTTTGTTATCATGGTGTTTTTCTTCTTTTCAAATGTTCTATATATATATATATATATATATATATATATATATTTTGTGATAATATTGCTAACGTCAATCAGAGCATTAGATTTTGTTATCATGCCATTTTCTTAAAAGTACTATAGATATTGTCATCATGATATTGTTAATGTACCATAGCATTGGGTTTATTTATCATACCTTTTATTTTTCTTAAAGGAAAACGCCACCGTTTTTCAATATTCCACTATGTTCTTCCCTCAACTTAGACGGGTTGATACGTACCTCTCCTGTCTCGGTGCGTGCACACAATCACTGTAGCGCGCACCGCCACTATGCTAGCGTTTAGCTTAGCACCATTCATTCCTTAGGATCCAAACAGGGATGTATTTAGAAGCCACCAAACACTTCCATGTTTTCCCTATTTAAAGACAGTTACATGAGTAGTTACACGAGTATGGTGTAACGAGTATGACGACACAAAATAAACAGTGGCGATTTCCTAAGCGGATAACCAGTTTGGATCCTAAGTAATGAATGGTGCTAAGCTAAACGCTAGCAAAGTGGCGGCGCGCGCTACAGTGATTGTGTGTATGCACAAGGACAGGAGAGGTACGCATCAACTTGTCTAAATTGAGGGAAGAACATAGTGGAATATTGAAAAACTGATGTTTTCATTTAATTTTCAATAGATATCACACTATTATTGTTAACATGAATTATAGTTAAGTTATCATAACGTTTTCTTTTCATTTCTATTATATGTTTATAGCATGACTTTGTTGTGGCATTTTTCTTATAAAAATTTATATAAATAATATCTACTATAAAGCTCCAGAAATTATAAAAGCACCATAAATGTAATCCATATTCAAGTTTGTCTAATCCATGATATCTTTGTGAGATATCACAATAGAACAGACACAAAATTTGAGTAGCTTTGTGTGAAATTCACTAAAAGTATTCATTTGATTTCAATATTATCACTTGAGCCCATTCAAATATGGCATCTCAAAGATACACCATTTGAATTATTGGTTCTCTTGTGTCTTGCGACAAATCGAGATGTAACTTTAAGCATCAGATAAGACCAAGGATGGAGAGAGAAATGCAGAAAGAAGAGATCAACAGGCTGAGGCTGTATAAGGGTCATTCTTTTCCCACATAATCCCAAGAGATAGAAAAACAGAGATTGTGTGCTTGATGTGTGAGAGAAAGATACAGAGAGTAAGTGAGTGGGAGAAAGAGTTACTGGTAACCCCACCTTGTCGAGTGGAACAGTGGGATGTAAAGAAAGAGGTGTCTGGGGGTAAAGTTACAAGCCACAAACATGTGCCTGTTAGATAACATGAGAACGGAGCCTTTATCTCTTTTCCCAAAGCTTTGCCCCAAAACTAGACCCTTTCCCATTGTACACCTGGACATACGCCAGAAGATACTTGCTCAAGTCCATAAATACAGTGACAGAAGACGCAGGTCACTGCACAGCCATGGAATCAGAGATGTCATGGGATTCGCAGAAGGCCCAGACAGGTTTGTAGAGCGGGAGGATAGTGGTTTCAGCCCCCTGGTTAGCGTAATCCCATCTTCTCCAAGGTTAAGGATGTAGTTCCAAAGAATCTACAACAGCTGCATGTGTGGAAGGTCATAACTGATGCTCATTTGTCCCACACAACATCTTGGAAAGGCTCGGAACGATGGCTTCCATTAGCGAGATCAGAGAACAGCTCATTAGGGAGGGGTGAAACAGAAGAGCCTCTTGACGGGAATATCTGGTCTAAATTTCCACCATAGAATCCCTTTTACACAAAAACATTCTCCACAAAAAAATCAGTGTAGACTCCAGTTCTTACCATCTGCCTGATTCCACTGAGGACAGTGAACCTTCTCGCCCACACGTGTGGTGATCTGGTTAGTTAAAACCACCTGAGGGAGACAGAAGGGAAACATCTGTACTTGAGTTCAGTCCAGTTTGAATGGATCACACAAAGATGAGAATAAACAGTCTGCTGTCACTATGGAAGTTCGGCAGACGCTGAATTTATCATCACAATACTTAACACTGTTGAAATCAGTGGTATATACATTTGAGTAAAAAACAGGCAAAGAAATTCTAGCAGGGCCCCCAGCATGACAAAATTTTTTAAGGTGTCATCCAAGATCAAGTTCACGTCTTTCTTTGTTCAGTAGACAAGATATTGAGGAAAACATTGCAGGATTTTTCTCCATATAGTGGACTTAAATGGGAGCCAATAAGTTGAATGTCCAAATTGCAGGTTCAATGCAGCTTCAAAGAGCTCTACACGATCCCAACCGAGGGATAAGTGTCTTATCTAGTGAAACAATCTGTCATTTTATTAAAAAAAATGACATTTTAACCTCAAATGCTCGTCTTGCACTGGCTTGACTTCACATGTTACGAAGTCAAGTCGGATAGGTCACATGTGACACAGACGGAAGTACCGACCCAGTATTTACAAAGCAAATTTGCAACGAAAGTTAAACACCATTATTAAAAAAAGGTAAAACAACAATGTCGGATGATTTAGAAATTTGACCTTATTTTTCGCCCTACCCTACCTTTTTGAACTAACTAAACACGTAATGTGATTACGTAATGCGTGAAGTCGCACATGCTCATCGAAGAGCTAGGTCAAGACAAGCATTTGAGGTAAAAAAAAAAAAAAAAAGTACTTTTTTTTTTTTTTGCCCAAAAAATTACTTATCTACATTTTTTCAGTAGATAAGACTGGCTAGGATAGTGTGATAGTAGGATAGTGTGCAGTTTGCAGTTTGGACCATCAACCAATTGGCTACCACTGGAGACCACAATAAAAAAAATAAAATAAAAATAAAATGGAAAATTTTTCCTCAAAAACCTCAATTTCTTTTCGACCAAGGACAGTATGTCACTTCTCAGATATTTCAAAGACCCGCCAAATGCGATTTAACATGTTCAATCAATCGCCAGCAAATGGCAACAGGAATAACACATTGATAAAAAATTATAATAATAAATGAGCCTGTTGCCATTTGCCGGCATCTGTTGGTGTATATTGAACTGGCCTTTACAGTTGTGTTCCAGAAGTAAAAACATCATTCATTTTCTCCAGAGGGAAATAGATTTGAACAATAACTGATAAGCCTTTAAGAACCTACCTGTTATAATCTCTAAGGTTGCTAATCATTATGATAGGTAAAAATTGATAGACTGAATGCACTGTAAGTCGCTTTGGATAAAAGTGTCTGCTAAATTAATTAATTTAATCAATTGTATATGCTTTTGTCGAACCCATCTGTTCACACTAATTCAACTTAAATTTAACAATTAAGCCTCACAGCAGAATTAATGTTGAAAACTACATTACCCATGATACTGTGCAGAACATTCCACCAATCAGAGTCGCAGTGAGCAAAGTGGGTTAAAAGAGATATTTAGCTCCACCCACTCCCATGAAGTGGTCTCCTTGTGCTCTCAAAATACTTCAAAATTTGTATATGCATATTTTGCATGGAACTTAAAACATATTATTTCTAGATACAGCCAACATCTTTTAAATAAGAACGCAGTTTGAAATTTCTCCATTGATTTTACATTCAGGCATGAACACGGGGAGATTTTCAATCTCTTTTTAATGATAGGCTTAACGCATCTGTCAATCATCTCCACCTGCTATTTGGGGGAAGAACCTAGCGCTATGATTGGTCAAACTCTTCTTCTTTTGCTGCTGCCTGATTTGAGGACTGCACGTACACAGAGGCGTCACCAGGTTTTTGCGTAGTTTAGAGCAGACGTGGGGAATGTTGTTCCTGGAGAGCCTGTTTCCCTAAAGAAAAAAAAAACCTACCTGTATCCCGAAGACCTTGATCAGCTTGTTCAGGTGTGTAGATTAGGGTTGGAGCTAAGCTCTGCAGGGACACAGGCCCTCCAGGATCAACGTTCCCCACCCCTAGTTTAGAGTGACAAATCGTACCAGTGTACTTTGAACTCAAAATGCTTATCCGCTACACAAATTGCGTACAGGTTGGCAGGTCTGCTTATTTATAGAATGGTGTACCACTTTACCTTCTGCCTTGTCAGTCCCCTCACCTCAAAATCTACCTCCTCAAAAATGGCAGCGTTAGCTAATAATTTTCCACCGGAGCTTTAGCTAACGTTAACTGCTGTGTTCATTGACACAATTCATCAAGCTGTAGCTAACGTTAGCTAAGTCTATGTCAACAGAGCTCCTGGGTAACTTAACTTAGATATATCAGAAAATCTAAAAATTATTGAAACCATCACTCACCATCGCTCCCTTCTGGCACGCGCAACTATTCGCAGTTCACTGAATATGAAAATTTTTTCTCTTCGAATCTACACGATTCGCGTAGGTCACCTATTTTGGTTTCAAAACGGCGAATCTCGCCGAAAAGTTAGATATTTTCATGTATGTACATTGGTTTAATGTCATTCTCAGTGGTTGATGGGACTGTATTCTTTCCCTCGCTAAAGCTGTTACTATACATATATAAATATACAAATATTTTAATATTAAAGTAAAAGTGTCTCAACATGTAATTACATTGTAACAAATATAATTTACTAATGTGGTATTTTCTAATAGGGCTTTTCCAGAAATAAGGATCAGGCAAGGGAGTGTTGCTTACAACATGATCTATTTTAACTATTAATTATGGGGTTAATTAAAATATAGCTGTACGTCATTCACAGTACTTAAGATTGCACTGAAAAAGACAAATCGATTTTCGTGCTGTAACTAGGTCGATGTTCTGATCTGATTAAATCTCGCACGGCTCTTTCTCAAAAACACACAGATAAAAACAACCAGCCAAAACCTAAAACATTTCAACATTCCTTTATATGTATAAAGCTCGGGAGAACAAACTTAATAACCTCATTAGGGTTTGGCTCTAGGTGCTGAAGTGTAAGGTTTTATTTTGGGTGACCTGTTTTACGGTTATGAGTTTTTATGTGCGTGAGGGGGGCTATAACATAGTTACCTACCTCTAGGAGTTATCTAGCATGTGGTTTCATGTTGAGGCCCATTTCTACTCACTTGTGGCCAGTGGCAGTGTCAGACAGACATTTATTGCACTGATTTAAAACACAAAAGCCGCCTTTAAAATGAGCCTGGCTGGAGGGAACCACAGGAAAACTGCAGATCAGATGAGTTTGGGGTTACAGCCTGGGATGTCCTCTGAGAACGGTCCACTAGTTATTTTGGAATAAGGGAATGCACAGTATTTTGTTGAAGGACACTAATTAAACTTGATCCCAATGTCAACAAAGCCCGAAAATAGTCAATAAAATGATAAATTCATTCTAGTTTGCCTTCAGTAACTATAAACATGACTTGTTAACACATTTGTAGTGCAACCCATATTAAATTATTATTATTTTTTTGTTAATACAGTCCAAACTGTGAAAATCAGGAATTTAAAACATGTTATAAATAAGATATGTTCCTGCCATTAAAGCAAAAAGGAAACAAGCAAAATACTTAAAAGCTTGTTAACTTCTACTCTTTTGCCTTTTCAGCTAATTATATTATAATATTTCAATTTATTTTAATTCTGTAATAATACTGTAATGATTTTTTAATAAATAAAAAAACAGCACAATATAAGCAATTAACACATTTATATGGATTCCTTAGTATTGTATGCTTCTCTGTAAAAATATTTAGAATTTAAATATTTAAAATCTAGAAATATGTATTAAACACAAACCAAATTAAATAGAATCAATTAACAACCACAAATTTCTTAGTATTTTACATGGTTATCTATAATAATAATAATAATAACAATAGCTAAAATAATAGTAATACTTCAAAATCATAATTTGCTGAAAATATTTTTTTTATAAAAACAAAAATAACTAGAAATACAAAACAAATTAACATGAATTTCTTAGCATTTGATGTTTCTCTGTTACAACAACAGTAGTAGTGGTAGTAGTAATAATAATAATAATAACAACTTAAATGTTTAATTATTTGCTGGGTAAATATGAACAGAAGCTAAAATAAATAGAAATATAAAAGCAATTAACATGACTTTGTTATTTTATATGCTTCTCTATATCAATCATTAACACTGAAATGATTAAAATATAATTTGCTCAAAATATATATTAAATTAGAAAAAATATCTAAATAAACTGGACCCCACTGTATGCATTAATTTGTCCTCCTAGTGGATAAGAGGAGTAGATCGAGCGAAACCTGATCCAGGATCAATCCTCTAGCTCTTATACTCTTTATAAGTAGGAAGCGGAAAACCATATTCCTGTGCAATCCTACCTTTCCTTTTCTAGATAAAAGGAAGGCATCGGGTATATATCTTTGAAGATTTTAGACTAGTGCGGAAATTCCCAAGATCAGATAACATGGACAAGCCGCAGGTTTTGTGTGAATGGGCCTCGAGTGTTTTTTCTAATGAATCTGGGCTCTCTGATGCTTTCTGGTGTTTAAAATACAGAGGTGACCTACAACACAGCACTGAAACTCAAAAACCTAAATGTGTAGCGACACCTTGAGGTTGAACGTGTGTACTACAAGTGCATGATTTTTGTCATGATCTGATCTGCAGAGACACACAGCCATGTAAACACTCACTGGGATGCAGAAGGCCTGCGAGAGGTACTTCAGTACAGCGGCTTCCTGGCCCAGTAGGTTACTCCTGAACGTTAGATTTCCCGGCAGCGACGTGTCAAACTCCTTCCTCACAACAGAAGCCACGGAATCCAAAATAAGAAGCCCGGCTCGACACGCAATTATGTCTTCCTCCAGACGCTCCAGCCTGTGCGACATCAATAAAACGCCCCACTAATATGTGTTTACAAGCTTAAATACAGCCTGCCGTAACAAAAGAGACTATCATGACCTCATCTATAGTCAATATTGCTACAGCCAATCCATTTAAATTCAGGATTTGTTTCATTGCATTTACATTTCATATTTAGATTTACATATTTAGCAGACTTATATATATATATAATATGTGTGTGTTAATTATTTATTAATTAATTAAATAATTCATTCTTTTAGTGTTAATGTTATAATTTCATGGCACCCATTCCATTCCCTTGGAACCAAAACCAACACATTGGCGTCGTTAGCGCCACACTCTATAGTTTGAGCTGATCCTCTAAAAGCTCCGCATAGAAATGAATAGAAATGAAATGGAAGCCATTGTGAATCATCTTGAAAAGGTTTAATTTTTTGATAACGGTTTCTTTGAAAGTACAGTAAACTGAATAAAATATAATTAAATATGTATAAGTGTTTGCCGAACCTATTCAGGACGTCCTGGCAGGTGAGTTCCCTGAAGAGATGAACACGAGACGCCATCTCCAGCAGACGCTCCTTCACCGAGAAGAACTCTGGGAATCTGGCCTGTGCCATTTCCACCAATCTTAGAGAGGCAGATCGTGTGTGTGAGAGAAACGCTAAACGTGTACATGACAGAGAGTGAGCAAACGTTTTCCAACACCTTTCAGCAGAGAACGCCGACTCTGTGTCGATGAAGATGACCCCGCTGTCCAGACCTCCCATAGTCCTCGGCAGCGTAGCCAAAACACTGAGCATCATACACAGCTGAGTCTTTCCGCAGCCTGACGGGCCGGTCACCTGACAAACAACACCCAGAAATGATGACTGGCATAATTCATGCACTTTCATGTCATTCCACACCTGTATAATGTTAAAAGTACTGTACTTGTGTGCTACATGTTGTCTTTTGAAGACATAAAATAGCTTTGTGTAGGGAAAATAAATGAGCTCATAAATCAAATATTGCACAAGTTTTACATAATGACCGATGACATTTGACAGTCACGCAATGAAAACTTGATTTCTGAAGGATCATGTGACGCTGAAGTCTGGCTAATGGCTACTGAACATTCAGTAGTATTTTAAATATATTCGAATAGAACACAGGTGTTTTTAACTGTATTAATATTTTACATGAATCTGAATTATTTTCAAAAGCTTGAGCAGTGGTGTAAATAATGACATGATGCGTCGGTAGACTAGCGCTACCTCAGTGAGAGCACCCCTCGGCAGTCCTCCACGCAGTAATGTGTCCAGGGCAGGAAGTGATGTGGAGAAACACAGCTCTCCCTTCTTCCTCCACAAATCCCATGCCTGTCATCAACAAAAACGCATCACTCACTAC
Source organism: Carassius gibelio (assembly GCF_023724105.1). Lineage (NCBI taxonomy): Eukaryota > Metazoa > Chordata > Actinopteri > Cypriniformes > Cyprinidae > Carassius > Carassius gibelio. Next base: position 21,301,459 of record NC_068415.1, read on the forward strand.
TAATTAAAGACTTCTCGAGTTAAATAATCGCAAGACGGGGTCAGAGAATGGGAGACTCACGCGGCTCACAGCCGGGGCACAGGCTCTACTGAGCAGCTGCAGGAGCTCCAGAGCCGCGGGGTAACTGAGTCCAGCCAGCCGCATGAGCTCCACGGGTGTGATGGACAGGACATCCTGCAGGTCACACAGCACACACGTTTACAGAAGCCTCCTCCATTCATATAATAACAGAGCAGGAGGTTTGAGGCTGGGTCTCTCACCTGACAGGTTTCCAGTTGATGGCGCTTGAGTCGCTCGCAGAGCTCTGCTGAGACGCCCGTCCTTCGTAACTTCTTACTTGCCATCAACATAGAAGAACCGATCGTTATGCGATCGTTATATGGCTATAATAAATTACACTCTTCCGTAACGATTGCACACATGACACAGAGAGCTTTAGAATGAAACTTTTCCATGAAAAAAAGAAAACGTTATGAGTTTTGAAATAACGAAGCGCGCCCGGAAGCAAACGGAAAAATGTAGTCCATGTGGATTGTGGGTAATGTAGTTTACGATGTAAATAAAGCTGTTTTTGTATTTAAACATACAATATTATTATTATATATATTTTTTTAAATAAGGGTACAACTCATTAATTGTATTGGACCTTATTATTATTATTATTATGTGTATTGTTATTTACAGTGCAAGACAGGGAACACTGCATTATGTATATATATTTTGGATGTGATTAATAGCGATTAATTGTTTGACAGCACTAATGTACAGTCAAAAGAACAGCCTTAATATTAATATTAATATTATTCATAAAACTAATTTAGGATCATACGTTTTTGTTGTTGCTGTTAAAAAATAAACAAATTAATTTCATCTAGTTGCCATAGCAACATGTCCCGTTTTGTTTCATTTTACATTAAGTAGGCTACTAAAATTTCAAAATAAAATGAAAGCCTATATTAAAATGAATAATATTTAAAAGACTAAATTCTAAACCAAAATTATTGTGAGATACAGAAAATAAAAAATGGTAATACTTGGGGAAAATATTTCCAAAAGATGTATTAGTTTATCAATTATTATTATAAAAATTTTTTTATCAATTGTAATAATTTTTTTTTATTTTTTTATTTGCACTTGAATTTTAACTAACTTAAGTAAAGTGTGTGTGGGAGGGGGGGGGGGGGTAATTCCTTCCATTTACATGTGATCAAAAGCATATGTTTCTTGACCACTTTTTATAAAATAAAGTGAAAAATAATGACTTCATAATTAATCATGACACTGAAAGGAATTATATTTGTTAATTAATAAGAATATGCTATGAACAGTATAACTGCATAAGTTGCATGTATAAGGGAAGTTGTGGTTAATCCTAGCTAAAAACAAATAATATAAATCATATTTGCTATATTTAATGTTTATTTTGACTTGATTAAATGCTTTCCTCTAAACCTCTTTAGTGTTTTGATAACCTTTGTGATCCTTCCAAGTTATTTTGTCATGCCTCACTGTCAACTCTTCCCTCCTGACATCAATAAAGTCTTTTTTTTATAGTTTCCTCATCTGAATAATGCAAAAAATCATGGGAATTTTGTTAAGATACTTAATTTATACTTGAATGGAGGAAAAGCAAGGTGTGACGGAATGCATCAAATTTCTGGAAGAAGGAGACATCATTGCATGAGTAAAAAACAAAAGAATGTAAATGAAAAGGTTTAGGTTTTTTAAAAGCACGTGGGAATAAAAAGTTCAAACGTTCTTGTTTTTGCAAGGCAATGAAGATGACAAATGAAAACCATTTCTCACAATATTTTAGCATGATAAATGTGAGGGGCCAAAGTCCCCATCCTCAGAAATAGTTTATGGCTTTTGAAAATAAGCATGCTTTATTTAGAGGCAATAATGGGGAGACCAAATCAGATGACCAAGTCTCTGAGGACATGTGTGTTTAAATCAGCACCAGAATGCACAAGTATGTTATTTCTATGGTATAGAGAAACTCGCTGACCCGTCTTCAAGCTCACAGACAGTATGAGCCACCAGCTTTGCTCTCATGGCATCTGACAGCCGGTGTGAACACACAAAAGACCCATGTATGGACAAAGTATCGGGCCTGTCTTTCACTATCTCTGTACCTGCTAGAGATAAGCACCCTGCCTGTTCATGACACTAGGCGAGGGTCTGGTTAAAATAGACCAAGAGGAATGACTGCAGATAAATCCAGCCAATACGGAAAATATATTTTGGTAAAAGATTTATTGCAACAGAACAACCAGAACATGATGTCAATTATTAATTATAAATATCAAACTACAGTGTTTTCATCAGTTTACAGCATTACTGTATATAGGAACACAGCATGCAAGACTTTTATAAAGCCTAAACATTCTCAACAAAATCAGCCTGAGGTAAAGTTTTTGAGCTCAACAGCATGATCCACCTGTTTCTGTCTAGAGTAAATGGCCCTTGCAGTTCATTATCAGTGGTTGCTTCATTTGTTGATGTACTTTATTTGTTCAGTTGTTATTCTAGTTCTGTAAACACTGTAATGGCACACAAGGGTCTACATGGATAAATCCAAACAGTTTGAAAAGCATCAGTGGCTTGCTGTCCATTTGTGTCTCACACATACGCCATCCTCTTATCCTGTTTTACTTTGCCTTTTATAAGAGGGTCAACAAACAACATGTGTATGTCTTCGTGATTTATTCGGCCTGCAGATTAGCCTTGTTTGCATATGTCCTGATAAAATGTGCTGTAGCCTTTCTGTGTGACCAATGTGGAAAGTAACTAATCATAATAAAATTAGGGCTGCAAAACGATTAATCACTATTTATCACATTCAAAATAAAAGTTTATGTTTACATATGATATTTGTGTGTGTAATGTGTATATTGATTTAGATATAAATACACACACATGCATATATTAATGAAAAAAAATGTAATATATATATATATATATATATATATATATATATATATATATATATATATATATATATATATATGTATATATATATAATATTTATATTTATGTGTAATACACATTATATAGGCTACAAGTATATATATATACATATATATATATATATATATATATATATATATATATATATATATATATATATATATATATATATATATATATACTTGTAGCCTATATAATGTGTATATATATACTTTTTTATATAAACAAATATAAAGTATGTAATCATAAACTTTTATTTTGAATGCGATTAATCGTAATTAATCGTTTTCCTGCCCTAAGAAAAATACATAAATGAAAAATCAACACGACGAAAAGGTTTATCAAAAAAAATAAAAAAACGTAACCAAGCACAGTTAAATACAACAATCTGAATTAAAACATTGATTTATAACAAATACATGTTTTATTTATATATATATATATATATATATATATATATATATATATATATATATATATATATATATATATATATATATATATATATATATATATATATATATATATATATATATATATATATAATGTGCAATTATAACAAAAAAAAGAATGCATTTAAATAATCGGTCATATTTGCATAAATTCGGAATTTCTAAATTGTATGCATCTTTCTCCTGAAAGTCAGACTGCATCAACTTGCATTGCACTTCTTATAGTAACTAATCTATTCCTTGTATTATTTATCATAATAAAAATGAATTACATTATTATATAATGTATTTCGTAGATAGATGTGTTCTATAATATGTGTGATGTATTAATAATATATCAAATGTTTTCAGTGTAGTATTGTGTTCGGTCGTGATGGAGAAGGTATTGTCATGTATTATAAGGTTTCTATGAATGGCATGGTGTCTATATGCTCTGTGTGCGCTGACATCGATGTTTAATGAAATGAAGGGTGAGCACATTCACGCGCGCACTGCGCTGACGTCATCGAGGGAGGATCCGCGCCGGCGATCTTGAAAGGGAGGACGCGCTCGCGCTTTGAGCATCTCTAAGAACGCGCAAGTCGCATTCACTCAGGTCTGAATAAAAAAACAGCGTGCTTAAATCAAAGGAAATCCCAGCTTCGCACGGAACATGGCATCAAAATGTCCCAAATGTGACAAAACGGTTTATTTTGGTAAGTCCTCCATTTTTCTCTTCTATTTCGCAGTGCCATGAATAAAACAATGCAAACGGGTGTCTGCACCGTAGATGTAATAACCTAGTGTATGAATTTACAATAATTCTCGTATGCCTTATAAATAACCTCTGCAAACCATTCAGACATTAGTGCTGACTCGATGGTAACTACCTGGCTAATCACGCCTGCACGATATTCTCAATAAATTAATTACGGTTTATGATTAAGATTTCTGCATCTAATCAAGCTATGTTATCTGCTGAGTATTTTATATGCATGGTGACCTATTTGAAAGACCAAATTGAGCTCGTGCAGTGAAATAAACTAAATGGAAATCACCACTGTATAGCTATACACAAAGAGAGAGAGAGTTTTCTGATTTAATAATGGAAGACTAGTGAAATGTAGGATAAAGATGAATGAAATCTGACTGTATAATATATTACATGACACTATTAATGCTCATAACCCCATTGCACTAGAATAGCTATGATCTGGTGACTGTAAAACATGCAAGAATAATCGCTTAATTAGGTTTTCAATAGGCTTTGAGACTTATTTTATGTGAACAAACATGAGTGAAACAAGTATGCAATTAGAATAAACCAATAAAACCACCAGATATTGAAATGCAACCACAGTCGGCCTGATTTAAGAAATTTTATGAGTCCCTTAAAAATTTTCACCTGTCCAGTCCAGACCTTTACTTTCCCTTCACTCAAAATCCTCCTTTGAATGGGGTGTGTAACAGATTTGGATTTATTGGAAAATGTTAAACAGAGATGTTTTTTCATGCTTTTTATCTCATGGTGAAATGTAACTAGGCCAAAATTATTTTCAACTGCAGGTGTCACTGGCATTTGTCCCCACACTGTAATTAGTCGTTATATTAATTGATTATTTATCATTAACAGCAGTCAGCCAGAATTAAGACATTTAATATTTATTCATTCATTCTGTTCTTTCAAAGCATCAAATCAACATGCATGATTAAACATTTTGTTTGTGCTTATATCATATGCTGAGCTGACTGCCTCCCACTGAGCATTATAATAATTCAAATGTGCGATCCACTTTGTCTCTGGCTTCTCCTCGCTTACTTGAGACTTTCACAGCTGTGACCCGAGAAAGCATTCTTGTTCATTTGAATACATCAAATAACCTTTAAGTATGCAGCCTGGCACATGGCTACTTTTAAATGGCTTTTAGGAGCATGCATTGTGCCCGCACACATGTATTTATGCCATATAACAGCAGTTTGTGCAGGCCTTTCTCTTTCCAGTCAGTGGTTATAGGGAATAGTTCACCCAAAAAAGATACTGTACTGTACTCACCCTCAGACCATCCAAGATGTAGATGAGTTGTAACAGATTTTAAGAAATGTAGCATTACATCACTTGCTCACCAATGGATCCACTGTAGTGAATGGGTGCCGTCAGAAAGAGAGTCTGATAAAATCATCACAATATTCCACAAGCGATCTACACCACTCCAGTCCAGTTCATCAATCAACGTTTTGTGAAACAGAAAGCTGTGTTTTAGACAATTTAAAACATTTTCATTAAGATGTTTTTCATTTCAAACTGTTGCTTGCTTCTTCTGACTAAAATACAAGCCCTCTTTCCCGAATAGTGTGTCCTCTGCCTGGTGAAATTGTTCTTTAGTCCGAATAAGGAAAGAAATATGCACAGATCAAGCATATTTGACAACAAAGGATGGACTTTTTCACTGGATGAAGTGTTATTATGGATTATAGAGACTGGTATTTTGAGCAGAAGTGATTGTTTAAGTTCAAAACGTATTAATGATGTGTTTGTTGCTTACAAGCGTGCAGCTTTTCACATCACAAGACATGAATTGATGGACTGAATTGGTGTGGATTACTTGAGGATTAATGTGTTGTTTTAATCAGCTGTTTGGACTCTCATTCTGACGGCACCTATTCACTATAGAGGATCCATTGATGAACACTTGTATGCCCTGAGGGTGAGTTAAATTTCAATTATTATTATTAACCTTTTTTGTTTTTGGTCCATGAAAGTCATTAAATTATTTAGATTTTTAGTATTTCTAAAAAATAAAAGAAAATGATGCTGAAGTTTTTGCAACCTCTTTAACTTTCTGTCAGACTGCAATTTGCCACACATATCCTCGCTATGGAAACAGCTCATTTGATACTCAGGTTAAGAGGCATCATGAAAGCATTGAACAGAACTGCAAATCTAGAGACAAGGACTAATTACTGTCTGTTCAACTCCAGCACATTTGTCTGCTGCACGAAAAAACAAACAGTTTTTAATCTTGTTACTGTCCTGCTGTGTTTGTGAGCACAAAGATGGAGAAAATAGATAAGATTAAAGAAAAAAGTAATATCGCATGCATTTAGCATAAAATAGACAACATAAAAGCAAAAAATACATATAAAATATACAGAAATAATAAAATAATGTTATAATAAATAAATATTATTTCCATCTTAACTAGTTGCTTGGAAACAAAACTGCATGGCAATGGAAAATTGTCAAACTGCTACATGAAGGAACTAAAACTGGCTTATAGGCTACATTTGTATTTCAGTTTCTCTGAAAGTCACTAAAAAGTTTGATATATAATAATGGATAATTGTTGTAAAAGATGATTGTCTCTCATGCTCACCAATCCCCATGGATGTTTATTTGATCAATAACAGTCGATACATAGAGACAAATACAGTCGAAACAGAAATGTTTTGAAATATTATACATTTTAACAAGTATTTGTGATGCAAAGCTGAATTGTCATCATCATTCCTCCAGTCTTCAGTGTCACATGATCCTTCAGAAATCATTCAAATATGCTGCATTTCTCAAGGAACTTTTCCTGGATATACATTTAAAACAGTAGTGATGGTTAATATTTTGGTGGACACCATGATTCATTTTATTTCACTGACGTGTGTGTAAGTACTGGATAGATAGATAGATAGATAGATAGATAGATAGATAGATAGATAGATAGATAGATAGATAGATAGATAGATAGATAGATAGATAGATAGATAGATAGATAGATAGAAACACATGGTGTATCATGCAGATAATTATTTTTTTCCCGCTAGAACACTTTTTACTGGTTTATTCAAAGTTATCCCTTCTTTATTAGCTGGTTTATTGCCTTATATGCATCATGTGCTCACAAAATGAAGAAAATGGATTTGTTACCCTGAGGCAACATCCTGCAACAGAACACACACAAATAAACACACTTGCCTAAACATCCTTGAATGGATTTCACAAAGTCTGACCTGAAATGTTACTGTGCAGTTCTTCGCTCTTAAAGGGGTGGTTGACTGTTTTTTTCTAGGCTTGGTTGCGTTTATGGGGTGCAGTCTAACATTTAATTTAAATTTAATTAACAATAAAAAATAAAAATAAACACTTATTTTTCACAAAACTGACCTTTATTTCACACCAATTTGTCCCTTCTCTGACAAACGCATCGATTTATTTCCTGTTATTATGAAGCCCCTCCCTCAGAAATACACGATGTGCTGAGATTGGTCAGCTGGCTCAGTGTGTTGTGATTGGCTAAAGCGCCTCTAGAGCGCGTCTGAACATCCCGCCCCCCTCAAGCTCAGAATATGCTCTGGTTGTTTTGTAAACAATGACGTCCTCTATATAGCTTATCAATTTGAGCCTGATTGAGATGCAGAGATTATTAATGACGAGGATCGCACAGAACCTGTGCAAGCACGGCTCTTAATGCTATGTTTGTTTGTTGTTGTCTTATACTTTTAGATACGCTGTTGTTCATAAATGCTACTGCTTCTGTTAGCTTTTAATATACGGTTTTATTCTGATTAAAGCTTTAATACAGCACAACAACCATACGTGCATCCATGTTTAACGCTTCTCGTAGCTATGTGAAAATCAGTGTATAAATGAAACAGTTCTTATGATCTGAATGAGAGATTGAGAGAGATGCAGAGCAGGGCGCCGTGAGGAACAGGGTTGAGATCCGCTGCTTTAGAACAATGATTTTGGAACTTGTGAATCTATTAGCATCCTTAAAAGACAGAATCGCAATTCATATATGCACAGATTCTTACGTGCGCCCCTAGTTTTCTCTTCCTCTTCTCTAAAGCAGCACAACATGGCCTCACCTCCTTTGTTGCATGTTCCCGGGGGCGGGGTTTATCTGGGTTTGTGACGTAACAGACCTATGAAGAAGCTCGTTGTGGTCCCTTATTAAACTGCCAGAATTTAAAAAGACTTTGACCTTTCAGCGCTGCAACTTTGCAGTTATTGTTTATGCTCAAACAGCAACATTACACACTAACTAACATTTAAAAAGTGACATCGCAATCAACCACCCCTTAAACTCCGAGAGACGTGACACTGCTCTGTGGAGATCACCTCATGAGGGTGTTCTGTGCTCCCTGAGGCACGTGTCTGGAATATTTTGGCCTCGATATGACAAGGTCAGATTTGATAAGAACCTTTCACTCTATGATAGTGTTTCGCAGTCGTCCACATCACCCAGACATCCTCTGTGAGACAGTAAACAGACGGACAATTCTCTTCACATTATCTCTCACTGAGACTCATTAAGATGTGCTTTGACAAAAGACTAAATGGATAAACACATTTAGAGGGTCCAGGATAGACTCAAACCACCATTTCATAAAAGCTCTGATCTTTGCCGGGCACCATTACAGTAAGAGTCTCTATGGAGTCATTTCAGCTCAATTGTTGGCTTCAGGAAAGAGGTTTAACACTTTTTTTTAAAGAGCCCCTTAAACCATCATCTTAATGTACATCTTCAGATGAATGATGATCTGTAAAGGGAATAAATCTCTTTGTGTCTTGCAGCGGAAAAAGTAACCTCCCTGGGAAAAGACTGGCACAAATTCTGTCTGAAGTGTGAACGCTGTAACAAGACTCTGAATCCAGGAGGACATGCAGAGGTGAGAGGAAGACAGCTAAAAAAAATAACATAAAAAATAAACCCGTAAAAGAGTGTGTTGAAGATAAAGATCCCGTTAAATGCACTTTTCCTTCATGTATATTTGCTACTGCATTGGAAGTTGCTGCATCATGATATTCAGATATACATTAATGTTACATCTAATGTCAGTGATGTTGATTTCTAGTTTGCAAATTCAAAATTTTACTCTTATTCAGCAATTTTGTTATTAATCAGTGCTTCGAGTCTAACCCTAAAACAACATACAGAACGAACAAATATTGCTACAAGTGTGATTGCATCATATAATAATTGCTGTTAACAATATTCATCGTCTGGTTGACTACGTCTTGTATTCATTTTTCTGAAAATTCCTATCATATGCACACAAACTGACAGTCACCACTTATAAGCTACTACTAAATATTGTACAAATGTAATTTTCTGTGAAGTTGCTTTGTAATGATTTATATCGTAAAAAGGGCTATACAAATAAACTTGAATTGAATTGAATTGAATTGTAAGTAAATCACAATTTATGACTCACTCATGAAGACAGTTCTGAATTTGGAATAGCATGCCAAATTACTACTCTTTTCTGTATTTCTGTCATCTTTATATGCCTAAAATAGTAAGAAAAGTTACTAAAAATATATTTTTAAATGTACTATGCAACTTCACCATGCGCAAATGCGCAAATACGAATATATTTAAACACATGGCATACAAGTTTTTTTTTGTTTTTTTTTACATTAAGATATTTTTTAGTTTACCATCAATGCTTGTCACTTCATTTGGCAGTACTAGGCAACCATATTTCAAAGACAATAAAAGTAAACACGAAATTACATAGTCCAACTAGTTGCATTTATTAAAAATTTTAACTATAATACATTTTTCATTTAACTGTAAGATTCCATAAAATACATGTCAGAAAACATTACTCCAATTAGCACTAGTACTTTTCTAAAGTGTATTATTTTCATAATAAGACTCTTTTTAAAAGCGTAGCCTAATTCTTTTTCAAAAGGGCCGGTGCAGTTGTTTACTCTTTAGATGTTGAGAATAGTTCATGCTTTAATAACTGGACAGCATGAGTGTTAATTTTTGATGACAACGTTCAAGTACGACAGGAACTGGATGCCTAATTAATCTGAGTGATGTGCTTTATTCCACTGTTAACAGCATGATGGGAAGCCATACTGCCACAAGCCATGCTATGCTGCCCTCTATGGACCAAAAGGTGCGGTACATCTAATTAGTGCCTTAGATGCATCTTCTCATAATTTGTGGGGCTTGCAGCAAGTAGGACACCCCTTCCTTTGATGCTACAGATTCTTAATGAGACAGACAGCCTGCACGAGAGCAGCTTTAATATCTGATCTTCAGATATGGATTAAAGTGATTTCTGTCATCATTTACTCAGCCTTGTGTCATTTCAAACCTGTATGACTTTTTCTTTTGAGAAAAAAGATATGTTAAAGAATGCTAATGTATGTTACATTCTTACACACTGTAGTGTCAAATACAATCAGAAAAGAAGCAACTGTACTGCCTGTCATATCCCTATAGGTGTGAATATCGGCGGAGCTGGATCATATGTCTATGAAACACCTGTGAGTGAAGACACTGTCCCCGATGCAATGGAAACCAAGCCCAAGGCTGAAGAGAAAAAGGCTACTAGGGGCCCAGTGAAGGGTGAGTTTATATATATATTTATATATGTTCATAGAAAAAAATCATGCCCCCCCACAGACTTAAAGGGACAGTTCACCCAAAAATGAAAATGACATCATCATTTACTCACCCACAATCTGAGTTTCTTTCTTCTGTTGAGCACGAAAGAAGATATTTTGAAGATTGTGGATAACCAAACCTGGTAACATGGAACTTAACGGCAACCAGGAACTACTTTGTTACCAATAACTTCCATTTTTTTTGGGTGAACTATCCTTAAATGTATATGTTGGGCTTTAATACACATGCGACATTTGCATGGACAGATTCTACTGTGCTTTCTAGAACAAAGAGGCTGGTGATAATGAGTTCTGTATTTTATTTTAGGAGTATTACATTTATGGTAATTACATGTTAATGTCATTTAAATGAATGATATTTTTGAGAATGACTGTTTACCTAATATTCTCCAGCTGCAAGCTTCAGTTCGTTTTCTGGTCAGCCGAACATCTGCCCAAGGTGCAACAAGACAGTGTACTTCGGTAAGCGCTGACATTCAGACAGCAAAGTTCACCAAATATGGACTTGCGCTGGAACTTGTGTGTTCAGCAGTGCCGGGACATACATTAACATTTCCTGAGGTTGCCTGATGCTTACAGAAGGGCCCGTGTTTCCTTCTTTGTGTTCCAGCTGAAAAGGTCAGCTCCCTGGGTAAAGACTGGCACAGGCCCTGTCTGCGCTGTGAGAGGTGCAGCAAGACTCTGGCTCCAGGCAGCCATGCAGAGGTGAGGGACAGAGACAGCATTAAACACTTTCAACGGGAAGACCTGTTGATTCTCAGCCCAAAAATATATAGCAATATATTTTAAGTTACTTATATTGTCTACTCTATTTTGGGCCTGTATTTCAATCTTTAAAGGTTTAAACTAAATATATATATGTAGTTGCTTATATTGTGATGTTCACTATGTACATGTATTTGAAATATAATTTGGTCCAAAAAAAAAAAAAGGTATCTGCATGGATGGAATAGAAATGTAATTATCCCCTCTCTAAAGTGCAGCTCAAAAACATCTAGACTAAACTCTTGTGCAATTCATCCAGATTTGATTAAATGTGATTTAATAGTGAACATGGCTTCTGTTTTAAACTGCAGCACGATGGCCAGCCGTACTGCCATAAACCCTGTTACGCTGTTCTCTTTGGGCCAAAAGGTACATTTCCCATTGTTCATTATCTTACACATATTAAAGGAGTCGTATGATGCCATTTCAAGTTTGTATTTTTCTTTGGAGTGTTACAAGCTGTTTGTGCCTACTGTATATAAGATCTGTAAAGTTGCAAAGACTAAAGTCTCAAACCCAAAGAAATATTCTTTATAAAAGTAATGACTCGTCCACACCTTCCTAAAACACCTTGTTCAAACACGCCCCCACATGTTTACGTCACTGGTTTGGAAGATTTGCATAACACCGCCCAAATGTTACGCAAAGAAAAAAGGCGTAACTGTAGTATTGTTGCTACCACAGCCACCATGTTGTTGAGACACTGTGTGTTTCCAAATATGGTAAGGGGCGTAACATTTCCATCACACGCTTGAGGTATTTGGCCAATCACAACGCACTGGATAGCTGACCAATCAGAGCACACTGCGCTTTTCAGAACAATGTGCTTTGTAAAAAGCATCACGTTTTAGTAATTTAACTATTCTTGTTCTAAACATGACTCAAAATATTTTGTGAACTATTGTTACACTTCTTTAAATCATACACTCAAAAAATGCTGGATTCTTTTAACCCAACTTTGGATCAAAATATAGTTGAAAATGTTTTCAATTACATTTTCAACTTAAAAGTTTGGTTAGTCCATGTTTAAAGAAACCGCCCAGCATTTATTAGAGTCTAGTAAACGTTCATTGTTTTGAGGTTTGAAATATTGATCTTTAACCCATGATAATATAGTTTCGCTGTTTTTGTTCAGGAGTGAACACTGGAGGTGTTGGCAGTTACATATATGAGGACCCAAATTCTGAGAGCCAGTCCTAAGAACGACAGCCACACCAGCAGTATATCATTAGCAACCGTAGATTCAAGCTTCTCGTCTGCTTCCTTTAACTCCACTTCCTCTCTTTCTTGAGCCTGCACTGATCTTGTTCATCTATTCTACAGAGTGCCACTTAATTGTACTAAAATGAGCTAGTATTACTACTTACTAACAGGAATATGTGTTTAGCCTTTTTGCTGTATTTATATATGGTTTATAGTTTATATATTTTTAAGAATGTAGTTGGGATTTTGATTTTTTTGACTGTGACATCGATTTAAAGGTAACACAACAAAATTCTGTTCAGAATTAAATGTTTTTACCAGTAGTTCTAACATATGTGTAGTTGTGTAGCACTTTAGCACACTTATTTATTAAAGTTTACTGACAGTACATGTTTTCTGAACTTTGGACTTAAGGTCTGTTTATGTATAAAAAAAAACTTTGTATTTGAAATTAATAAAAAAAAAATATTGTTTAGTGTATTCAATTGTTTTATTTCACTTTTGGGATGCCTATGGTTGGTTGTTTCTTTGTTTTTCTTATTTAATGCCATTCCAGCATATATGGCTATATTCATGGCGGGAACTACAGCAGTTAATCCATACTCAAGTCAATCTATACACAAGTCTGAGAATCTTCAGTTCACGTAAACTGCATGTCTTTAAGCTGTGGGAGGAAACCAGAGCACCTGGAGTAAAGATCATTCAAACTCCACAAAGATAGGCCTTCTGTCCCTGCCAGGACTCAATCCGGGGACAACACAACAGTACAAACTCCCGAGCCACGGTGTCACCCCCTGGATGTCTATAAGTGAACTACAACGCTAATACTTTCACCAAAGAAGAAAATTATTCTGAAGCTGGAAACCATTGATCAATAAATACCAACTCTAAAAAAATCAAGCAGAAATTACAAATAATTGTGTTCAGTTAAAAGGAATGTTTATACATCTGCTGTGTATAAACATCTGGCAGATGTCTAAGATTTCAGTTTTACATAGCCTACTTCTCAATCATATAAAGACATCTTCTAAGAACCTTTTCGACATCTGATACGAAACGTATGATTACTCATTTGTAAGTCACTTTGGAAGAACGTCTGCTAAATGGCTAAATGTAAAAGAAACGTCCTATGGACGTATTGCAGATGAGCAAACACTGTAAAAACTATTGCAGATACAGATGTCAAATAGATTCTGTTAGTTTCTGTGTGCTATCAGTGATGTTGTTGTAGTCTATATATTATAACATATTTGTTATATCATAACATCAACTTTTGTACATAATAGCATATCCAAGGATCTGTCACAGATCATGAATGAATGTTGTTTGCAACTGTTTTATTTTATACAGTTATAGGCTTTTATTAATAAATTACCGTAAACGCTGCACTAATAGTCAAATTTACGTTTCGTTTGCATACAGTGATGCTGATTATTATAAATTAAGCTCTATGGTATATCGTGTAACACACTTCCAACATAGGGGAAATGCATTTTAACCCATAACAAAGCAGTGCATTCTGGGTATTGTGGTACAGCTGTGCTCACGCGCACGCTGTTATTCAACACTCGGCAGCTCTCCTGCACTGATGTCTGCTGCGGTCATTTTAGCCGCTGTCCTCGGCGGTGGGGTTTTCTTCGTTGCCCGGAGAATATTCTTCAGGCGGAAAGCGCTGAAATTGCTGCGTTTCCCCGCGGGTCTGATGCGCGGAAAGACTGTGATAGTGACCGGGGCGAACAGCGGCATCGGGAGGGCGACGGCCGCGGAGCTGCTGAAGCTGCAGGCCCGTGTGGTCATGGCCTGTCGGGACAGACAGAGGGCCGAGGAGACGGCCCAGGATATCAAGAATCAAGCCGGTCCGAACCAGGGAGAGGTCGTGGTCAAACACCTGGACCTCGCGTCGCTCCAGTCTGTGCGCAGCTTCTGCGAGGAAATTATCAGGGTTTGTTTACAACTGTCTCTTTCTCTTTTGAAACTAGGTTGCCTGTCATTAAATGTATGCTACAACATCATGGAGCATGAATTCATGCACGAAGAAATGGCTCAGGCAAAAACTATTGAGAAAATAGCCAAAGTAGTTCATAAAAACCAGGAAAAGAGCTAATACTTCCATGTTGTGTAACTAAAGGTCAAACACTGAGCACTTGTTTCTCAGTGAAATTAGCTATCCAATGTCCTGGATATGATATGAAATATGATCTATGATGTACTCTTCCTGTTGTGTTAACCATATTACTACAGTTATTGTTAGCACAATTACACTGTGGAAACTTAGTTCTAGCCACCAGTCATGAAAAATGACAAATTAGCTTCTTACAATGTTACCAGCACGGATTAATGGGATTGCATATTATTATCATCACTTATTATTGTGGTAATTATACCATAACAACATCCCACATGAAAAAAATCATATAGTAATTTATAGTAAATTCTATAGTGTTTTTTTACCATGCTATAGAAAAGTAAGTTACTTGAATTAATTTATTGTGGTAATTCGTAATATAACAACTATAGTAATATAAACAAATTACTTGACCCAATACTGTAGCCTACTAAGTTTTCTATAACTATAGGATATATTATACTACAATAGATTCCTGGTTACTGTTATAAAAAACTAAAGTATACTACAGTATTTATTACATTTTATCAGTTCACTTTAGTTAATACTACATTTATGATGTAGCATTCTTTAAAAAAAGTGTTGTGAATAGTATAATATATAGAGTATAATGCACCTTACAATAGTATGGTTCAAAAACACTATTTACTAGAAATGACTATAGTATTTTTTTTATGTGGGTGGTATTAACTGTGTATATTTTGCTGAGGTTGTGTTATACTTTAACATTTCCGTCATTTTAATGGAGAGCATCAGAAATTTTTTGTCAGAATTTATTATTACCGTCATTTTAATTTTCATATTTTAATTTTATGAACACATTTAATTGCTTGTATTTTTGCTCCCATTTTCATTTTTAATAATGAACATACAGGAAAACTGATTAGAAGTATAACTTGAGAGGATATTTTTACAAGGTCTCACTCACAAACCTGTGAAACGATCCGTCAACGAAATTGTTATCATGACTTAGGCTAACTCAAATCAGAGGGATTTGTAATATTTGGGACTTGCAGTGTGTATAAATATGCCGACTGCCATATTTAAAGCTACATAAATAATTTACAATTACATCCATTTTTAAGTCTTTTCACAGTGTTACATTAATTAAACAATTATAGTTAACAATAAATATGTATTTGATAAATTAAATTAATTTTTGACACGACACATGCAAACAGGCCTAGTTAATATGTAGCATGTCTTACTGGTTTTACTTAAAACCTCAAATCATTTTAGTTACTGACATACAGCCATTGTAACAACTTCAAGTAACAGCCAGCCCTTATTTCCCATGTAGATTTAATAAACATTTATATAAAGCCATTTTAGTTACATAGAGTCAATATCTAGCTACACAAAATTCTGTTGGATAGAATAGCATTGTCCCTCCTCAGACAGCCTCCTTGAGGTCTTTATATCCACAGTTTTTGCCTCTGAAACAGCATGCCAGAAGACTTGAGGATAGTAATCTATCTGTATTTTTACATTTCGGTCTTAGCCAAGCTAAATGACTGTACCACATTTTTCATGTGTCTAAACTTGTTTGTTTTCTTTATTGCATTTATACACTAGATGAACTAAGTGTGATTAGATGTGCACAAACTCAAATTTTCTTAACTCCTAATTGTGTTACATAATTAGGAGGAGCCGAGGATTGATGTTCTTATCAACAACGCTGGTCTCTACCAGTGTCCCTACAGTAGGACAGAAGAGGGCTATGAAATGCAGTTGGGAGTGAACCACCTTGGTCACTTCCTTCTGACAAACCTTCTGCTGGACCTCCTGAAGCAGTCGGCTCCCAGCCGTATCGTCGTGGTCTCCTCCAAGCTCTACAAGTATGGCAGCATCAACTTCGAGGACTTGAACAGCGAACAGAATTACAACAAATCTTTTTGCTACAGCCAGAGCAAGCTTGCCAACCTACTGTTTACTCGCGAGCTGGCCCGCAGGCTGGATGGTACTGGGGTAACTGTAAATGCCCTCACTCCTGGTATCGTAAGGACCAGATTGGGCAGGCACGTCAACATCCCCCTGCTGATTAAGCCTCTTTTCATGCTGGTCTCTTGGATGTTCTTCAAAAGCCCACTGGAGGGTGCTCAGACCCCACTGTACCTGGCTTGCTCGCCTGAAGTTGAGGGTGTGTCTGGAAAATGCTTTGCTAATTGCGAAGAAGAACAGTTGTTGTCTAAAGCCACCGATGACCATACTGCTAAACGGCTCTGGGACCTGAGTGAAAGCATGGTGGGGCTTAGGGGGTGAGGGGATGAAGCAGAACCACTCTTCACAAATGTGGCAAATGCAAACCTCGAATGGCAGTGCACTGGATTTTTGGGGAGTGTTTTTGGCCTAGTACCTGAGGGATTTGCTGGATAAGGGACAGAAAATTAAAATTTCCATCTGTTCCCTGTATCTTTGCTGCAGTGTTTTCAGAGATGGCCTCAGGCTTGTGACTCACTCTTCTCTGAGAATGAGAGCCTGAAAGTATCGAGTCCGACATATCCCTTGAATACAAATGACAGGAGCAACGTGCCCAAGAAACACATGGCTCAGAGCTAACATGAATACAGAATAGCATGTGCACCACTGCATATCTCTCAATGTTGATTAACTGGTGACCAAGTTATTACATCAATGTAGTTTAATGTTGATCAGCAATTAATTTGACGGACCTATTCTTCTCTGACGTGAATTAGACACACTTTAGTCTCCCAGAATATCATCTTTGTGAAATAAACTCCCACCCTGTGACTCATTTTGAGATGTATTTGAAGATGTTTGTGGCATTCCAGTGTCCAAATGAAATCAAAAAGGAAACACGTAGGTTGTAGCTCTGCATATAGTGTGGTGTCACTACTCAAACAAAAAAGTGAATCAGAGTAATTGCTGCATGAATTTAATTTCCTCCACTATATACCTCTTTGCATTAGCTATTATTAGATCAATTTAATTCAGAGTGGAGCTGTAGGGATTTTACTGGCTACTGTCCTTAATCACACGCGCTAACATGAAATGTTTTGAGTGTAAATGCTGTGCTTCTGATGTTCTGTAAAGACTGAATAAATTGAATGCTGGAAAGAAACTCTTGTCATTTGTGGAGGAGGACCAAGGTCTTTCCTTTGTATGCTGCCATTCACATACAACAAGGAAAAATTTCATGCAGGAAACAGAACTCCAGATTATAAATTCTACCCAATACACATCGGTAGCCAGGCTAGCTCTTCAACAGTAAAGGAAACAAAAAGGAAGTTAAAGAGAAAGACATGGTGCAACTATTGTGCTTTATTAGATATAGAAAGCAAAACAGAAGAAACAGAGTCATGCATCATTGTGTCAACTGACACAGGATCCCAGCTGATTAAGAAAGGAGAGAGGGGTTGAATCGTGAGGTAGAGAGGGCCTGAGGGAGGGGCTTGCAGCACTGAGGAACAAAAGAGAGAAAACATCGAAAAGAGCAATCACCTCAGAAATTCCATCACCCAACAAAACACATCAGAAGTAAAAAAAAATAAAAAAAATAAAAAGCCCAGTGCTTTCAAAATGTACTTGTTTGATGGTGTAATAGATTTGAGTAGTATCAAATCTATTTGAAATAGAAATATATGTCACTTTGGCTAAGACCTGACCTTGAAGGGATGACTTGGGGGTAATATGAATCCATGCAGAATTTATTCAAAAAAAAAAGTCTCGCCCACAAACCTGTGGAACAATTTGTCACTGGATCATTAATCTCAAATTGTCACCATGATTTAACTTCATTAGAGGCATGTTAAAGTGTTTGCAGCTTGTATAATTGTGCTGATTGCCTTATTTATAGCAATAAAAAATTATTTACAATTATATAGATTTTTGAATCTCTCCATAGTGTTACATTTAAACAATTATAGATATAGCATACTTAACAATAAATACAGCTATTCATAAATTATATAATAAAAGATCAATTTTCTTGTCAAAATTAGCATTTCTTTTTACATAGCATGTGCTGTCCATTCACAAACCTTTATGAGCCCAGGAGGCTTTTGGTAAAATAAAGTAAATCTCTCTCTCTTTAGACAAGTTTCCAAAAATTCATAATGCAGCTAATGCACTTAAAATACTTTCTCACAAACCACACAGAACCATTAATAAACTGTCAAAATAGGCTATACAAATAGTGCTGAATGTTAGAGCTTCATATCAACTGTAGAAACATGAGCAATTAATGTTCGATGTTTAGAAAACACTGTAACAGATACAGAAATAGAGAGAAAAATTATAAGAGAGCTGATGGACTGAAAATAT
This sequence comes from Carassius gibelio, assembly GCF_023724105.1. Taxonomy (NCBI): domain Eukaryota; kingdom Metazoa; phylum Chordata; class Actinopteri; order Cypriniformes; family Cyprinidae; genus Carassius; species Carassius gibelio. The sequence goes on from NC_068415.1 coordinate 21,320,657, forward strand.
TCAACAGAAAATCCCATCATGTGTTTGGCTCAAACTGTAGCTTAAACATTCAAAACCTACTGACAAAAGAGAGTAACCCGGAAACCCTGCTCTTAGTTTAGTAAAGTACCGTTGAGTTGTAAAAGAGTAACCAGGACATTATGCTCTTAGTTTAGTAGAGTACCACAGAGCTGTAAAAGAGAGTAACCAGGAAACTCTGCTCTTAGTTTAGTAGAGTACCACAGAGCTGTAAACGAGAGTAACCAGGAAACTCTGCTCTTAGTTTAGTAGAGTACCACAGAGCTGTAAACGAGAGTAACCAGGAAACTCTGCTCTTAGTTTAGTAGAGTACCACAGAGCTGTAAACGAGAGTAACCAGGAAACTCTGCTCTTAGTTTAGTAGAGTACCACAGAGCTGTAAAAGAGAGTAACCAGGAAACTCTGCTCTTAGTTTAGTAGAGTACCACAGAGCTGTAAACGAGAGTAACCAGGAAACTCTGCTCTTAGTTTAGTAGAGTACCACAGGACTGTCAAAGAGCATAACCAGGAAACTCGGCTCTTAGTTTAGTAGAGTACCACAGGACTGTAAAAGAGAGTAACCAGTAAACTCTGCTCTTAGTTTAGTAGAGAGCCACAGGACTGTCAAAGAGAGTAACCAGTAAACTCTCCTCTTAGTTTAGTAGAGAGCCACAGGACTGTAAAAGAGTGTAACCAAGAAACTCTGCTCTTAGTTTAGTAGAGTACCATAGAGCTGTGCCTTGGTGAGACTGTCCTTACGTGACAGCCCTAGTGTGCCAAATTTTTGGTATGGCTGTTGTGGAGGAGGTGGTGGGGTTGTTCCCTGAGGGGACACGCTGTGCCTCTCGGGTTGGTAATGCTGTAGCTCAGCAGCCATCTCCAGAGATCCATGGTCAAGTGACTCATTTGAACTGTTGGGACTAACGTCAACGTACTCTGTAACCTGGCCCCCGGCTGCCACGCCACCATCCTTGGGGCTGTAGAGGCTGTGCTCGGACTCTTGGCTATCCTCCTTGGAGTGGTAAAGGTGAGGTTGGGTTTGCTGCTGGCGTAGGCCTGGGTTGCATTCAGGGCTGGGGCTAGAGAAGGGATCTACTACCCCAGCATGATGGTGGTATACGTCAGTACCCTCCTGGAAGCTACTGTAGAGTGGACCAAGGCGAATTTTTGCAGGCCGGACAGAGAAGTGCTGCTCAGAAAAGCTGTAGGGTGAGGCCCGCCCAGGACTGCGTAATGAGTGGGCACTCAGATCTTCCACACTTAGTTGCCTCCACCGACCAACCAGCTCTTCTTCCTCAGGAGCAAAAGCACTTCCACGCCGGCTGTCACCATAGGTGATGCTGGGTGAGGTGGAAGTTGGCAGGGGCTCATAAGGTTCACTGTAACAGGAGGACATTGTTCTACTGTAGATGGGGGAGCTACCATTCTGATGGTGGCTGGTCTCAGGCGGTTGAAAAGTGTGGCCCTTGGAAAAAGCACTTGGACTCTCCCTCTCCCAGGAAGAGTCACTCTTGTGCTCGTATTCACCCCCATCCCTCCAGTCCATGTAAAGGGCTTGGTGGCGTGGAGAAGATGCAGCACTGCTTGGGGGATCCTGACCCTTGTCCTCTGACCCTCCTCCACTAAAGCTGGAGTAAGAGCTAGAGCCTCCTCCCACAGAAGTTGTAAACTTTCGGAAGTGGTCCTGCGAGAAGCCGGGCTGCAGGGACATGGATCCTTCTTCTGGGTTGCTATCAGTGGAGTTCTGGGGTTCATACACTGTCCGCTGTCCATGGAGGTCCATGCTGGGTCTGCGCTCTCGTCTCCGTTCATCAGGGCAATAAAGTGCTGTGTCACTGCTGTAAAGGTCTGATTTGTAAGTAGCTCGGAGGCCAAGGCGCTCAGTGCTACCCACAAGGCTTGTGCCCACAAGGAAGCCCTGGCGTTCCTGGGGTTGTGGGCTGGGTGAGCGAGAGGCTTGACTGCTGCAGACCTCGTCCGGTTTCTCCAGGACCTTAGCAATGACAGAGGCAGGCACTGTGTCAGCATATGGGGAGTGGCAGAGTGAAGAACCCTCCATGTGCAAGCTTACACGCTCCTGAAACTCTGCAGGCAACTGAAAGAGAGTAAAACAGATTTCCATTAGATGGACCAAATGAACAATAGGAGTTGAAAGACTCGCACACTAAGAGAAAAATATAGGCTCTTATGGAATCCTATTTGGGAGGGATAAGAGGGCATAATAGCTTAGGTGAGGTCAATATCCTTAAGAGGCAGTAAAAAACATACAAGAGATCAGTGAATGGAATCAAAGTACCCAGTGAAAACCATTTGCAAAGCAGGCAGCCAAAGATGTTGTTAAAGGCCAGTATTAAATCTTCAGACAAGTCTGTACTAATGGTCTATGTAAGTACATGGTTTTTAGTATTTCAAAATTGGCCAGAGGGAAGAACTCAACTACAAACGGGAAGAACACTGACACTATACACGGAGTACTGGGCATCAATTCAATATCACAACTCTTTTTTTTTTTTTACCTCTCATTTCTTTCACCATAGCAACAAGAAGAAAGTAAATTGCAGCTAATTAGCTAACAGAACATGGCTAATTATAGAAACATAATAAGAGAAGCCAAGACAAAGCAAAAATTGTATTCCTTCAAAATCAGTAGGGTTGGTCTCGGTTCAACAAATCCAATTTGATATCTAATTCATACAACATCTGTTGACCTTCTGAGTGTTGTCGCATCTGAGATTTTTTGGGATGCTTTTAAAGAAATTTCTCTATGGTTATTCAGAAATTCAGAATTTTTTCTCATAGCCACGAGACACCTTGTCCAGCTATGTCCAGCTATTTTAATGAATGCTTCGTGCCAACGCTTTGGCAATTTCATATAAAACAATATTCAAGGCTGAATCCTTGAACACATTGTGTAACAGGCACATTGATGTTTCCATTCCAAATATGAACAGGTTTTTACAGCAGGCAGCTTTCCAACATAAGTCCCTGTTCTAGACATCATGGCATAAGGCTTGGAGCAGATTTGAAGAATAAACTGCCAGGTTTATTGGCACAGTACTACTTAAATATCCTCCAACTTTCCATGCCAGAAGAGTCATCTATTCTTAATTGGAACAGAACCTCAATATCTATTTAAACAAGAACAAAATTTACTGTGGATGACCTAAATATGAATAGATCCCAGCTTCAGAATTCTGCTTCATGATTTCCTACAGTCTTTCAAAAAAAGTTTACTGGTTCATTGACATTGAACTAAAGGGGATAGCTGAGTTTATTTAGATAAAATACCTTTGGAAAAAGAGACTGTGTGGATGATATCCAAATAGGCTATATAAAAGCTGGGAACAGAAGTTTGGCTATAAATAACTAATATCCAACACATTGATAGACCAGTTGTAAATTTTCTGTTATGCTATTTTGTTTGTTCATTGTTCAATTTATTGTTGTTAAATAGAAATGTGCATTTCATTATTAGATACTTAATATTAGCATATATATATATATATATATATATATATATATATATATATATATATATATATATATATATATATATATATATTCAATCAGCTTGATTTCTGAAGGATATGTGACACTGAAAGCTGGAAGCTTTAGCATGAGAGGAAAAGGCATTTTAAAACATAAAAAAAAAACCAAAAGAAAAAGCAGTTCTTTCAAATTGTAGATTTTCTGTTTGCTGTATTTATTTATATATTTATTATAATTTTTTAGATCAAATAAATGCAACCTTACTGAGCAGAGGAGATTTGTTTCAAAACCGTAATTTTTTTGTTTACTGAGCTTTATTATTATTATTTTAATTTATTTTTTTTTGGAATGGTGATGTATATTATAGGCTATATTTTATTTTTAATATATAGCCTATTTTGAAAGCAAAAAAAAAAAAAAAAGCTTTTATAATAGCTGTTACAATTAGCCGTTCAATAACGGGAGAGGGAGCTCTATGCTGCTCAGTTTTCCTTTAGTCTACACTGAAGACATAGAGCGCCCTCTCGCAGCTGTAGACGGTAATGTTTTCTCTTGGTGCTTGGTTCTAAAGAAATGCGACTTATAGTCCAGTCCAACTTATATGTTTTTTTCCTCATCATGACGTATTTTTGGACTGATGCGACTTATACTCAGGTGCGACTTATAGTCCGAAAAATACGGTACAGAAAATATGCCACCAGGTGGCAAAAAAGAGTGTGTTATGTCTTAAGTCAACGAGCGTATTCACTAGTTACAAAAACTGATCTGGCTTTATAAAAATGTGTGCATAATCGCATTCATTATATAAAGTCTAATTAAGTTGTTCAGATGAAGAAAGCACGAGGTTTTCTTGCCTAATTAGCATTTTAATTGTTTGGTCAGACAGTGTGTATATTATATCAAATTCATAAATCAGGGATTAAACGTGCAGTTCTGTATGCTAAATATCAAAACAAGCGTATGTGCACAGTACCTGTAACTGCTTTGCATTTTGCGAGATTGACATGCTAAATGGCAGACTAACCCAGTGTACTCTCATTCATTTCGTTCAGGAACGAGATAAACTATACCAGTTCTTTTCATTCACGAACGACGTATCCGTTCATTCAACTCATTCACGAATGACATGTGTGCCAGTTCAGTCATTCATTCATGAACGAGATGTACTAAATCATTTAACTCGTTAACGAACGACATGGGTATTAGTTCAAGTCAGTCATTTCATTCACGAACGATAAGATCTCTAGATCTCGTTCAGACTCATATGAAACTCGTTCATTGAAGGGCGTATTCGTTCACTACACTCAACAAATCACATGCTCTGTCACATCTCATAATCGAAGGCTATTGGCTCGAGGTTGAGTAATTCTTTGACAGGATGAAATGGTTGTTAACCGGTTGACCGAGCTGCGCATGCGCTGCTAATAGCGCCGCACTGCTGTGGAGGGAGGAACTTCAGTGAACGAGAAAAATTAGTCAGTGGATTGCGTGAACGAGAACGATTCTTTCACCTAAAAGATTCGTTCAAAAAGAACAATTCGTTCATGAACAACACATCACTATTTCCGTATAGGCTTCACGAAAGAGAGCGGGAGGTTGCTGCTTGGTTGAACCTTACAGGATGGAAAATCATGCACATCCTTATAAAATCATGGTTAATTAACAAAAAAAAATTGCCTAGAGAAAGGAAATAATGAAGTAACTAACAAGTTTTTCATGTCACAAATTACTGCATACTGTAGCACCCAAAACTAAAGCAATAATGGCCACATCTACTCCGCAAGGTTTGTCTGCCAACTTACCTCAGATAACTGGGCTCTGTAATGCGACTTATTACACTGCAAGAGCTGTGCAGCCAGGTTACAGTCCTTTCTGTACAAGTCCTATTGAGAGTGGTAGAAAAGGAACATTAGGTAACGAAAAGCAAATACACCATCCTTTGAAAGACCTTCATTAAGCCTCAGTGTGTAAAAGAAATCACATTTTCATTATTTCTCTTACATTGTCTTCTCTCAGTTTCTCAATGGTCATCTTAGCCTCCATGAGATGATTGTTAAGGACGATGATTTCTCTGCTAAGAGCCCGTTTCTCATCATCGTGGTGCTGTGACTAGATTAAAAAGAGGCACATTTTCAGTAAAAAGACCACCAGTATTAACATAGACAATTCCACACTGGGAGAAGTCAGTGCACGTGTTTAGTAATTCTAGGATATACCTGCAGCAGATGGGAATTAATTGGCATACTGAAAGGAACATCAATAGAAGGCTGATATCAGATGATTTTCTTTTCATACCTGAACCCATAACCTTCAGGGTCATCACTGACGTCTTTATAGGCGCAATCTGTTGCTAAAAAAATGTGTTTACTATAACAAACTCAGAGTAAACCCTGAGGGGTGGATCCTAATACAGACATGTAATAGTCATACAATGTTCTCCAGCAGGCAGGCTAATTATAATTGAATTGTTTCGAACTTCAAATTAACAAACAGGCTGTGATGCAGATTTTGCGAGCATAATAGACTCACTATCACACTGTCATGTGAAGGCGGACAGGCTGCTTTAATGGACTATAATTAACGTCAGGGGCACCCGTGGCAGTGTATTGATATTCAAATAGACTCTTAGTGCATTCGGCGCTATTGTACATGTTTAACACGTTCCCTAATCTGCCACACCAGAAAACATGCACACACATGGACATAAAGTGTGGACAGCGATGTAAACACTTTTGGCCGAAAACCCATTTAAACAGGAAAACACTTAAAGAGGCAGATGGAGTACTCGTAAACACATATGCAAACAAAAACATTCACACATTAAAACAAAAAAGCAGTGTGTGTGCATTCACCCAGACACCTCTTGTATAATTTGTGCTTTTTTTTAGTGTGTGTCCAATGTGTGCACTCACATTTCGGTGGATTTTATCCTCTAAGTCCTGGTTGATCCTCTGCAGTGCTGAGTAACTGCTCTGAATTCTGTGGGAAACACATGAACAAAACATCTTTTTTCTAATCCAGCATCCACTGGAAGATCTTAAATGCCTTCCTTATTTCTTAGATACATCTGTTAGATAATCAAATGTTGGTTGCCAACACTCTCACCACCTGTTCATCTTCCACATTATATTATGGTATGTGTTGCGGAATCAATTCATAACATTTATTTTACAATAGACCGAGGAGCCCAACACATGGCCAAGCTATAACTGTATAACTGACTCCTACGCACTTGGCATTGGCCAAGTGAAGTGAAACAATGTCCGTGTCCCAATTCGCTTACTATCCATCCACAATAGTAGGCCAGGTTAGAAAGAGTGCATCCCAAATTGTAGTATGTTTAAATATTATGGCAAAATATTATGGCAAAAGCACCTTTTTAAATGAAAGAAAATAGGAACATGATGGCAGCTGCCAAAAAAAAATGTATATGATGTGAAGAAGTCTATGATACTCTCTATTATTCACCGTATCTAACTAAACAGTATTCACAGCTAAATGGTTGCTATTTTCTCCCCAAATAGAGTAAAAGAGACCTTAAGTAAAGGCATAATGCGTTGTGATGTGTGTGTGTGTGTGTGTGGTTTTTCTTTGCTTGAAAATGGAGTTCACTGTGGTCAATATGGCAGTCATCTCAAATGGATACTGACGCCTAGTGGTGTGGAAGCAGCAAAGCCAAACATTTTCATTTACTGGTGCTAAAAATGCCTGCCAAGGTGAAGAATTTCAGAAACTCTGGTTGCAGTGTAATCGTGTAGACAGCAAAACTGGAGATTTTGACTTGTGTCATCGGAGCATGCGCTATTATCTCCGCCTACTGGAAACTTTTTCAGGCTTCTGATTGGCCAACACGAGTTTACGGTTGAGAGTATATTGCCACTTGTTGGCTTGGCATGCTCTTGACAGTGCTTTATAGCATGCTTTTGCATTTTCATGTGGATGGAGATTTTTTTTTAAACGGAAGAAGGAAAAACTCTGTGTACGTGTGGATATGGCCTTAAGTTCCAAACTTGCAACACCACACCTTGTCTGTAATTAACAAGTAACACCGAACTCCTTGATTAGCTGGTTCAGGTGTGTTTGATTGGGGTTGAAGCTAAAATCTTTAGGATAGTAGCTCACCAGGAGCAGGGTTGGAGACCCCTGCCTTAAGCCTTAAACACACTGCACGATTTTTATTGTGAAACAGTCATGGTGATTTCTGTGATTGTGGCTCCTAATCAGTGGTCCTGTGTTGTACAGTGCGAGAGGTTCAAAGACGGCTGTTGTCATGGTCTTATGACCACAGATAACCTATGATACAGCATGATCATCGCGCGCGTGTTTGCTGCTATAATCCACGTTTACTGACCAACCAATAAAAATACGACATGAAATCAACGTGACACAAAACTGCCTATTTCGAGCTCCTATTCCTTCCTCTTTTGCCGCTTGCACTTTTTTCAGCACATATAAAAAATACAACAGCTAAAGTGATTTATCATGACCTTTTTGTTTGCTGCAAGCGCATGCTGTTGTTTTATTCTTTTAAAGTAACGTGCATTGTAGGCCTGGTCTAATGGGTGTCATCATCGCACAGTCTGCACACGTTGTAGCCAAGTTTATTAGGTCCACGTCGCACTGTGTGTTATGCAGTGAATTTATAGGATTGCTGAAATCGGGCAGCGTGTTTTGGGCCTTAGGGTGTCCCAGTCTTCAGAATCTTACAGAACGATGCTAATGAGCGCCCCTTTTGCGGCCGTTTTGCGCCATCAATGTGAACTTTTGCTGAGCCCGCACTGAGGCAAACTAAAGTAGACTTCCACCCAGCAGTTAAAGCGGCATGATTTCATGAAAGTGTGGACTCAGAGGAAGACTCCGAGAGTTTAGGGTGTGATTTAGGATGGGACCATAAAGCACTGCACTCTACAGGTTCAATAGGGCTAAAATCCATAAACATGTCTGAATTTTAGTACTTCTACTTCTATCATCCTAAAGTCAATGGTTTTTAAATAGGTTTTTAGTTAAATACCTGCATTTTTTTTTACTGCAAAATACTTTGGTAATACATCAGAGTTTTTACTCGTCTTGGAAATGGCAGTTGCAAATGGTTTAATGGAACTCCATGGGTTGTCAGAACAATTAATGTTATCTCGCAAAACCGTGCGTTATCTACTCTCCTTTTACAGCCTTCTTGTGTTTCTAATTGTACTCTTGCAAACTATTCCAACTCAAACTTTCAGGCTAAATGTTTTTTGAATAAAGAATTGTCAGAAGCTTGATGGTGGTGACAATCAAGTCATGTTGGACACGATCTCCACCTGTTTTAAAGCTCAGATCCTGTCTGCAGTCTGTGCACAAATTCAAAAATTGATTGATGTCAGCTTTGGTTGTTATAAGCCATTGGCTCTTGACCAACTGCACCATGCTAATATTCGGGAGTATCTTTTTGAATAAGATGCAACTGTTTTGATGGAACGGGATCCTTTTGAGCTAGGTTTAGGGAAGAGTGGGGTTAGGTGCTCCAATGAAAGTATACATTTATATAAAATGGTTTCTGCTTTTAAATATGCATGCAAACAACTAAAAACAATGGAGTACCCTGAAGAGTTGGTAGTGAGAAAGTGTTGGATCTCAACATGGCAACCCCCGAGAGTTAACTAAGTCAATGTACAATTAAAACAGTCTTTATCAGGTTACTGATATTATATTTTTCAAAAGTAATCTTTTATTTCTTTAGTAGTAAAACTTTTTTTAATAAAGTAGAAAAAATTATGTGCAATTTTATAATACATTCAAAACACCACTGTGAAAATAGTTTCTGTTGGATTAAAGCAATGGATTTGACTAGGGCAATCTATAACCTCAATTTTGTTTGTTTTTAGACATGCAGATATGGACCTGATTATACTTTGGTGTTGGATTCTGTGTAAATCATGCCCTGCAGCATTACACAATTATGCTTTATATTCAGCTCACATGAAGATAGTCAGAAGTAGCAGACAATTATACTTCAGAGGTGTGTTTCCTGAACAACAATGTAACTTAACTTTCTTAGTCACCGTAATACGATGCACTGTTGGAGAGACAAGCCTGTGACTAGCTACTGTTTCCTGAAAACAGGAACTTTGTCAAATATGTCATTCGAACCACATTAGTTAGAACTGTCATTAATAATTTAAGCAAATTAATTTTGGATTATTGGTGTAATTAATGAATATGTTCTCCGTTATTTAGCCGTATTTTGCAGCTTCCCTTACATCAATCCAGGGGCCCCTGTAGTATATTGCAAATACATGAAAAACACTCACTAGCTTTCTAAGCTTTTTGTATTCTATCTGTTTTCTTTTCATTTATTATGCAATTAACAAAAGCAAAAAAGACAGCTAATACTAGCTTGCTCTATTCTTTTTCTATCTGTTTTCTTTTTATTTACTATATTATTTAAATAAAATATTTTTTATATCATTCCTCTTTTGTTGATTTTGATTGCTTCAATTGTCCTCATTTGTAAGTCGCTTTGGATAAAAGCGTTTACTAAATGACCAAATGTAACGTAAATGTAACTGCTTTACAAGAAGACTTGCAACCTACATAAAAAAATTTAATTTTAATTATTGCCTATAGAAAAGAAGTAGGCATATTCGGACACTTTGGGGATACTTTAAGTCTATGAGATACTATGAGAGGAACATAGGCTACAATAAAATCAGGTGGGGTGCAAATACTTTTACACTACTGTATTAACCTCAAGTTTGAGTAATTTTAATGATTTAAGATTTAAAGGTCAAATGCTATAGCCTACATAAATAAAAATCACATATATTACACTTGAAAAATATCAGCCTACAGACAAAAGTCCAATGTTGTGCTTCTCTAAAATCTTTTGCAGCAACAGCAGGTGCATACTTAAAGAGCATAGTAAAGTAGGCAAATTGAGAGCCAAGTTGATCAATTGTTCAGTTAGTTGCCATATGTGAATAGAAAGCCTCACTATATTAAGGCCAGATGCTATTGTATCCGCTTGTCTTACCGGCGTAATTTGTCGGTGAACTTGTCGAGCTCCTCCTGGGCTCGGCGCAGCTCGGTCTCCAGGTACTGCCTCGTGGAGTCAAACTCCCGCTCTAAAAGCTCCAGCTTATGAGTGGTGTAGGAGAGACGTTTGCGCAGGTCTTCCTTCTGTTCCTGCAGAGAGCTGCACACACATGCGCATGTGATTACATTTGCTTCATATGACAAAAACGGACAAAATAGTCCCAGAATCCGTTCTGCATGGATCAGGGAGACATTCAGGATCAATAAAGGGAATGCACATGTTTGTATGAATTATAGTTTGGGCCAGATTTATGAATGTGTTTATTCTTTATTGTTGCTGACATGATTGATAACTGTCAAACAACCCACTGATCACATTTAGTGCAACTCAAACACACTCGCATTAAGAGTGCCTTGGTAAATCAGGTTTACTGATCTTTTTAATCCCTAGCCCTCATTTTTCCAGTTTTTCCCATATTGATCCTTAGTCACATGACCAATGCCATGTACAGACGGTCTATTTATAGATCAAACACACAAGCAGGGATGGGGTGGGAGAGATGGCAGCGTTTTGTGATACGCAAAAGAGAACCACTGCCGGCGTCTAATGGTTTAATATTGATGAACAGATGTGTGGTGAATGGTAATGACTTTCTGACTGTTGACAGAGGCGACGGCCACAAAACTCGCTTGATCAGACGGCCAGACGACACGGGTCTAAAGCAGTGAGGATGTAACACGACTGAGCAATTAATGTACTGGCAATCGATATACACATGCGAGCACACACAAGCCACCACAGGACAGGAGACAGCAGAAAACACACCACACACTGTTATCACTGCTGATGCCTCAATGCAGACAGGCAATAAGCAAAAGCATTAAGCCTGACGTAAAGTGAAAGCTAGATTCCCCTAACAAAATGTAGTGTGGTGACACTATAGTAATATTAGTCTTTGGTCAGTCTGTCACAGCTCAGCACTCGACGGAGATGCACATGGTAAATGGGATGACTGCGCTGGGGTGAGAGAGCATCTTACCTCTTTTTCTGATGTTTACAACCATTCCGAGGTGTTTTAAGGGCTGTTTTCCCAATGTATATCTTTTTCATGGTTTTTCGCAGTAGACCACCTCTCATGAAGGTCTGTGTATGTATTCTCGGTTCCCTAACAGGGATTCCTCTTATTCCTGCTTGGGTCTGAGGTTAAGTTTCCCATGCAGCCCTGACAGACCGCTGGAGATCCTGCCAACAGAGCAAAGAGAGAGTGGCTGGTGGCGCTTGCAATCATATTACAAAAGAATAGCGACAGCAATTCAGAACGTGTCATCAAACTTGCGATTCATCTGGAGCTTCGTGCATCAAACTGTCACGGCGAGAATGAGCGCGCGGCGACAGGCGTAATTAACCTCTTTGGGCCGATGCCTCGGTTTGACTGGAGGTCCCTCGCACAGGAGCGAACGTGAGCGGCGAGATGGATTAAGGAAAGTGATGAGACCACTTGCGACTTCATCGAAACATTCACATGCAGAACTTTACGTGTGCATAGATGCACACAGATAATATATAGAGTACTGCAGTTTGGAGAATATTTATACCCCACATTTATGGCAACTTTTCCACTAATAGGGTTCGAAACGAGGCCCGAAACTCTTCAAAAGTTTGAAAGGAGGTGCTCAAACTTCAGAAAAGGATTGTAAGTCTCACTAGTTTTTAAAATAGCTACTGTATATTTACTAAAATGTGTTACCAAGATTTGGAACATGCTAAATGTGTTATTTTCTTAAAAGAAGTCTCTTATGCTGAGCAAGGCAGTACTTATTTAATTGAATATACAATAAGAGTAATATCTCTTTCAGTGTTACTCGATCATTCAGATACCATTCTAATATGATTGTGATGCGGAAAATTAAGTTTTGCATCAAAGGAATAAATGACCTTATGATATATATTAAAAGATAAAACGTATTTTAAACTGTAATAGCATTATTATCATTAACTGTATTATACTGTATGTCAAAGACTAAAAGGATTTTGCTCTAATAGGGGAAATACTGTGAGGGACAGCAAAACATTTTAGGGCAATTAAAAATAGTGAATAAATATATGTTTAAATAAAACGAATTACATATCAACATAACATGTGAAGGTCAATGCATTGTTGTATCATTTTGTGGATTATTTTAATCATTTTAATTTTCAAGGCACCACTACACTACGAGTGATGTTGACAATAATAATAATAATGATGATAATAATAATTAACATTCATTTTAAATATACAAGAATATTGTGTGGTGTGCGACAAGATGAAGTCAGAAATTTGCTGACATTTAAAGTGTTTTAATCTCACATACAGAATGTAGCATTATTTTAGTGTCATACTATAATAGATTTTACATATACTTTCTGTTACTTGTATTTATTTTTATCTTAACATTGTTAGTTTACATGTCTATATAGTTTTATTTATTATTACGTTTTATTTTATTTTTTGTTATATTAGTACATTGACACAATAATTTACCTCCAAAATGCTTAAAAAAATGTAATAATGCCATTTATTAAATCCTATTCATGGAAAGTGCATTTTTACTTGTCTGTTTTTATTTTGCACAGATACTTGCACTGAAAGACATCATTTTTCCTGTCTTCATGTCACCTATTTTCATCCAGTCCATCAGGTGAGGAACGAGAGGTTTTTGTGATGACTGATGCATTTCTCTTTGGTTTTCCCCCACCTCTGACTCATCGCACACTCATTTTTTTCTCTCTCCCGCCTGAATCACCGCAGGGTGTCAATATAACACATCTCCCTAAATCCTCACCCACGAACATTTACCACATCACGAGGGGCAAGTATAATCCCACAGCGGGCCACAGAACCCAATGCGTCTTATATCACGGGGGACTGCAGCCGCTGCATTGGCTGCGCTTGATCTTTCGGAAAGAGCAACTGACATCTTAGAGGCGCGAGGGAGGGAATGAAAGACAAGTGGAGCTGGAAGATTAGAGGGGAAGGAGTGAGACGGAAGAAAGGAGCGGGACTTTGTATTCTGCGTCTCGCAACGCAGAGACATTATCTCCCAGAATCCCTCTCATCGTATGTGCACACATGGCTGCACTGGCATACATCCCATGATGCACCACACATGCACCTCACAAAGTCTGTGGATCAACTAAACAACATGGAATCAAATTGGACAAGGGTTGCCAGGTCTGCATAACAAATCCAGTCCAATGTTTAATAAAAATTATCTCCTTTCCAGTTCTGGTCAAAATATAGTCAAAAGGGGAGATGGGGGATCATCTAGCCCTGTGGACCAAAAAACAACACGTGGAAACAGTATAAAAGTCGCCCAAATACCATAGACTTGCCAACACTGCGATGAACCAAACTTACACCTGGATCTCATGATAAACAGTATTCTTCATTTCTTTAACACCAATAATATATGCATATGTACACGAAACCTGCATATAATATACACTGCAACAAATTTTGTATCATGCATGCGGAAACTATATATTATATGCATCAAAGTAAATTTTTTCGTATGTATACCACAAGTACTTTACAACGTTTTTATTTGGCGTACTACTGTATTTATACGCATTGTCATGATATGTACTTACTATCATAATAATAAATGATGCACAATTACATGCAACTAACCCTAAACCAAACCCTAACCCTGTCTATATAGTAAATGCATGTAGTTCATCAACATTCATCAGTACTTAAATGTATAATTACACTTTAACAAGAACACCTTGGCTTAAAATAAAGTGTAACCCTATGAATATATCTTTAATTACATGTTGTCAAAGGAAAACCAAATCAGTAAATACAGTAGTTTATTGTAAGTCTTACAAACCTAAAATATTAAAAACCGTTTTTAATGTCTGGGGTCTTTTAAGCTAACAATAAATGCATTTATTTGATCAAAATATAGTATGAAATCAATAATATTGTTAAATATAATTATTATATATTGCATAATTATTTATCATTATTACCAATGTTGAAAACAGCTGCTTTCTTTCTTTCTTTCTTCAGGATTCTCTGGTGAATAAAGTTCAGAAGAACGGCAGAAATTAACTCACGGTTCAGTGAAGCAGACAGCAATAGTATGCTTCCTGAGTAAATCTAATTCAAACTTCTAACTCATGAGTAAGTTCGAGTCTGTTTCTTGAGTTTTTTCACTGATTCATGAAAAAGAACTGGTGCAGGATGAGGGTTTTGTCATGATTCTGCCCTCGTGTCCTTGATTTTTCCTAGTCTTGAGGCAGGATCATGACAGACCCGTGTTTTGTGTACAAGCACATGGCCTTGCCTTTGGGCCATGTGCTTGTGTTGTCTCGTTCCCTTGCCCCGCCCCCCTTGTTAACCTAGTCGTGTCTTGATTGTCCCATTTGTGCCACCTGTCGTGTCTTGATTGTTCCCCCTATTTAGATCTCCTAGTGTGCTCTGTCTTGCGTCGGTTCATTGTGTTCCTCACCTGTGATTGAGATTTGTTCCCTAAGGATTGTGATTGTGATTGTGATTGTGATTGTGATTGTGATTGTGATTGTGATTGTGATTGTGATTGTGATTGTGATTTGTGTACCTCATATGTGTTCATCATTCGTGATTGTACCTTGTCCTTGAAACTCCTCGAAGTCTTTTGTCCTGCAGTGAGTGTTTGTTAGTAGTTAGTGTTCAGTCTTTGTTTACCTTGTTTACTGTGTTTTGTAGAATTATTTAGTGTTTACCCTAGCCCTTGTTTTCCCCCTCGTGGGTTTTGTTTTTCCCTTTTGTAAATAAACCTGTTTGTTTTGTAAATCCTGTCTGCACCTGAGTTCCTCTCTGCCAAGATCCTGACAGAATGAACCGACCAAAAAGGAACTCAGCAGGCAGGAGGTCCCCCGAGCTCCAACACTTGTTGGAGTTCCGTCGACAATGTTGGATGTCGTCCCCCACCGACAGGAAGGGGGTCACCCTCCCATACTCGCCTGAGGGGGAATGGGTCCTCCGTAATTATGCCCGGCTGTGGGAAAGCATCTCCCAGGAGGAGCCACAGAGGTCCCCTCCACCTACCCAGCTGCCAACGATCCCTGAGGGTCGTGTCCTGGCCGTGGCAACCCTGGGGGATCAGGCAAGCCCCTCCCAGAGTCCTGAGGTGCCCTCCACAGCCAGCAGTCTCCCCATGAAACGAGGGAGACTGTTTTCATGGGAGTCAACTTCTGAGTCTTCGGTGTCCGAGACTGCCCTGCCCGAGACCAAACTCCCCCAACCCGCCTCTGACCCAGCTGTGGCCTCTGCACCGCGCCCAAGGAGGAAGAGGAGGAAGAGGGGGCCTGCCGGTCCTGTGACCCTGTCTCCTCCCGTGCCAGCAGCGGAGAGCGCTGGTGTGCCCGTGCCAGCAGCGGAGAGCGCTGGCGTGCCCGTGCCAGCAGCGGTGGGCGTGCCCGTGCCAGCAGCGGAGAGCGCTGGCGTGCCCGACCCAGCAGCGGTGAGCGTGCCCGTGCCAGCAGCGGAGAGCGCTGGCGTGCCCGTGCCAGCAGCGGTGAGCGCTGGCGTGCCCGAGCCAGCAGCGGTGAGCGTGCCCGAGCAAGCAGCGGAGAGCGCTGGCGTGCCCGAGCCAGCAGCGGTGAGCGCTGGCGTGCCCGAGCCGGCAAAGAAGAGGGCAGTATGCAAGTCGGCAGTCGTGAGAGCGCAGGAGAGTGCCGCGGCCGACTCTGCAGCAAAGACTTTAGTACAGTGTGTCTCATCTCGTAAGGAGATGCCAATTGTCTTAGCGGCTAAAGCCTTTTCAGATTATTTGTCTAGTCTTGTCCGTATCCTAGAAGTCCCCGTCAGTCCTGTCTTGTCCTCAGACCCTGTCCCCAGAAATCCCGAGTGTCCTGATGTCGTCTCCCCGTGTCCCGTAGATGTCGTCTCCCCGTGTCCCGTGAGTGTTGCCCCGTGTCCTGCTGATGCAGTCATGTGTCCTGTTGATGTGGCCCCGTGTCCCGTAGATGTCCCGTGTCCTGTTGTCCCCCTGTGTCCAGTAGATGTTTCCCCGTGTCCAGTAGATGTTGCCCCGTGTCCCGTAGATGTCCCGTGTCCAGCTGTTGTTCCCCCGTGTCCAGCTGTCGTCTCCCCGCGTCCCGTAAGTCTTGCCCCGCGTCCTTTGTCTGCTCCTATCATGTCCCCTGTCAGTTGTCCCGAGACCCCTCCCCGCCCCTCACCACCCAGACCTGCCCGTACCCCCCGTCGTCAGCCTTCGTCCTGTCCTCCTAAAACTCCTGCCCCACCCACTCACCCTAGTCTGTCCCCCATGAACTTTGTGGTCCCGCCTCCTCCCCTTCCCTGTTTGTTTTTTTTGATTTGTCACCCTAACCCTGCCGTCGTGTATTCATGTCTGCCTTTGTTATTATTTGTCATGTCTTGTTGGTTTGTGTCTGTGTCCCAGTCCGTCATGTCAGTCATATCTCGTGTTTGATGTTCCCTTGAGGAGCGTCTGGAAGCCGCTCCTTAAGGGAGGGGTTCTGTCATGATTCTGCCCTCGTGTCCTTGATTTTTCCTAGTCTTGAGGCAGGATCATGACAGACCCGTGTTTTGTGTACAAGCACATGGCCTTGCCTTTGGGCCATGTGCTTGTGTTGTCTCGTTCCCTTGCCCCGCCCCCCTTGTTAACCTAGTCGTGTCTTGATTGTCCCATTTGTGCCACCTGTCGTGTCTTGATTGTTCCCCCTATTTAGATCTCCTAGTGTGCTCTGTCTTGCGTCGGTTCATTGTGTTCCTCACCTGTGATTTGAGATTTGTTCCCTAAGGATTGTGATTGTGATTTGTGTACCTCATATGTGTTCATCATTCGTGATTGTACCTTGTCCTTGAAACTCCTCGAAGTCTTTTGTCCTGCAGTGAGTGTTTGTTAGTAGTTAGTGTTCAGTCTTTGTTTACCTTGTTTACTGTGTTTTGTAGAATTATTTAGTGTTTACCCTAGCCCTTGTTTTCCCCCTCGTGGGTTTTGTTTTCCCCTTTTGTAAAACCTGTTTGTGTTGTAAATCCTGTCTGCACCTGAGTTCCTCCCTGCCAAGATCCTGACAGGTTTTGTTCAATTGTTCAAGAATTTGATCGTGCTTTGCACTACAACATATAAATACACTCATAATTCTCCCGAGTGTCACCAATGCATTTGAAATGACTATAAATATTTAGTCACAGTCTGTACCTACAGTATTTATTGTATTTTCTCAGTTCATTTTTTTCTCAAATCAGTTCACTGAGACAAAAGCCAATAGGTAATAGTTGGTCCCCAAACTAAAGTGTGACCAAATCTTTCTATAGGAAAGTTTCTCATAATTGTGAAATTTCAAAGCATGTTAATAATTTTTAAATGTTTTTATATGTAATTACAAAAGAACGTTTGGAGTGTGAGTGTGCGCAGTTTGTGTTGTACAACGAAACGTCCACGTAACATCAAGTTATATTTAATACAGACCTATTTTACTTGTGAATTGAAAAAACCCATTATAAATCCCATAGGAAAACCCATCTGGGTTTTAACGTCACAACTGATAGTCAGCAGGAACAGCCTAAAGAACGATTTCCACATTACTTTAGGATGCTGTTATAGCCAATACAACCCAGACCTGCAGTCTCCACGTTCCTGGCCAAAAAAACCTCCTCAAAAGTCAAGTCGGAAGCACTCCTCCACATCGCATTCAGGTCTGGCTCCTTTCTAGCATGAAACGCCCACTTTTTACAATGCGCTAAATTCCCAATGGATAAAATCGAGTCCTGCCGTACATTTCTTTATTTATCTTATTTTTTTTCTCTCATTGACTGTTTTGCTTCAATCTGAAATACATCACGTTATGGAAGTATGACGATTTGTGAATGCCATGTCATTCTGACTGTAAAAAGAGAAGCCATGATATTCACACAAAACACAATGGAACAACCCAGTCATTCATCTGCACTGACTTGATTTGTTGTTACTCTCTCTGTCTCTTTCGCCCTCTATCTATCACTTTCAATCTCACATCATCCCTCCATCCACCAGCCACCCACTTGCAAACAGCGGGGAATAATTATGGCTTAAATGGATTACGTGGCCTGCAGATGGCAGATAAACCAAGAGGAGAAGAATCGGGACAGTCTATCCGGGAAGAATTGTGGATGAGCAACGGAAATCTGAGAAGCAGCAGCAACACGTCACGCCGAGGGCCATGATAAAATGTGTCATGGTGCCCAGCAAATCAACTGGGAGTCATTTTTGCCGTGGGATTTAGATCCATTTTTGTAGAAAACTGCTTGAAAACTAGGATAGGAAACTTTGCGGGGACGACATCTTGTCATGACACCGAATGAGGTGAATTGTCCCAGTCGAGTTTCGGTTTTCAGTGCCTAGCACCTACCGCTTGGTTCTTTCGAAAGCAATAATGGTTGATAAGCAATATCAGCATCTCACAAAGTACATGCTTGGGTCATATTTTACATCAACGTTCAAATCAAAGGAATAATACATAAATGACTTGCATTTATATTAAGCATGAATTATTGAAACAATTAGCTAATAAAATACTTAAATAATCATTTATGCAGGGATCTGCTAGTATATAAAATATTAAATCTGCAAGCCTGAATGTTGGCAGGCTGAATGGTACGTAGAAATTTCTGAACATGCGGAGATGTGTACACATACAACAGCAAAAAATAAAAATAGCAGCACCGATTGATTTAAAACATGTTTTAATAAACAATTCTTCAGAACAGATGAGAACACCGGAGCCCAAGGCTGCAAAACAAAGATTGTTTTCAGTCACACCGCTGGGGATATCATTCAACTGAGCCACATACAGTACACTGAAACCAAGAGAATGATCATATGCAACAGTTCTGGACAGTCTAACTGTGCTGCTGTAGGAGCAGAAGTCACTCTTTCGGCTGGAAAATGATCCTTACTTTTCAAAAACCCTCGTCGTAATGTGTTTACACAATAGTTACACCGCAGCAAATTTCTGTTACTCTAATAATCTCATATGCATCATTCTTACATAATATATGTACGTATTTCTAAACATATATATTGCAGACTGTATTACAAAACTACAATTTTACCATGTTTTGAAATGGCAGACCATGCATGCATCCATTTTTTTTTTTTATCAATCTCAACACAATAAGTCTGTATCATATTTTACCTTCAAAGAAATTATAACTAAATAAAGCCTGTTGCATATTAAGATTAGTTTGCGATGCAGTAAGCTTATTCCCCTAGTTCTCATGTAATGTAATATAAAATGGCATATTTAAAAAGTTATATATGTTTAGTTATATATCGGCTTATAGTGATATTATAAATATATAGTTAAATTATAAATTAAAAAATTTAAACATAAATGTATAGAGTATAGTCTCGTAGTTTTATGAGGTAGGTCTGATGTGCACGTTTTTGACAGGCTTTGCGAGTTTGACTCATTTATATACAAAAAGATCATACTGTAACTTAAAAAAAATGTAACTTCCTGTCATTTGAAATATTATACCTGAATTAAATGTGAATGGATATCATGCTTTTTTTACTGTGTGGAAGAAGAGAAAAGGACCAAGAAGGAACAATTTCAGTGTGTTACATCAGAATTGCTGCACCGAGGGGTCCAGGCCATGCTGGCCATTTGCCAAAAATTGAGATGATAATTGGTGTTTCACCTTCTGTTTGCATATTCTGTCCATCAGCCGTCATGTACCACCTTTGCAGAATCATCTCTGACATAATGATTCAGACCTTCGCACCCTTCGTATGCGCTCATTCCACACAATGCAGCAACACCATCACCTATGGAGTGATCATAACAGAAGCTAACCAACAGTCACTTCATTACTACTCAATTAAAATGACTTGTTAATTATTTCCTCCAGCACTGGGAATATCAATACGACAGATTATATTTTGGTGCACTGTTAACTTAAACCACGACCTATACTCGATTCCACATTAAAAACTGCATCCCCCACACAAACGATTAGGTCTGCTTTCTTAATATTTGTATGCATTTTAATGTATCCAATGCAGTTCATTGAATTCGTCTAACTAGTTCAGATATGCAGGCAGGACATGTTTTAGGAAATTAATGTTGGATTGCTGTATTGCGAACTGACATCTCAATCGAGGCGATCCACTGTGACAAGAGGCTTTCATCACGGACGCAGAGTTCTCGCAAATACGTTTTCTTAGCACTTTTTCCATTTCTCTTAGCAACACAAAGCTAAAATCCATCAGCATGATTTGGAGCGTTTCTGTTTCACCCTGTAATCCATGCATTATTAATGCGAAGGAGGGGGAACCCCCAATAAATCCGTCAAGCCTCCCCCACCGAGCTTGAGTCATACCTACCCCCCAAACATGACTTCTATATTATAATATACAGCAGCGCCAGTCAACACTTAGCATGCTCATAAATAATATCCCAAACCCCATCTCTGAAGTTGCCTTAGGGAACTGCTATCTGATGACAGCACATGCATGGCTTGAATCTTCTCCAACCAATGGAAAGGTGCCGTTCAGTTTGGGAATGGCCATTATGTGGCTTTCTACTTCTCTTCATCCTCGGGATGCACATCCTAAAATGCAAATGTAACTACTAAAGAATACTCGGATGTGATCCACAATGCATTACCAACCCAAACAACTGAGCTTCCAGAACAGACTGAAGCTTTCTAAGCAGCTAAACCCCTGCTTTCTGGTGGAGAACGCGGGCATCGCTGCGAGGGTGAATTCCTGCTGCAGTCTAGGCATCAGGGATGGGAGAAAGAGAGGGGTAGAGGAACAGAAAATCACAGAAGGGTGAAGCCACGTACCTTATGGTCTGCATCTCCTTGTCCGAAGCCTGGAAGAAGGAAGAAGAGGCGATTAGTGGAAGGAACATGCGCCTGGTTCCCGAAGCTGCCGAGGCATCACTGCGCAGTCTGAGGCACACACCACCGCTCTCTCTCTCTCTCTCTCTCTCTCCTTCTGTCTCTCCCTTTTCTCTTGCTCACTCTCTCTCTGTACCCAATGGTGCCAGTGTACTTCTGCACCGAGCTCATGTGTGAGGAGGGGAGAAATCTTGACAGATTAAGTGCGAATGGAAAGCACAGTCACAGCTTGAATGCAGATCCACAACATCATACACGCCGCCCCCTCTCCTTCCTCCTCCCCGAGAGAAACTCACTCATCGGCTTCGCAGAGATCCACAGGATGTCAGGACAGACAGCAGACCAGAGAGAGGGAGCGGGTGAGAAGACGAGTGCGAGAGGGAGAGATGGTGTGAGAGAGGGAAACAGGTGGGCTCATCTGTTGATGAAACAATCACAGGGAGGGATGATGCACTTTCTCGCTGGCTCGCTCTGTCTCTCTGCCGCCCCATGAATAATGCAAGAGTGAGATTATGTCACATTCTCATTCAGATTTAGTGTGCAGCAGTGACCAAGGGCTGTTCCAGTCTTATTAATTCAACACCAGGCACAGTACGTGATCCAATGTTGGATAACACATCCAAGCTAGTTTAATAGATTCAAGATTCAAGATTTTATTCATCACATACAAAATTATATATAGCATATATAACCAGTAGTGAAATGTGAGTCAGGTCCGCTCCATGGACAGTGCAATTATTAAAGAAAACAACACAGATGAAAATATACATAAATAAAGCTATGTAAGAATGAAATAAAAGTAAACAATAAAAATATAAGAATAAAATATAAAAAATGTATATTGTAGAATTAAATATAGAACGCAAAATAATGTGCATGAGTGTAAACTGTAGTCTTAAATATTAAGATGTACAGGGATGTACAATGTGCATATATGCATTTTACTGTAGTCTTAAATATTAAGATACCCAGGAATGTACAAGAAGCAAATGTGCAAAACAGGGCGACACTGTCAGTGTGTCTATGTGAGGTAGTGAATATAGTAAAAAGATAAAGTGAACATTAAGTGGAGGCATGAAGATGTTAAGAAGCTGGTTTAGAGTTTAAGAGCCTGATGGCCTGGGGGAAGAAACTCCTCCTGAGTCTCTCAGTTTTTGCCATCAGGCTACGGAAGCGCTTACCAGATGGCAGCAAAGTGAAAATATGATTACTGGGGTGGGTGGAGTCTTTGATGATTCTAGCAGCTCTACTTCTGCAGCGTTTGAGGTAGATGTCCTGCAGAGAGGGGAGAGCAGACCCTGAGATGCGTTCAGCTAAGCGCACAACTCTCTGCAGGGCTTTGCAGTCTTGACTGGAGCTGTTCCCATACCACACTGAGATACACTGAGTCAATACACTTTCTATGGCCCCTGAATAGAAAGTTTTCAGGATTGCTGGTGAGACCCTGAATTTCCTCAGCTGTCGCAGATGGTACAGTCTTTGCCTGGATTTATTAACCTGTGTTTGAATGTGAGTAGTCCAAGTGAGGTCCTCAGAGATGTTTACACCAAGGTACTTGAAGCTGCTCACCCTCTCCACAGGGGTCCCGCTGATCATAAGAGGAGTGTAGGGCTGCTGCTGTCTCTTCCTGAAGTCCACAATCAGTTCTTTAGTTTTGCTCACATTCAGAGAGAGACAGTTGTCCTGGCACCATGATGTCAATTTCTCTATCTCATCCAAGTATGCGGTCTCATTATTGTTGTGAATGAGGCCCAGAACCACAGTATCATCAGCAAATTTGATAATGGATGTGGAGCTGTGCGAAGACACGCAGTCATGTGTGTAAAGAGAGTAGAGCAGGGGACTCAGGACACAGCCCTGCGGGGCTCCTACGTTCAGGGTGATGGAGCTGGAGGTGTGCTGGCCTAGTTTCACCACTTGAGGTCTGCCGGTGAGGAAATCAAGGATCCAGTCGCAGAGTGAAGAATTCAGTCAGAGGTCTATGAGTTTGGAAGCTAGCTTTATGGGGACTATAGTATTAAAAGCTGAGCTATAGTCAATAAATAGCAGCCTTACATAGTTCCTGTTATTGCTGTCGATGTGTGTGAGAGAAGAGTGCAGGATGTGAGAGATGGCATCATCTGTGGATCTGTTTGGGCGATAAGCAAACTGAAGAGGGTCCAAAGTATCCGGGATGGAGGAGCAGATGACGTTTTTAACCAGTCCCTCAAAGACCTTCATGACTATTGATGTGAGGGCAACTGGACGATAGTCATTCAGACAAGAGGGTTTATTGTTTTTAGGCACAGGGATGATGACCGATTTTTTGAGTGAGGTGGGAACCACCGATGTAGCAAGAGACTCGTTAAAAATGGATGTAAACAAACCAGCGAGCTGATCAGCGCAGGACCGCAGAACACGGCCAGAAATCCCATCAGGTCCAGCTGCTTTCCTTACATTCACTCTCTTTAGTGCCCTCGGAACCTCGTCCTCCGACACGGTGATCGCATGATGATCGCTGCTCTGACTGCTGCTTCCTGACGCGCTGATCGGCATACTCGCACTGCTTCGATTGCTTTCGAAGCGGCCGTAGAAAGTGTTTAGCTCGTCAGCCAGCGACGGATCTGCTCTCGCCTCTGCAGAGGATTTATTTCCAAAGTCACAGATGGTCCTTAGTCCTTGCCACATGCGTCGGGAGTCATTTAGCTGGAAATGTGACTCTATGCGTTCCCTGTGTCTGTGTTTGGCGGCTCTTACTGCGCGCCGGAGAGCATAGCACGATGCTTTGTACTCGCTCATGTTTCCAGATAGAAGACCGGCGTTGTAAGCAGCAGTGCGTTTGTTTACTGCTGCACGGATTGATCTGTCCACCCATGGTTTCTGATTTGAGAATGTCCTTATATTTATTGTATCCGTAGCTTGTTCGGCTAGCGTGTTTACAAAACTTAACGCTACATCCGTGAACTCGCTGACGTCAGATGAACTTGCGCGAAACATGTCCCAGTCTACGTCATCAAGAGCCGCCTGTAACGTTGCTTCTGATTGGTCGGACCATCGCGTCACCACCCTCTTCACCGGGGGATCTTGAACGAGCCGTTGTTTATATTCCGGTGTGAGGAAAATGGCGGCATGGTCCGATTTGCCGAAAGCCGGTAGTGAGCGTGCTTTGTAGGCATTCTTAAACTGAGTGTAGCAATGATCCAGTGTATTCGGTCCTCTGGTTGGACAGGATACATGTTGATAAAAATTAGGCATGACTTGCCTGAGTTTGGCTTTGTTAAAGTCCCCAGCGATGATAATAGCAGCGTCAGGATGTTTGTTGATGTTGCCGCTGAGCGCATCGTGAAGCTCAGACAAAGCCAAGCCAGTGTCTGCTTGTGGAGGGATGTAAACAACAGTTATGATGATCGATGAAAACTCCCGAGGCAGGTAGAATGGGCGGCAAATAATGGATAAATGTTCCAGATGAGGCGAGCAGGATCGCGACAGAGTGGAGATATTCCTGGGGTCACACCATTTCTTGTTAATCATGAAACAAACTCCTCCGCCTTTGGATTTGCCGGCCTCGGCTGTCCTGTCCATCCATAAAACAGAGAAGTTTTCAGACGGCGTTACAGCAGCGTCCGGGACCAAGGGCGTGAGCCACGTTTCAGACAAACAAAGGATGTTACAGTCCCTAATGTCCCGTTGGAAACTTATCCTGGCTCTAAGATCGTCCATCTTATTCTCCAGAGACTGGACATTGGCGAGCAAAATGCTCGGTAAAGGAGGGCTGTGTGCTCTTTTCCTCAGTCTGTTGCGAATCCCAGCACGTTTCCCGAGGTGTTTCTTGATCCGTCGCCTTGGGTGGTTATTCAGGTGGCCATTGTTCATCTCGGCGTTCCGGAGAATCTCAGATGGCCACGATGGGTTGGAGGATAAAGTGTCCTGAAACAGGTCAGTGAAGCGGTGTCCAATGTCCAAAAGTGTTTCTTTTTCGTATATGATCAGTGCAGAGGTAATGTGTGTAAAAAGAGAAAGCAAAAGTAGGTAAAAAAGTAAATAAAAACTGGACGGCGACCGGACTCGGCGGCGCCATCTTGGATAGTGTTTAACTTTATCCTGTAATAGTTTACAGGATAAAGCTGATATGCTATATATAGCAGCCTATGCTAATTGTGTAAGTATTTAATAATATATGAAGAGTTTATTTGCAAAAACCGATAACTTGGATAACCTAATCATGTTTTTTATTATGTTGTCATGTTTATATTGTGTTTAACTGTGTTAGTTAACTATATTCTTTAGTTATTTTTTACGTATACATATCTATGGTTGTACGTGCATGCATGGTCATCTGACATGCGTTTTTCGTTGTGTAGTGTGAACGGAGATCATTTCTGAAACGCAGTGAAAACGCCAGTGTAGACGAGGATCGTTTTCATTGTAAAACGCTGTTTTGAAACAAAAACGCACTTGTGTAAGCAGGGTCTTAGGTTGCCATCTAGATATTTAAACATTAAGTTGAAGACTTAAGACTTTATTAAGATTTAATTCTCTAATAAGAATTAAGACTGAAGACATATAC
Organism: Carassius gibelio; assembly: GCF_023724105.1. Taxonomy (NCBI): domain Eukaryota; kingdom Metazoa; phylum Chordata; class Actinopteri; order Cypriniformes; family Cyprinidae; genus Carassius; species Carassius gibelio. The sequence continues at coordinate 21,346,589 of NC_068415.1, forward strand.
CGAGCGTTCTCATTCATCTCAATGGCAGCTGATTGGCTGGTGCTGGGAGCCCCGAAATAACTGCATGCTGCCATCTTTGCTGATTGAAAACTCAGAAGTTTACATAGCATAGAGTACTTTTTTGTAGTTTATATATGTCTTGCAAAAAAACACACCTGTTTTTAAAAGATTACCCACGAATAAAGAAGATATAGCCTACATTGTACTTTTGACCCTATGGACTTCAAAAAATACATTAAACACTTTTAGGGCCCTATCTTGCACCCAGCGCAATTGACTTTGTACACCGACGCATGTGTCATTCCTATTTTGCACCTGCGCAAAGCGCGCTTTTCCCTTCACAGAAGCACGTCGCTAAACTAGTGAATGAACTTGCGCTCCCTGGGCGGTTCAGCGCAAAAAAGGAGGCGTGTTCCGGCGCAAACGATCCCTGGTGCTATTTTGTTGTTCCATTAAACAATTGCGCCACTGACCAGAAAAAACCTAGTCTAAAGTCAGTGGCGCGTTGCGCGTTGTTCATTATGCTATTTTAAGGGCGCATGCTTGACCATAATGTATAGCGTGCACAACGCGCATACACTTTGCTCATGTAATCTACACAGATGCAACAGTTATTTTTGCAAATCATAAATTGTTACACTAAAAAAATATTAACACATGAGATGACGGAAATCATTGTGGTGTGCCACGAAGATGTGAAAAAAATAGGCATAAAACTAGCTCACAAATTATTCAGGCTAATTATTCTCCCATCCCCATACAACACAACTTCTCTGTCTTTCACTGCTCTTACAAGAACATCAGGTTCCTCGGCTGTGAACCGCTCCTGGCGTGCGCCTGGTAAATACGTCATAATAATAGCAATCCATAATGGAACTTGCGCACCTGCTTTTAAAGGGAATGTTTGATGACGCTCTGATTGGTTTATTTCACGTTACGCCCAAACCACACCTATGAATAATGAAGCTACTTCAGACCAACCCATTTTAGATTTGCGCCGGGCGCAAGAGCCATTTATCCCGCCGGGAAAATAGCAACAGCGCCGAGACCCGCCCACAAAGTTACTTGCGCTTTGCGCTTTGACACTTGCGTTTCAGATCGTTAAAATAGGGCCCTTAGAGTTTATATACCCTTACTGGTTTCATTACTTTTCTTACTTTTGTAATTTTTCTAAAATTCATTAACTTTTTCATCACATCATGCAAAAAAAAAAAAAAAAAAAAAAAAAAAAAAAAAAAGAGAAGGATGCACGCCTGTTTAAAAAAATTATCAGTGAATAAAAAATGATAGATTGTGCTTTTGATTTGTTTGATAACATTACGTGACATAAAGGAGAGTGGTGGAAATTATGTTTTAATAATTTATGGAACCAAAAGGAATTCATTTGTCTTTGTAAGGCTAATTTCATTACCAGCACTTTATGTACCTCAAATACACAATAACATAATATTTTGTACACTTTTTGCATAGTTTGACTTTATCACATTGTTTTATTAAAATATACTGTTTACAAGTGATATTCACATATTTTCTTTTCCTAACACATCTCATGTTTCTCATAACTCGTGCATTTAACAACTAAACGCACACATACACAAACAGAAAGAGCCTAAAATATCCAGAAATGGTTCTTTAATGGCATCACTGCAAAAAAAAAAAAAAAAAAAAAACCTTGGTTTTTATGAGTTTAGGGGCAAAAATGGCAATGAAATGATAACAATGACAACACAACTGTATGCGATTCAGTCTGTAATGAATGTCATTTTGGTACAGACTTTGTTTTTTACACAATAAATGTGAGCCTGGACAACAAAACCTTAAGTCTTAAGTTGCACAGGGATATTTGTAGCAATAGCCAAAAATACATAGTATGGGCAAAAAATATAATTTTTTCTTTTATGCCAAAAATCATTAGGATAATAAGTAAAGATCATGTTCCATGAAGATATTTTGTACATTTCCTACCGTAAATATATCAAAACTTAATTTTGCTTAGTAATATGCATTGTTAAGAACTTCATTTGGACAACTTTAAAGGCAATATTCAAAGTATTTGGATTTTTTGCAACCTCAGATTCCAGATTTTCAAATAGTTGTATCTCGGTCAAATATTATCCTAACAAGCTTTTTTTTCAGCTTTTAAATGATAAATAAATCTAAATTTTGCGCAATTGACACTTAAGACTGGTTTTGTGGTCCAGGGTCACAAATGTGGTTTATTACACCACAGTTTAGATCATCATATCACCATAACATAAAATATGTAGTTTACATAAATGGGCCTGAGTTACAGTATCACCAAACACTTGAACCCCGACTCCCGCCACTGCTGCCAGTGTTGGACCACTGAAACAAACAGCAATGTTTAGACAGCATCACAGAGCCACAGTGTCATAAAATACTACTGAAAAATCCCACACTAACACTTTAGATGAGGGAACACTGTTAACTAGTTGCTTATTAGCATGCATATTACTAGTGTCTTGGCTGTTTATTAGTAATTATGATGCACAAATCAATTCCTTATTCTGCATAACCATATTTTAGATGCCTAAACATAACTTTATACAACTATCAATGAGAAGATTATGTTTTAGGTAATTCTTAGTGAATAGTGAATAAGTGTTACATTTCATATTAAGGAACCAGACATTTATATTAAAACATGGCACTACAGTAGTTGATGACGTGAAGGTTTGCTTGTTATCTGCAGTGTCCATTAAAGCAGGAAACCGACTCAATCTTCTAATATAAAGATCAACCTCCTCTTCAAATGAAGGTTGTTTCTGGCGACGACTGGAAATCTCACTTTCTGACAAATGGCAACGGAGCTCTGCAAGTTACATTTGACAGGCGCGCGCACACACACACACACACTCTCTCTTCTCAGACACACACAGACTCGTCTCTCTGCCCCCTCAACGCCCACCTTTTTTTCAAGCAGTTGCTAAGGTGACGGCAAAGACTGCATTTTAATCAGATAATAAATTAAGGCAACGATTTTGTGTGTGTGTGTGTGTGTTCCACAAATGAACGCTTTGTGAATTTAACAGGTAAACATGTTTAAAACACTTGAAAGTTAATAGGTTCAACCAGCACATCTGGTGTAATGAAGCCTTTTAAGTACTGTAATATTACGTTCCCTGTGTGTGTTTTGTGCTTGAAAAAGTGCACCGGTTCATCGCGGCGTGATATAACCGCACGCATGTTTATCTACACTACAGTTATGTAAAACTACATTGATCCAAGTAGTTGCCAGATACAGTATGTGATCCATGCAGACTAATGAGAAACCGGGCTCCCTTAGCGCCGGATTAGTTATTGATCTGATTATCCTTCACACATACGGTTTCTTCTGCTGAACAGAACGGGACAAAGCCTGCATCTGGTTTACACTTTAATATACTCCTATAGACTATTAGATCACATGCAGTCAGAGCACAGGAGAGGAAGATTACAAATATAGCACACACTACCACATGCGGCTGTGTTTTGGACTAATATGAAGAGAGAAGCGCCATGGCTCAATTCTGGCCAAGTCTTCTCCTTTCAGAGCTCAGCTGGACTAAAAGCAATGCCTTCTGATATATTTATGAGTCAGGGACAGACTGCATTGTTTACTACTGCTGCGGTTTGTATGATAACGCATTCCTACACAGCCAGGCATATATATCTCCAAAATGTCTGTTGAGATAGTTGATAAAGAGATCCATTTTTTGGATGGCAGCAGCACCTCAGGGGTTGTTCTTTTAAAGCGCAGGGCACTTTAAGAACTTCATTGATTAATTTGTAAATCTACTCATGTATTTTCACTAAAACTCTGAATAAGAAATAAAATCTAAAAACATTTCTGGTACTTCAGGTATTCAATGAATATTGATAGCAAAGCTTAGACTAGTGTTTCTCAACCTGGGGTCCATTGGAACTACACTAGGCCTATTTATTGTTTTTAAGTATAAAGTAATTATAGTAATAAATGTAAGTCTTAACTATAATGTGAATTAAAATGGCAAGAAAAAAATCAAAATGTAAACTGATTTTTTTTTTCACTGTCAGTATAGTTTTCCTTGAATAACATACAGTTTTTGAAACTTATGGAACCACATAAAGAATAATAATGATCAACAATAATGAACCATAATAAATATAAACATATGTATCTGTACACATTGCCCCCACTTTTATATAAATGATAAAATAATGTAAATAATTATATTATAATGATTATTAATAACAAAAATATTAAACTTAAAAAATTATTTGCAAAAAAAAATAAAAATAATAATAATGTAAATAATAAAATAATGATTATTAAGGGGGGGGGGGTGAAATGCTCATTTTCACTCAATATCCTGTTAATCTTGAGTACCTATAGAGTAGTACTGCATCCTTCATAACTCCAAAAAGTCTTTAGTTTTATTATATTCATAAGAGAAAGATAGTCTGTACCGATTTTTCCCGGAAAAACACGAGCGGCTGGAGGCGTGACATGTGGGCGGAGCTAAAGAATCACGAGCGCCAGTAGGATTTTGCGTTGAGAGCGTTTGGAAGCTGTGACACAGATCCAGAGTCTGAAATTGAACAAGAGCAGCATCAGCAATCAGTCTCTATGTGGTATGTATTGAAACTGTATATATTTGCTTAGCGGTTTTGGAAAATGACTAAGTTCCACTTTGTCGTCTTTTTTTTATTTAAGCTGTACATGTGGAAAGTGCAGTTTGATGACAACATCGCATGTTGTTTACTTGATGTGCTTACGCGCCGATAGCTAAGTTAACAACACTGAGATATTCGAAGCAGTTTTACTCACCCCCTGCGGTTCCAACACACGATTGTGACCCTTTTTCGTTGGGACTGCATTATCCTTAAGAAATAAACAATGTGCAAATCCGGTGTCGAACTGGGCCTTGTTTGTAAAACAAGCATCTTCAAAATGCAGGGAACAAACACAAACACTTGCACAACTCCATTGATGCTCTGTAAAAATAAACTCCATCCACTGGTCCCTTAATGCTGTTTTTTTTTTTTTGGTAATCTGTGCAGGGTTGTCTTGCCCTCGCAACCAAAAACACACTTCTTTTGTGACATTTCGTGACGCTCTCGCTCTGATCAGTGAATAGGTGTTTCTCAATGTCAAGGATACTTCCTTGGTAGGACTGATCCTTCCAAGTCACTTCCTTCAGAGGCTAGGCGAGACTCCTCTTTAGCATTCAGGAGAACACGTAAATGGAACAGTCTAGCAAGTGCACGTAATTGCGTCATTACGTCAGTGAAAAGGTCCGTTTGAATGGTATCGTTAAATTACTTTGGACAACTTAACTAGTTATTTATAAAAAAAATGCTGATGACGTAACCAAGTTAACATTTGTTAAATGACAGGTCCGGTTCAGTTAACCATTTGTATTTGTATAATTTACAATATCAATATGGTAGTAATTTGTACTGGAATTTAAACGTTATACTTTACTTCCGAGCATCCTCGACATTGGAACAGTCCTTCGACGGATGTCGATGACGTAGCATCCTCGAAATACTGGCTTCCGAGGATCCTTCCTTGACATTGAGAAACACCTAATGTCTGTTGTGCTCTCAGTGCGCTGCTATACGGGAGCGCGCGCTCTTCCGGCAGAAGTGCCTTAGGACCCATATAAGGAAATTCCGCTCCATCTAACGTCACACAGAGCCATATTCAAAAAAAACTTTCCGAAACTTGTGACAAACCGGAAGGAGTATTTTTGGAACCAAAATTTGGGTTTGGGTTTGGATGACTTTCTGGAGGACTCTTAACCTCTCTTCTCTCATTGCTCTCAAATGTGATGGCCGTCTCTTTCTTGGCCGTAACGTCTTTTATCTCATCTTCTTGTCGCACAGAGTCGATGTCCGTCTCTAGGTATTCTTTTCCCACAGTCTCTGGTGCACCTTGTTCTTCCTGCATCCCATCTGGGGATTAGATGCTCTGCAGGGATCAAATCGACATCCCCTGGCTGCTGTTAAGCATCTGTGATCCTGGACCTGCTTTTACTGTGACTGGAGATGGAAGAGTTAGACCTGGACGATTCAGTCTGCCTGGACAACATGAAATGTTGGGAGGGTGAAGGACTCGGCTGCTCACTTCATCCAGGAACTGCGAGAACTTCAATCTGACTATGATTTTTAGTTCCAGTTGATGCTGTAACACAGCCAAATGTGGCATGGCCTGTCCGGAGCTGCTCCCTTCCTCCCTACTGACCAATACTGCCCCCTGCTGGCAGCTCCCAGTTTCTCTGAGGGGGCTACGCCATTTTTGTTGGCCACAAGGTTGCTCTGCTTCATGTTGAGCTGTAGCCAGGTGGTCGCCTCTGAGCTCATACTATCCCAACTAGAGGCCCGTGAACTGCTGCTATTGCTGGGACTAAAGGTGAGGCTGCGTGACTTCCAGCTGGTGTGTCTGGCTGCAAGATACCAACCCACACGTCTTCGAGTTGAATAAAATGTCTAAGGCAAGGTGGACAAGTTGGAGGAGGTTGTGGAGCTGCATGATGTTCTCCTTAACTGGAGCTGGTGGTACATGCTGCAAGCGGGATCCATCGCCCCATCAAACTCGATAATCCTGTTGGCCTGAGCCGAAGATAGGAAATGTCCACGGGATCTGGTGTCTAGACATTAAATGAGCACGAAACCCAGATTTTAAATTGTTTAGCCCTAATCACTGCCCACCGTCTGCATTAATGGCTGGGAAAAACTCAATATTTGGGCCACGGAATCATTCGGTCCCCTGGCTGCCATAAAGAGCAAGTTTATCACCCAGATTAGAATCCACTTCTATTTAGCTAACAAAATGGAGATACTGTTATTAATAGCCTTTGGTCAATGACAAAAAACGAGTTCCAAAACAAAGAAAAGGAAACTTTAAAACAAATGAACAAAATTACTTAGAAATGTACTCTTCAAGTTAATTACATTTGAATTCAAATTCTTTTATACATTTTTTTCAATAACGTTTAAATGGAATCATTCTAAAAATGTCATGGCACAACCATAAACTAAAAATAAAATGTTTCTTACAGCCTTTCTCAAAAAAAAAAAAAAAAAAAAAAAAAAAAAAATATATATATATATATATATATATATATATATATATATATATATATATATATATTTTTTATAATTATACATAATTAATGAGTGTTGGAAGCACTGAAATGTAATATTATATATATATATATATATATTAGACTAAGACTTGTCATAGCACTTGCTTATTATTGCTGTTTTGCTGATTCGGATTGCTTCCATTGTCCTCATTTGTAAGTCACTTTTGATCAAAGCATCTGCTAAATGTAATGTCTTGTAAATGTAATTTTAATTCTTAAATTAAAAACATGCTCTTTTGTATTCAAATATGACCAGCATTTTTCTCTTAAAAGCAAAGAGGCGTCTGTGTTCAACCAATATATCAGAGCTAGCCAAATGAGTACATTTTATGAAAAGATGTGATGTTTGTCAGGTCATGAGAGATATTGCTTTAGAAATTTGCCTTTAATAGGGACATCTATTGATAGCACAACAGACTTTTTTTTTTTTTTTTTTTGAACTTCCTTCTTCCAGGTAAAGTGACGTGACATTCAGCCAAGTATGGTGACCCATACTCAGAATTTGTGCTCTGCATTTAACCCATCCAAACTGCACACACACAGAGCAGTGAACACACACACTGTGAACACACACCCGGAGCAGTGGGCAGCCATTTATGCTGCGGCGCCCGGGGAGCATTTGGGGGTTCGATGCCTTGCTCAAGGGCACCTAAGTCATGGTATTGAAGGTGGAGAGAGAACTGTACATGCACTCCCCCCACCCACAATTCCATCCGGCCCGAGACTAGAACTCACAACTTTTTGATTGGGAGTCCGACTAACCATTAGGCCACGACTTTCCACTGCACTGCTTTCTACTGCACATTGATCACCTCATTTTCAGTAAATATAAAGGAATCTGTCGCACAAGCTTTAGATTATCTGTTGTTAGTTGTGTAAGCCAAATTCATTATTTCCTGATAATATCACCATTCCACATCATGGAGCGCTCCTCCCTCCACTGTTTGAGACTGAAGTGATGAGTCACCGATGACTAGTTTTAATTAGGCTGCTTGTGTGGCTAATAAGTGTGGCAAAAGTTCAACACAATGAAAGATGGCCTTCTGTGATGTTACATCTGTGGACTTTCTCATGCAAAAACACCCCAGCTGCAGTCTGAACAAATCATCACCTCTGCTGCGCCTCGCGTGTCCTTGAGAAACACATTCTGGGGACACCCAGGACCGGTGCATAACAGGTGCCCTTTGATAGTGAACTAAGTGTATATTAACAGTAAAATGCATTGTAAATCAATATTTTCTAAATGAGAGGGGCAGAGAGAGGGACTGGAGGAGGTTTGGGGAGTGAGGGAAATAATGGCACTAAAGCAGCGAAATGATTACAGGAGGCCTGTTCATGAGTCATTTGAATTTTATTGAGCAGAAGTGTTACAGAAGGGAGAACACAGTAAAAGAGCGGCTGATGATGCTGACTCTTTCTACAACCTGCATCGTTATTATTATAAACCTGTGTTATAATATAACCATAGCTAGACAATTTGTATTGAAATCAAACATTACAGATTTCATGATTCTCAGTATCAAATCAAAGCCTGGGTAGATTACTTAAAAACTGTAGTCTGTTACTAATTAAAGATGACATGATGAAAATTGTAGTTAGTAAAGTAATACTAATTGTAGGGAATGTACTTTTTAGATTATTTCTGTTAATAACATGTAAAAAAAAAAAAAAAAAAAAGCAAAGAGAATGGAAATGTATTCCATTTTTTTATATCAACATCATAAAATGCATTAAACATTACATTACATTATACTATAATCACATTTCTTGATTTTTGAAATCTGATAACATAATCCAGATAACTTGTATTCAGTTACTACCCAGCACTGCTTATACATAAAACATTATATACTTTACAGCAAACCTTTTTTTTATGATATTGATCATTAATATTGTCACCATATCTCAGCTATCAAAACTACTAAAAGTAACTAAAAGCATTTAAAGGGGTCATTTAAAGTTTGCATTTAAAGTTGCAAAGATTTAAAGGGATACTGCATCCCAAAATGCAAATTTGGTCATTAATCAGTTGCCCACATGTTGTTCCAAACAGTGTTGAGTACTCGAGACTCGGACTCGGTCTTGGACTCGGTCTCGAGACCGTATTTTAATGGTCTCGGTCTTGTCATGGACTCGTGTGCATTTTGACTCGGTATTGACTCGGACTCGAACATATTAGGAATCGGACTTATGCCCGAGTCCACTTGAGTCCCAATCAAAATATTTCATGATTATTCCTCATGTTAATGTTTATTTAAATTGATGTATGTTTGAGACATCCAATGACTGGTGATTTTCTTTTGACGTGAGACGTTAGGCCAGCGACACACTGGATGTGTGGCGCAAGCGCCTCAGCTGCGTGGCGTGTCTGTTTTTAATTCGGCTCCCATGTTAAGAGGTTAGATCTTGCAGACTGCCTGCGTGAGACGCGTGGAAAACCCTTGCATGCTAGAAATAGAACCGACGCCTATTTTTCACGCGACACGCGTGCATGTTGGAAGCGTTTCCAGGCAAAATATACTAGGAAATATGTTTATATGTCATTTTGTACACAAATACATATTAATTCATGACATTTTGATATTTGAAAGTCATAAATTCAGATATAAATGTATTTTAAAAAATAAATTAATAATGAACGATTTTCAAATATTGCACCTGTCAAACATATCTATTGTGCTGTCAATACTGTTGACGGTGTCCTATCAGTAGGTGTGAAAAAAAAAAAAAAGTTGATATTGTTGTCATGAAGTCTGGTTTTTCGGCGGCCTCCCTCTATGTCACCTACAGCAGCAGCAGCGCGCCAAGAGCCGCGTGCAGGCACGCTTCTGGTGTGTAAAGACACAGAAAACGCGAAGCAGCCACCACGCTTCTAGCACGCAGCAGCCAGAGACGCCACGCAGCCAGTGTGTCACCGGCCTTAAGTTACCCTCCTGCCATCCGCCTGTAGTGATCCCGCTTTCCAGAAAGCCACATTGCTACATTATTTCTCTCAACTGTGTTATTTTTACAAAGTAGGACAAAATGGTCACAGAAAAAAACAAATATCGTTTAATTAAATTATATAATGAATACAGACACAGACTGACTGTCTCAACACTAAACATCTCCCCCCCAAAACATGTCTGACAGAATGCATTGAACTTATATGGCATTTCATCCAGCTTTCTTCCCCTGGCACATACACACTTTTGCATGAAATTTTCCTGGAGAGTCAGTCGGCTCTTGTGTGTATGCCCTCCGTAACTAAAAAAAACTTGGACTAGTGTGTATTTTACCCTGCATTAAAACGCACCATCCAGGGAAATTAGCATTAGATTAGAAAGTGATAAAATGGTAACTGTTGTCAGTCCCCGCTTCCTCTGCGCCAGTAGAGAGTGTTTTTAGTCGGGGTGGATTGATCATGAGACCACATCGTGCTTGGTTGGGTAGCAGGATGGTCTCCTCACTTATTTTTTTGAAAAGTAATTATGCCCATCTGTAATCTTCACAACATCTAAAGTGCACATAATCCAAGACATTTTCAGGATATTAGCAGTCATTAGTTAAGCTTCAAGGTTAAAAGTTATGTAAAAGCTGTTACAGTTGAACATTTACAGGTATAGTGGTACAGTAATGTTACTTGTACTAGAAGTGTTATGTAGAATTACAATATAGAATCGTACAGTAACGTTACTTGTAATAGAAAGGTTATATGGATGTGTATAGTGGTACAACGATGTTATGTGAAAATGAGCACTTAATATTGACAAGTTACAATTCTTAATACTAATAAATTTAACTTTACACCACAAACTATGTGGCCCTTTTACCCTTTATTGTTTCCACCAAACATTTTACATACTCTTGAAGATTTATTTAGGTCTTGTCAAAGATCCAATCTCTCTGGTCTCGGTCTCGACTCGGACTCGACCCTTTCTGGACTCGATCTGGACTCGGACTCGAATGAGCTGGTCTCGACTACAACACTGGTTCCAAACCCTTAAAAGCATAATTTGTCTTCAGAACCAGTTTAAGATATTTTGGATGAAAACTGGGAGGATTGAGACTGTTCCACAGTCTGCCAAGTAAGTTAAACTGTCAAGGTCCAGAAAAGTATGAAAAGCATCGTCAGAATAGTTCATCTGCCATCAGTGTCCAACCGTAACGTTATGAAGCCACGAGAACACTTTCTGTACACGAAGAAAACAAAAATAACGACTCTTTTCAACATTCCTCTCCTCTGTGTAGCGCTGTTTGGCCAGCCGAAGACAAACAAAGCTTTTATTGTGGTATGGGGGTAAGTGATTAATTATTCGCAAATCATTAAACATGAACGTATTAGTATCAGAAATTGATTTAAGGTCATATAAATACAAACATTTTACTGTGCATTTGGCAAAAAAGTGTCGCAAAACATCAAATATAAAATTAGCTAAGCTAGCTTTAGCTGATCTAAACTGAAAGCTAAACTTCAGAAAAAATACAGATAAATACACAATAGGCTACATGGAAATGTGGCTTGCTACATTTAACCTACTTTATAGTTTTCTTCTATATATACTATATATTTTTAAATGCCTGAAACTGATTCGAAAGAATCAAGATTTCTTGTTCTGATTCTAAAGAGTCGACAGAGAACTGCAAACAAATGTCTTGACTCTTTCTTTATTTCAAAATATTGTCAAGAAAAATGTAACATAGCAGTTCACTCTATTACTTATAATTTATTTATATATATATATATATATATATATATATATATATTTTTTTTTTTTTTTTTTTTGCAATTGTAAATGCCCTTTTGCACCAAAAGTAAATTAAAAAGCATCAAGCTGAGAGAACTGTTTTTGCACTTCACTCCCAATTTCTCTCAATGAATGGGAAAACAAAGTATATTTCATTACCGATTTGAAAAAGTAACACCAATATTTTATTGTCAATTTACTTGGGGGAAAGTAAGTAACTTGTAAGTTACATGGGGGGAAAAAGTAATCCAATAACTCGTGTTACTTGTAATATAAGCTGAGGGAACTGCTCAGCACTTCACTCCCAATTTCTCTCAATGAATGGGAAAACAAAGTAAATTTCATTAACGATTTGAAAAAGTAACACCAATATTTTATTGTAAATTTACTTGGGGGAAAGTAAGTAACTTGTAAATTACTTTGGGGGGGGGGGGGGGTAATTCGATAACTCGTGTTACATGTAATACATTATCCCAACCCTACTCAAAACAAAAACCCTTCAATATACCTCCCATGCTGCCCAGAAAACCAACCCAAGTCCATGGTGCTACTTACTGCTGTGGACGTTGCTATATATAGTGTTGGCTTGAGGGCATTTTCATGAGTTCCCACTGGTGCTGTGCTACAAGCCCAGCCTTCTGCACACATTCAGGCAAACAACTCCTTCCGGGCTCCTTTTCGCTGCCAAATGTGGGAAGAGCCCGGACAAAGGGGACTTTTATTCCACAAGGGCTGCAGATCTCTATTATTTGAACTGTACTTCATAATAAGTGGAGAGTTTTAGATTCTCCTAAGATGAATGTCTTTAATAATCTCTCTATTTTCCAATGGTGCCAGAGGCAAATTTAGCCGCACATCTTCTGACAGGAAGACGATGAGGTGCTGGGACCCCTGAGAGCCAGTGGCTGTGAAATTGATTCCCGTTACATCAGCACAAGTGGGGATAATTGGTGATGGCTCGGCAAAAAACATGCTCTCTGTTTTCTCCAATAGACAGTCCAATCGTTCACCATCAGGAATCCCCGGTAGCCTATAGGAGACCCGCTGAAACAGGCAGGTGTGGGGTCCTGGACTGGGATTTACTTCTCAATTGCTAAACATGAGTAAATAAACCTCCCCTGTGAAGATGTACGACTTGCTCTCTGTGGTGCACTGCAGTAACCAGAAAACCTCACTTTTATTTACTCAAAGCTAAGCATTGACCGTCTGTATATTTTCCTCATCTGACAATCGGTGCTACCCTTTAGACTTTTACCTTTAGTCTTGAGAGATCTCGTCTTTCTGGCACCCAAATATTTAGGTTCAGATCGTAATATTCAAATAAATTATATTTGTATTATAGGTAATACATTTTACCAACCTAAACTTTTTCAGGCTTGTGTTTTTTTCAAAAAAATAAAAATAAAATAATAATAATAATAATAATATATATATATATATATATATATATATATATATATATATATATATATATATATATATATATATATATATATATATATACATATATATATATATATATGTAGAGTGTACATTTCTCAGAGTGTTATAAATCATTTTTATAAAACAACAATATTAAATAATAATAATAATAATACAACAATTATTAATACAATACAAATAATTGTAATACGAATCATGAGCAAAATTAAAAGATTTGTTTCATGTAATTGAAGCTGCCATTTCTATGCTGAATAACACAGATGGAATTCTGACTGAACACTTTATTGAATACATAACTAGAAGACATTAAAGAATTACAAAAATGCACACTTGATTCTTTTTACTGAAATAAAATATTTCATTATCTTGCATTAAACAAAGGTCCAAAATATATATATATATATATATATATATATATATATATATATATATATATATATTTTCTCTTATGCTTCAAACTTTATAATGACAAAGCCCTAAATTGAATTTTTTTTTCTGAGTCCCAGAAGATTATTCTGCTAACACACTGCTTATCTTGCCTCATATTGTGTGATCTGTAGAAAACGTTCCTGCTTATATGTTCAGTGCTCCCTTTAATCCTTCTTTTATCATCCAAAGACTCGATCGTAAGATGGCTGCTTTTGAAAACACCGCAGGCTGATTTATTATAGCTAATGTTGTGGGAATTAAAACAGTAAATCATTGCCCCCCGCAGGAGCTCTATACCTTTCAGCATTGCCTTTACATAGAAATGTGTTACACAAGCAAATTAAATAGAAAACGTGGGAACATGACAGACAGGCGACAAGGTTTCCCAGAGAGGTGGGGCTTGGTGCTTTTGATCATAGGGGAGCAGTGACCTTATTGGACAAGGCATGATGTTTTGTAGATGCCAAGAAGCAGCATAGTCAATGTGTCGTACTGGGACAGATCTAAACATAATTCAGAAGAACCCAGCGAGTGCTGGAAACGCGAGCTGTCAATCATGCTTTTATGAATCTTTTTAAAAGCTTCACTGTAAAAGTCGTGCTGTCATGGTGTTTTACTGACTGCTGGTTCTTGTTCCTGTTGACCTGGAAACCATTGTGCTCTGGGAGTCCCACAGGCGAAACGAGGGTTGGTCTGACCTGAATGCATTTCATTATATTACATTACAGAAAGTGTGAGGGAAAAACACAAATGTGCTGGATCTGTGGGTTTGGCTTACAGTGTAAACATAATCAACATGCAAGGGCTCACCGAAATAGTATTTCAAATTGGTTTTAAGATAATTCCTTGTCATCTTTTGTTGAAGCACTTATAACACCATGAAACAACTTTTTATAAAAGTGTTTTGCTTTTATTTTTAATGTTTATTTATGATGTTTGACATGACTTTTAGTGTATCATGAACAGTGCTCACACACAAACCATTTTTGACAACTTAACAAGCTGTTTTTACTCATGCATAAAGATTATAAAATAGCATGCATAATAAAATTATAAATTAAGTAATACAAAATTATGATTATTATTGAGCTTAGAATAGTTTGGCATAAACTGTTACTAAATATCTTAATCTTCAGAAGTGTACACTGGATGATTTTTGCCTTTTATGACTAGTCCCACGATGTTCCGGAATGTTCCTGAAAAACACTAGAATACTACAGAATATTCTAGAATGTTCCAGAAGCTTCTAGAATGTCCCCATCCTTGCAAAATCAAAATACATTTAACATCTTAAAACATTAAAAGACCTGATCTTCAAAATGTCCAAAATATTTATGCTATATAAAAGTAAATAGTACAATATAGCACCACAACATTTACAGAAGAACTAAAGTGAAACTAATTTTTGTGTAATCCACTTAGCGTTCACATTCAAACCGGTTTGGGAACTGGATCACTTAAGTCATTTTAAGTCTTTTTATCCAAACACTATCATATACAACTGATGCAAAACCAAAGATGATTTATGATCACAAAGCGTGACCGTTTTGAACACCATCCGCCGTATCAACATCACAAGTAACACCTAACTAAAATTCATGTATCACATAGAGTCTCAGTTACACTCTGAAATATCCAAGCGCTCAAGCATGACTTTCTAATGCTATTACACCCACGCGTGTCGCAGCCACACTTCTCCCAATACCCAGAACGTGCAAACTGGCACATACACACGTCACCTCAGCCGCAGAAATATCACCTCTGACTGAAAGGACAGTGCGATTCAGCCAGAACTCTGAGTCTGTATGTTTTATGTTTAGTCCTCTTTCATGAACACTAATTACGGTGTATGTGAGGTTAAGCTTCTTTTGCGGGAGCTCAGGGCGCTCACTGACTGTAATCCATTGTCATTAATTATGTCTCAAACATCCTGAGCCCACTCACTTCTCCTGGAGTCAGTGCTGAAGTATCCATGGAAACTGGAGGACAGGCAGAGCTCATAAAGAGAGGCAGTCTGTTGCCCAACAGAAAGAGAACGGACAAATGCTTTAAGGGGCTGGGAAGGGACACTGGCCCCTTCTGCTTCAGTTTCGGCTATATTCACTGTTTAGAATTTCCTTTTCAACTGTGATATGAAACGTTTCACTAAATGCGAAGGGTTTTTCATTAAATGTACTCTTGGAAGAAAAATCGTGTGGCCTATGGAGATATCAAGGCTTTTGGATTAATGGCACAAACATACTTTAGTCTCATAGTGCCCTCTTCTGATTAGCACAGGGATTTTTATTGAAGCAATGCTGATTTAAAAGGTTAGTTATTTAAAGTGACCCAGACAATGAGAATCCTGTCAGAATTTACTTACCTGCTTGTCTTTCTTTCTTAAGTAGAACATAAAAATTGATGTTCTGAAGAATGTTAGAGACACTTTTGAGCACGGCACTCGTCTTCTGTTTTACCATATCCTGTCTGTTTCCACAGCAGATTTATGAATGAACTGCTTCTTTAAAATCCCGGTCTGCTGACATTTGTTTTGATTTCCGCTTCAAACATTACAGTGCTCATGATAACTTTTGGTAACTCTACAAGGAGTACATCCATTTCACCAGCTAATCACTCTTTGACAAAAATGTAATACAGAGCTAGAGCAAAACAGAAGTTCAAGAACATTCTAAAAATGGACATTAGTTCCGAATCAAGCAAAGCGGTGTTCCAAAAGTGCTGATGTAGTCCTAACACACTTTTCACTGTTTGTGCGCAGCCGCCTTTTTCCCAGACAGCAAGCAGTTTCGGCCCAGAACTGGCCCACATCTGGCCCGAATGAAATCCATGCGGACCAAATGTGGGCCAGATCTGGGCTGAAACTGCTTGCTGTCTGGGAATTGTTGTTGTTGCTGTCAATCTGTGTGAATTGTGTGGTGAATATTCAGTGACTTTTGCTCCCATCAAGTGCAACTTGTTTATGCGTATGCTTGCTTCACATGCTATACGAGACTTGAACAACAAGACAATGCAGATTTAGTGGGAAACAACAACAAAAACCAATAAAAAAATATGAGTCACTCAGCCATGTTTAAAGGTGCCATATGCAAAAATTGAGGTAAAAATATCCATAACATGACCTACACGCATCAAAAGAATGAGAAGAAATAAGGGCGATGATGTCATTAAAAAAATGTCAAGTTATAGTGCTGCAGAGATATCAACCTTAATTAGCATTAGCATTACTAGCCCCAGCCCGACAGGTGTCGTAATACCAGTTTTGGCCATGGGAGGCGGTGTGCGGGCAACATAACCACCAGCCAACCTGCAATACACGAATAACTCGCACGTCTTGTGGGCGTGCCTGAACCTGATGTCAATCATGTGGAAAGTACAGCACAGTACTTCATTTCAGTTCAGGGAAGAGAGAGGAAGGATGACTGAAGCCCTTGGCAAGAGACCACCACCCGCTACAGGGAAACAACCGCGCTCGGAATCACAAATCAAATCCGATAAGAAAAGGAGCCGAACCAGAGTAAAGATCGGCACTGCTTTTAATCGCTGGAGACAAATGATGGACCTGAAAGAAATGAGGTTCGACTCTGAACTTGCAACATTTCTTTTCGATTGGTAAGTTAGATGCTGTTAGTATTTCGCTAGAAGTTTGTTTTATATGTTTGTGTATTTGTTTTCGGGAAGTTATAACATAGAAATGTATCGAAGGCTGTTCGATAAACGTGTTAATGTTAGCGATGGCTAACCGTAGCTGCGTTTGATAATTAGCTAGCTATAACTTAACGTTACCCATTTTATTATATCATAACTAACCTGCTCTGTCTAGTCTGTTGGTCTCCGTGTCCTCTTTGCTTTGTGGTTTTTCTGTGCGTGAAAAAAATTATGTGTGGCGTGAAAGCGTGTGAAAAGAGTCAATTGCGTGTGTCTCACGGTGAATGCTTGAGAGTTGGCACATTAGTTCTCAAGCAGAATAAAGGACAGGTTGATTATTGCTGTTTAGCGTTTGTATTAATCTATGATGTGTCCCTGTTTGCGTACAAGGACATAAAAAATTAATTAAAAGTGATACGTGGACCAAGGTGTCTGAGATTGTTAATTTTAAGTAAAGGATCCTAATATTTCGTCCACAACAATATTTAATGAGGTTAACTTATAACTCCTTGTGGTTAGTCTGCACGAGATCAACAAGCTTGTTTGCTTTGCAGCCGCTTTAAATACAAAATAAGCATTCGATCTACGTTAGAGCGTCTGAGCGCTCACAAATCTTTCTGCAGCGTCGTGAGCAGAACGGCAAGAGCGATTTTTGACGCTCTAGACGCCGGCGGTGTGAACGCACAGTTAGGCTTCGGCTATGGCTGTAGTGTTGTTGTGAAAGTAGGGGCGGAGCATAGAGACTATGCCGTTTCTCGTTTGTTACTCTAGAGTACACCAATTCACTTTCTTGAGTCATATTGCCCCCATCTGGTATGGCTTGATTTTTTTTGCCAAACATTACAGATGGCACCTTTAAAGTTTATGGCCCACCCAGCTAGGAAACTCAGGTATCAAAATTGTCTCAGAGTTCCCTATTTGGAAATACGACTTTAAAGTGCTTTCATGCTTCAATTTACAACTAGGAAAATAAAATAGTTTTTATGTTAATTCTGATAGCATGTGGAGGCAGCATTTGCTCCAATCTTGATAAACTTCACCTGCCAGTAATTTTCTAGCAATCCTTAATGCCTTGATTAGCTTGCTCAGATGTGTTTGACTAGAGTTAGAGCAGACATCTGCAGGAAATTAGACCTTGGGGGCCAGTGCTACAATTACATGAAAGTTTAAATGAATTTTACATGAAATGCTTAATCATTTGGCAATGTATGATTTGCAATCATCACATTAATTAGCCTAAGTGAATGAATATGGCTACTAGCAATTAAGTGACTGTGGCTATTTCATGTGATTTGGTTTGCCATTTGAATTTTACCTACCTATTACTTCAACTGTATTGTTAAAAAAAATAAAAAAATACTGGTACAAACCAGCACATGAGAAGAAAGAAGACTTTGGGGTAAATTTGGAGCATGTGGGGGGCTGAGTGACCTCAGAATGATCACTAAATAATATTTATATCTAACAAACCTGCCCAAATGAAGCACAAACAAAGAACATAATTTGTATAATATAATTTTAACAACAATTGAAGCACAGACACAAAAATTATACAAATATTTGTACAATTCGCAACAAGTACAAAAACAAATAAATATTCATACAACCATGTAAGGTGAAACAATTCATGCCAGGGGTAAAATTACAACGATTTAAAGTAATAAAAAGCTTCAGGGTCTTTCTTTCGTTTTGTCTAATGTAGTAGGCTACCGTATTGTTTAATTTCTTTTATAAAATGTTCAAAGCTTGGCTTAGATTTAGTAAAAAAAAAAATGCAATTAAAAAATGTGTAAGAAAGCACATCACACTTTTGGAATCAACATTGATCAGTACAAAAAAAAAAAAAAAAAAGACAAAATTGTAAAAAAAAATCGAATAAAAACCGAAATCATACAGATCAATTTGTATAGATGTTCCAAACAATATATATATATATATATATATATATATATATATATATATATATATATATATATATATATATATACATTAAAAAAGTGGCAGATTCTTTAACATTGCTGCAAAATTCACATAGTTTTCAAAATTCTAATTGAAACGTTCAAGAGTAAATTTTGTGTACATTCTTATAGAATACCTCTCTATTTTTATTAATAATAATAAAAAACGTATTTGTTATTGACCATATTTTTTTCCAGTTAGCATTTTCATATTTAGTAGACCAAAACGTTGAACAAGGCATATACTTTTTTTTTTAAATATTTCTAATATATTTTTACTGCATTAATCTATTACTATTGTGGCAAGTATCCCGAGGGCAGATCAGCGTCGCCCTGGAAACACCGCTCCCGCGCTAATCACAGATCGCGAACACCTCTTTCACCCTGCTACACTATATTAATACACCCTATAAATATTGTTGTTTTATTTAATTTTTTTTATTGTATAAATTGTAAAAATAATAACAATGTTTACAGGAGAGAAGCCAGAATTTCGTAAAAGTGATACAACTCTCTCAGGATACAATATCTTTATTATTCCATATAAAATACCAATGCTATTAAGTTATATTTATAGATTAATTGCCAAGTCAGTAGTGCCTGCTTATGCAAGTTTGCCAGTTTAAAGGGTTAGCTCACCCAAAAACTAAAATTAGTCCATAAATTACTCACCCTCAAGTCATCCTAGGTGTACATGACTTTCTTCTTTCAGACGAATCATTAAAAATTGTCTTTGATCTTTCAAGCTGTCTCAAGGAAGTTAGCGAGTGTTGCATTGCTTCAGTCCAAAATAAGTTATATAAAAAGCGCACTGCTCCGGAGGGTAAACAAATGCCTCCTTTAGCGAATCGATGTGTTTTTGTAAGAAAACTATCCATATTCAAAACTTAATAATCTCTTTAATGTAGCTTGCGCCAACAGTTGTACACAGAAGCAATTTCGGGAGGATGACTTGTGAGGTCAGCATTGTGCATGCGTCGGTGAGTCTCGTGAAAACCAACGTTTGTTTATTGGATCAAAAGCAGCAAAGTTTCCTTGCTTTACAAAAGGAAAACCAGTCTCCTCTTGGTTTATAGCGAAATCCTTGTTTTGTACTTCTAATTCGTGACTGTTGTTTTGTTTTGATCTCTACACCTGCGTTTTTGCATTAGTCGCTTCTGAGCGGCATATGAGCAACCTACGTCATCTGTCCAGAAAGGTTTCCACGTACAACAGTGAGCACAAGCTCCATTAAAGTGATTGTTACATTTGAAATATTCTTACAAAAATGCATCGATTCACTACAGGAGGCCTTTGTTCAACCCCTAGAGCTGTGTAAGACGCTTTTATTAAGGATGAGTGCTTTTTATTTCATTTCTTTTGGACTGATGCATGCAACGCACGCTGACTGCCATGGGACAGTGGCTGGTGATGTCATCGTCTGTAATTCAATGTCTAATATTTTAAAAACCAGACCAGCACATTGTTAAAATTCTGCTACAGTGTTGGAGCTAGAAGCAAGGAACGTGGAGATGCAGGAGAATTCTCAAATAATAGTCTTTAATCATCCAAAACAGGGAACACAGGAAGGACACACACGAAGCACTTCCTTGTTTAGACTTAAAAAAAACACAGACTCAACAGACTGGAACTAAATACATGGGATAATAAGATAATTGAGAGGAACTCCAGTGAACAGAATGACTAATTAGACAGAACGAGAACAAAACCAAAAATGGGCACATGAGGAGGGAACACACACTAACCAGGTCCATAATCCTGATATTACTCCAACCCGGGGTGCTCAAGAGGCTGGTGCAGGACAGGGACAATGAAGAACTCTGAGGTTAATCAGGGAGCAACAGTATACCATTCATTTGCATTTATGTTGATTAAATTCAGTTCTTTTAAATTAAGAGCAACAGTAAACTTCTTAATGTCAAAAGTTTTATGGACTACATTTATAGTTCTTTTTGGCCGCCCATATGCTATATCATTGTATGGAAAAAGCAGCAGAAACGTCTAATTCTTTGTCATCTAAAAACTTTTAAAGTTGAGTTAAATTTTATCTCAACCCAAAACAAAACCAATGTAGCATAAAATGTAATTTAGTGAAACTGCTTGATCACATTTGTAAACATACAAATGGCAGCGCATTTACATGCAGAGCTTAAGTTGACATCATGTAACAACAAAATGATTATGCAATTCAGTTACATGCAACATAACCTTAATACCAATCAATAGTGTGTCTGATCATTTTAATACAAGTAGAGACATCAACACATTATGTAACTGTCATTTGCAAAATGTGTGGAAAGCAAATTAACCCTGGAGAAGATCGATGAGAACACAGCACCACAGTAAATGTTTGCAACCACAAAGCAGCATAATGTGCCGATGATAGTCCTGAATTGCACAGAATACTCTAATAATGATACTGAAGGCCTCACTTTAATGAATTCTGAAGTGATATACTTTCCACCTCAAAAATAAGTGCATTTAGAACAGCCAGATAATATCAATTATGAAAACCTATATATATATATATATATATATATATATATATATATATATATATATATATATATATATATATATATATATATATATATATGCAAATCTTCTTGTTATATGAACCCCATAAAAACAAATCTCCTCAAAATATTCCATATAAATACAGCATCTATATATAAAGACTTATAAAATTGTGATAGATGGATGGATGGATGGATGGATAGATGGATAGATAGATCTACTGTATATTACGAATGATAAAAGTAAAAAATACATTAAATCACTTAACCGTAAGCCTATGTTAAGTCCAATAAGTTTCTGTGGATATGTTGGATATGTCCAAGTTTTTGTGCGAGAAAAATTATGTTCAGAAAACATACTTCTACACAGCAGTTCCTATGACATGTTTGCATCATAAAGTAAGAGAAAGATGTCTTCATCTAAACAATGTAAGTTATACAATGAACTCCCTTTGTGGCTGATCTGTAACATCATTACTCTTATTTCTGCTGCTTTGGATCAATCAGCTTCCCTTTGTTATATTTCTGTCCTATCCCATATGGTACATGGGCAGCAATAGTGCCCATCTCCTTGGCCCCCTCAATGTGGAACATCTGGTCGTCAAAGAATATGTGCGGGCGAATCTTCTGCAGCAGGGGCCCTTTAGGGGCCCCAGCAAGGAACAAAGCCTCATCGATCTCCAGGCCCCAGCTTCTGAGTGTCTTAAGCACACGGACCCCAGAGCTGGCTGCACTTCTGGCCGTCACCAAAAAGGTGCGGATAGGACAGTCCAGTCGCTCATTTTTGGCATAGAATTTCTTCTGGAGCTTTCCTAGAGCCTCCAGAAAGCACTTAAGGGGACCCTGAAGATGAATAAGAGGGAGGAGTGTGTCAGCCTGATGATCTATTATCAGCAAGTGCTTATGCTGGAGCAACCACAGCTGCCCATTTTAAGACAGAGTCTGCATTTAAAAGTTGAAAAATGCTGCCTCCACAGACAGCATGTGGAGTTAAGAATCTCACAAGGCTTGTCCAAATACAGTGATTGTGTCACATCCTGTCTACTAAAATACTTTAATCAGTCGATTTTGAATGTAGAATATTTTCTTATGATTTCCCACTATCTTGTGCATTTGATTTATACAGCTGAGGTCAAAAATTAAAGGGGTCATATGGTGTGATTTTCAAGTTTTCCTTTCTCTTCTGAGTGTTACAACTCTTGGTGCATGAAGAAGATCTGTAAAGTTGCAAAGACTAAAGTCTCAAATCTCGAGATATTATTTATCAAAGTTAAGACTCTGCCACGCCCCCCTAAAACGGCTCGTTCAAACACGCCCCCACATGTCTATGTCACTATGTGGAAATATTGCGTAATGCCACCCAAATGTCCACGCAAAGAAAGAAGACCTGGTTTCAGTAACACAGTTAGTGTTGAAGCAGCCATGTAAGGGAGATGCTGTGTGTATCTAGGTGAAAGCAAAAGCACTTTATTTGGCCTTCAGAAAGTAGATAGATTTAGGAATCTTTAAGATTACTTACAACACAACAGCAAAGCATTTTATGGACAACCGTTTCGTGAACCTAGGAGAGGAGGTTCACTGCTAAAAAAGCTTGTGATTATGGAAAGGGACGTTACATTTCCGACGAGTGCTTGTGGTGTTCGGCCAATCACAATGCACTGGGTCAGTTGGCCAATCAGAGCAGACTGCGCTTGTCTGGAGGAGGGACTTTGTAGAAAACAATGCGTTTGAGAGAGGCATGGCATAGACGACCTACAATAATGTACAGTATTTGAAAATGAATGTGTTTTTTGAACATTAAGGCCTGTCAACATATTTTATTTCACCAAATGCATAATAATGATCTTTAAAAAAAGCATCATATGACCCCTTTAATGTGTCATCGGAAAGTTGCGGTTGGTGGTCAGTTTGTAAGTGTTTGTTTTTGAACAGCTTTTTCCATTTTTATTTAATTTGTAGTGAGAAATGAATATTGCACTAATTATATATTTGCTTTATTATTACCAAAGTTCAATCTGTTTTGTTTTAGATCATAAGACATTTAAGGTCTGTTGACGCAAAGAACGATAACTATAAAAGTAACTATAATAGTTATAAAATATGCTTTTGTTTTGTTGCCTGCCACTTTAAAAGCTTGTCAAACCAAGATGGATTCTGATTGTCTGTCAATGTTTTTATTGTATATCAACTGGAAAAATTTGATCTCAAAGTGATTACAATTATATTTTTTCCTCTGTGCCAATAACGTTATAGTTTTAGTCTTTTAAACTTAGAACGATTTTTTTAATCTTTTCTCTATTATTATTGCTTTAGTTATTGTACTTGCCTTTATGCTATTAGTTTCAGGAGGTACTTTTGCCTGCAAATCACTGCCTGTAGTTGTATTACAAGTCATTTTTCGACGCATCTAGACTCACAAGTTTCTTAAAAATGACCCTATGGAGAACCATGTTGTGTTGTATAAATAGCATGTCCCTGAATCCATTAACAAAAATCAATTAACAATCTTCTATAAAGGGCTTGCACGACTGCTAATTTTCACTACTTGACTAGAAGTAACTGACTTGTCAAAGGCTCAATGGTTAACTGTCTTTAGGAAAAGCAAAACACACTGGGTTCACTTTATTTTCATTTTTACATAATTCCAAATATTCATTAACCTTTATAGGTTACTATCGAATTGATGCATTAAAGTCATGTGGAAAGATTGTAATTGCAAGCTGAATGCCCATAAACGCCTCCAAAAAAATTAAAACTGAAAAAGCTGCATCATCTGCATTGATGGTAAATTTTTTGAAATGAGCTTTATAGCGTGATCCACATCTAGTAGAAATACCTGACATACCTGTGCGAGTGGTTTATTCTCATGTTGTTTTTCATGCTCAAAGAATGTGTCCAGGCCGTGCTGTTTCACTATGATCTCGGACTCGTCAGAGAAGAGCACAGCATCCCCATCGAAAGCCACGCGCAGCTGAGTCTCAGACAGCTGAGACTCCACATCAGGCTTAAACATGATGGCTGCTGCTATTCCTGTCATGATGAATTAATCATTACAGTAGTCCCTTTACTGCCAAGCCAAAAGATTTAAGTATGAGGAGTAATATCATTACTCTAAATGTACTGTGACTCCTTGACTAATGCAATCTAAATGCAATGCAATCTAAACATGCCGTGAATTTACAAGGTTAAATAGGGTTAAATACTTTACCCTCCTCAATGGCCTCCTGGACTTTCTTGGAGTCTTTGGAGAGATATAGGTTAGTCATGTAGGCCTCGAGGTAGCCAATTGGGCTCTGACCTCCAGTCATGCAAAATCGCTCTATCGTCAAATCTGTAAAGGAAGAATCTCTTGTAAAACTTCCTTGATGTACAGTGTGCTATGGTAAATGTTGGGTGTATTTCACAAAGACAAACGCCTGCCAGCTTAATTGGCCAATAAATTTTCCCTTCCACTTCAGTTGTAAACTTCAAGGGGTTGCTCAGAATAATGATGTAACGTCTCGACCAGAATGCAGTGAAAATCACACACCTACCATAGTGATTTATGCTGTTCATGAGTCGCACCCCAACTTGGGCGTGATTATTGGTCATGAGAACAATGTCAAACAGCTCTTCACTGTCTGGATAGAGATTCCTCAGCCGTTCATTTACAGTCATCAGTGCCTGTGTGAATATTATAAGGAAGAAACTCTTGTTTTCATAAGTGAGCAAATAGTGTCTAGCAACATCAAGCAGCATAGTGAACTGTATTTGAAGAGTTACAATAACTGAAAACAATTGGCACCACAAACCTTGGACCTTCATGTTTAGGGCGACCTTTCCCACTATTTTATGTTAAGGTGGAAAGATAATAAAAACTGATAATTTAATTATGTATGACATAGAAATGTGTTCCTGAAACGCAGCCTCCAGTATTACAGAATAATACTATTGCAAATATAGAATGCTCCCATTATAACTTGTGTGTCTATAGTATTGACAGCTTCATTGTTTATAACTGCGGTTTTCTAGTGATGGGAATTCTGAATCATTTCTGTGGGAAACAGTTGGTTCCAGAGTACCATGATATGTCATGGTGTTTGCATAATCACAACTCAGTTCCAATAAAGCTGGCACATATTATGGTCTGGTTTGTTTATTGTGATCTCTTGTGTCCTAGTTTGCATGTTGCAGTCATAATGCAGGTTTTCTAAATTATAAAGAAATTCAGAGTTTAAGTTTTACATTTTTTTTTGTTTTGTTTTAGCAAAATTGTAATGCTTAATATGAATTTATCTGTGCTAAACATGAGTTTAAATAGTAATATTTCATTATATATTTTACGTTTATAGTAAAAATTTATTTAAAAATGACCAAATAAATACATTTAAACTAAGTCTACGGTGTTCATTTGTGGACGATGCTATTCTAATGTGTGGATCATGTTATTCTCACTTTAACGAAAGGAAAGGCGGGTCCTTGTTTCAGAGGCTCATTCTCGTGCTCTTGCTGATGTTGAACATACTTCTCCAGTCCTTCTTCCTCAAATATCTTCCTTTCTGCCACCATATCAAACAAGGTGCGGGAAGAAACTGCGATAGTAACTGCATATTTCGGCTTGGGCTGTTAAAAGACACGTGCAAAAACAACGACAGTCTATGAGGCGCCGTGTAGGATTTAAATCAAACTTAGCTTATCAATACATACATAAAACACGTGCATATACACCTATAAATTACTCGCATATACATGCATACTACTGAATGTTCAAAAATACATATATAAAATACACGTGAACACTAATATGAAATCGATACCAATACATATAATGTTAGCAATGTATGCATACACACTTGTGAATAACTTGCGTATACATATAAACTTGACACGTGCATACACCTACAGACACTCACATATACATATTAACTTGATCCATGCATATACACCTATTAAACACTCGCACATACATATAAACTCGCTGCATACAAACACAACTGCACATACTCGCACATACATATAAACTTGATCAGTGCATATACACCTATTAAACACTCGCACATACATATAAACTCGATGAGCGCATACACATCCATAAAACACTCGTGCATACAAAAACAATAACATTTACTAACGTATACAGTTCAGATGAGAAAAACATGTGTACATGTATATATGCGAGTGATTTCATATGTGGATGTGCGTGAATTTTCAGTATAAACGGAAGGCATTTCAGTGTGAACGGAAGTAACCAAATTTGCAATTATGGACAGGGATCTGTGTCATTCCTAATCGTTTGCTCAGTCATTCAAAAAAAAAAAAGTTTTTAATAACAAAACGAAATCGGAATGTTATATGTATATATACACACACATGAACTGGAAGATTCTTGATCAAATTTTTTTTTTCCCAAAACTGATACATTTAGTAGATAAAATGTACTCTATAGTTAAAAAAAGGTTGTAAAATGTCTTTATACACTTTGTTTTTGTCTTTAATCATATACTGAATTGTGGTGCACTTTGAGATGAATTGTCCACAGACCATGCTCTTTTTTTTTTTTTTTTTTTTTACAATACCCTTTATTCACGAAACATGTTTTATTAGGACGTGCTTGATTTGATTACCTTTGATTATCTTGATTTCAAAATTGTGGATTTCAGGAACAGAATGTAGTAAAACTTTAAAACTGGTTAATAATACAAAATTTGTATCAAACAAGTTTTTTTTTTTTTTTTTTGCATATGATGTTTAACTATTACACTGATAAAGTACACATCCACCATCCCCTGCATCAGATAATAAAAAAACTTAATTCTGAGAAGGTTGGGTTTACCCATGTCCTCATGTATGTGTGCAGTAGTGGCTCATATATAACTTGAGAATGAGTCTCCCCCATTAGAAGAGCTTCTGCAAACTAGAAACAAAATAACAGGCAGAAGTGCAAGTATCAAACTCTGCAGATTTGTAACATATACATTAATTACAAACAAACATTCTCCACATGAACTGTAGGCTCTCATGCACTTCCATGTGAAACCTTTTTTAAGGAGAAAAAAAAAGTTAAATAGTTGTTACTGCATAGGAGTCTTTATATATAGTCCTTTATTCTCAATGACACCAAATATCTCAGACACTGAACATTTCATAACACCGGCGAGTTCAAGGACCATAATATCACACTCGTCAGCAGTAAGTTAATTGGCAGTTTCGATCTAGAAAAAGGTGAGAATTTCACAATTTCACTTCTATGCAATCTTCACGAAATAGTCCCAGTCCCTCTTGAGCTTAGCCATTTTTAGAAGTAAAACCCTTTCGCACATGAGTTTAAAATATTCTAGCTGAGCCCCAGCGTGAGTTTCTTTAGGCGACCGTTATTTTAGAATGTACCGCCTTAATGTTTCCATGGCGACGCGTCATGCTTGTCATGTGACAACACAGCCACAATAGATCTATATGACACATGGATCGCTTTTATTTTGTTTTGTTCAAAATATTTGCAAACATACTCACTATATTATGAAGTTATGATATTCCGATTCTGTGCAAATAGCTTAAACACTTAATTTTGAAAATGGCTAAGTTCACTAGTGGGACTTAGTTGGGAACACATTTTATATTTTTTTAACTAGAGGCAAAACTGTCTCTCTCTCTCTCTCCCTCTGTGTATGTGTAACGTTAACTTGCATAGCGTTTGGAAGTTATTTCGTGAAGATTGCATAGAAGTGAAATTCTCACCTTTTTCTAGATCGAAACTGCCAGTTACTTCACCACTGACAAGTGTGATATCACGGTCCGTGAACTTCGCCGGCGGATGATCGCATCGTTTGCGTGTTATTGATGCTTTGTATGCCACCAGGGCTCGAAGGCCGAAACAAAGTGCGCGATTCAGATTGTGTTTCTGACTGCAGACAGAGACTGCAGGTGAGCAGGCAACACAAACTGATGGTAATTGATCTTATAATAGTGGGCGAAAAAAGAACATTCCGCAAAATGCTTCAGGTGTAGCACAATCCTGGTCCATGATTGCAAATGCGGTATTTAGACAGGTTACTTCCGTACACGCTTAAACGACTTCCTTTTAAACTGAAACGCCTTCCGTTTACACTGAAATGCCTTCCGTTTATACTGAAAATTCACGCACATCCACATATGAAATCACTCGCATATATACATGTACACATGTTTTTCTCATCTGAACTGTATACGTTAGTAAATGTTATTGTTTTTGTATGCACGAGTGTTTTATGGATGTGTATGCGCTCATCGAGTTTATATGTATGTGCGAGTGTTTAATAGGTGTATATGCACTGATCAAGTTTATATGTATGTGCGAGTATGTGCAGTTGTGTTTGTATGCAGCGAGTTTATATGTATGTGCGAGTGTTTAATAGGTGTATGTGCACTGATCAAGTTTATATGTATGTGCGAGTATGTGCAGTTGTGTTTGTATGCAGCGAGTTTATATGTATGTGCGAGTGTTTAATAGGTGTATATGCACTGATCAAGTTTATATGTATGTGCGAGTATGTGCAGTTGTGTTTGTATGCAGCGAGTTTATATGTATGTGCGAGTGTTTAATAGGTGTATGTGCACTGATCAAGTTTATATGTATGTGCGAGTATGTGCAGTTGTGTTTGTATGCAGCGAGTTTATATGTATGTGCGAGTGTTTAATAGGTGTATATGCATGGATTAAGTTAATATGTATATGTGAGTGTCTGTAGGTGTATGCACGTGTCAAGTTTATATGTATACGCAAGTTATTCACAAGTGTGTATGCATACATTGCTAACATTATATGTATTGGTATCGATTTCATATTAGTGTTCACGTGTATTTTATATATGTATTTTTGAACATTCAGTAGTATGCATGTATATGCGAGTAATTTATAGGTGTATATGCACGTGTTTTATGTATGTATTGATAAGCTAAGTTTGATTTAAATCCTACACGGCGCCTCATAACAGTCAAATCGGCTGCAGCTAATCGCATAGCCTACAGTATGAACACTTCACTGAACACTTACTGGTCTCGGTTTTGTTGATTTTAAGTTTTCAAAGTGCGCCTTAGCAGCTGCCCAGTCCTTTTCCTCTGCTAAAGCTTCCTTTTTGTCAGTTGTAGCCACTTCTGTTTGTTTTATTTCGCTCATTGTATCTTATTAACTGTAAACGGTCTGTTAATGTTAGTGTGCGCGTGCTCGACTTCCTATGCTGAGGCAGGGCTGGATGTCAGACATCGCGGAAATGTGAAGGAGGCGTTCCGTTTGACGCAGGACTTTTGTGCTTTCACCCGCGACAGGAGACTTAGGTCTCTACAGAGCAGCAAAAGTGGGCGTTTATCACCACGTGGGTGTTTTCAAAGTATCATGGTGTTAAACACCCTGATCTGGTAACTCCCATTACTTTCCTGCAGAGACCTATACTTGGCGCAACAGAGACCAGTCTGAGATCTGCAGCTAGTCATTTTTGTTCAGTGTAAACATGAGGGTTTTATCTCCAAGACCGTGTCACTTATTTGAATGTCCTTGTTATTAAAGCTTCGTTTTTTCTGTGACCAAATGTTTAGGTGTGTGTAATAGAATAGAATAGAGACTTACAACTACTTTTACAATTACTATATATATATATATATATATATATATATATATATATATATATATATATATATATATATATATATATATATATATATATATATTAGTGCTGTCAATCGATTAAAAAAAATTAACTAATTAATCGCACAATTTTTTAAAATTAATCGCGATTAATCGCGATTAATCGCAATTAAAAGACTGAAACTTTTTGGATATGTAAATGTAAAATGTAAATAATTAATGTAAACTCAAGACAAAGAAACTAATTAAATTCAAAATATGATTGTTTATTGGAATTTTTGTTTAACTTGTAACACAGATTTTCTCATGTAAACAACATACCTGCAATAAACCATCAATATCCTCCAAATTAACTGTTGGCTTGAAAGCCATATTTATTACAGAAATAAAAACACAGGCATGTAAGTACTATTTGAATTTCAAAACAATCAATGCCAATAAAAAACAAAAATGATTTCCATGTTGAATTCTAAGTGGACTGCAAAAAAATTCCAAAGTATAGTCATTGCCAGTGCTTTAAGTGGGCCGGTACGCACCAGTACTCAGTACCGCCACTTCCAAATATAGCTCTTGAGCGTACCGCCACCTCTCCGTGCGCCCAGAACGTGCTTGTAGCGTACCGGTACGCTCATTTGGACATCTGTTTTAATAGAGGTTTTAATCTTTTACCTGCACTGCCGATTTTCAGAGCGCCCTTCACAATGCAAGCTTCCTAATTCATCCCACCCAGAGCAGAAACTACATTACCCATTCACCCTTAAGTTATACAAGTGAATAGCGCATGTGTCGCTTTTCCCACTGTTAAGTGTCAACAACTCAACGTGGCCGGAGAAGGTGTGTGAAACTCGTTGTGAGTTATACTAAAGCAAAATCTTGAGTATTTATTGTCTGATAAACATTAAAAACTGTCTGCGGAGGTTGAGTCGTCCTGCAGCCCCCGCTGGCTGCTCATTGGCTGCAGCATCTTTTTTCTAAGTTCTAAAAAAATACCGTAGACGGCAAGGCACAAATTTAGATATTCATTTATCTAATTAATCTATAGCCTATGCACAAAGTCAATATGATCTTTTTGTCCCCTTTTTGTTTTAAAGCTTGATGAAGAGAGAGAGAGCGCAAGTTGCTGCAGCTGCGAGGAGGAAAGTGATGCACGCGTACAGGAGTGATTGACAGTTCAGGAGTGATTGACAGTTCGCGGCACTGTGTACAAAAAATACTCCGCTACATAATATTTTCGTTTAAGCTTATTAAAGTTAGCGTTACAGAATGGTCTGATTTACGCACTGTTACAACAGTCATTTTTTTTTTTTTTTTTTTTAAACAATGACATTTGAGTTCATGATTTTAATGTTGCTGTTTGTGGCAGACTAAGAGTAATGTTTCTTGTGGCAGACTGAAGAGTAATCCGGCAGAGTTTTATACTAAAACTTTCCGTCTAAAAGTCCTTCCTTGGTCTTATCCATATTTCTTTGCACGTTGAACACACATAGGCCACAACTGGAAATAAAAAAAACTGCAACCGCGTTAATTGCGTTATTTTTTTTTTAACGCGTTAAATTTTTCAAATTAATCGAATGCGTTAACGCGATAATTTTGACAGCACTAATATATATATATATATATATATATATATATATATATATATATATATATATATATATATATATATGTATGTATGTGTGGGTGTGGGATATATATATATATATATATATATATATATATATATATATATATATATATATATATATATATATATATATGTATATATATATCTATATATATGTATATATATATATATATATATATATATATATATATATGTATATATATATATATATATATATATATGTATATATATATATATATATATATATGTATGTATGTATATATGTGTGTGTGTGGGTGTGTGTGTGTTATGTATCTGTAGGCTATTAGTCTTTTGACACTCAGGGCATGTCCTGTAATGGCAAAATGTTATTGGCTTCAACTCTTTCAACTTAACTTGGCCCCTATTTTTTATTTTTCTTAAGTAAATGTGAATCGTGACTATTCATTAGCTGTTTTAAGGTATAGGCTAAATGCTTGGAAATTATATTTAAAGTTTTTAAGTCAATTCATTATTTGTAGCTTGCAAGGCACCCAATAATCGCAGCTTTGTTCTTGTTACTGCAAAGTCTCAACCTTCTGTCAGTTTCATGATAAAATACAATCAATAAATATGTAAGGATAATTCGTCTCAGTTCAAGCAGCATGTGAACCAAGGATATTTCCCTCTAATATTTGCAGCACAAATTAAACGTGAATATTTGTATGCACGCATGAAAAAAAAATCTGAACAATTTAATAGAAACTAATGTCTCATGAAATAGATCAATCAGAGTAAAAAAAAAAAAGTCTACACTTTATTAAAAAAAAAATTGTAACTAAAGAATGACGGACGCCTCCAACTTATTTTTATTTTTTTTACATTTTTTGGCAGAGTAGTCTAAAGGGCTTACTTTATTCTTAAAATATTATGATGTGATCTTATTTATTTAGTTATTTTTGCTTCCGTTTTTAATAATTTTAGTAATTTAAAGCATAATATATATATATATATATGTCGTATTCGCTGAGATTTGGTTCATTATTGTGAGGCACTCCTGCTCAAGAAGACAGAGAACAAAGACATCAGAAGTTTGTTTTCTTATTTTACAAAAGAACAAGGTTCTGTTGATATTGTGAGTGCACAACAAATAAAAGTAGACTATGAAGCTCCGAATGTCATATACACTTACCTTTATGAGCAGAAATGATGGCATAAATTTAAGCTTCCACTATTATAAAAAAAAAAAGCAAGTTATCATGCTGGCGCCTCCCAGTAAGACATCTTCCCGGATCAACATCTTTTGTTGATCCTGGATCAACATTATTTCCAAAAATACAGACTTAACCCAATCCCTATCTCTATTTATTTATCCTCCCTTTTCCAATAGAATAGAATCCATTGTTATTTTCACTTAGTGTAAATAGCCTCTATAGACGCTGCTTAATGGCAAAGAGAGAGAAAAAAAAGACACAGGCTCCAGTCGGACTCGGGCTAAGAATGCTGTAAAGCTTTTGGACAAGGGAGATTGAAGGGAAATCCATTTCCTCTTTTCAATTAAAAGTTCCCCTCAGCTCAGCGGGCCCCCAATCTGCCTGGGCTCATATGCACCCGTATACCCAGACGCTACGCCACTGCCATGATGGATTACCATTTGGCACAAGTGTTCAAAAAGGCTTGAAGACCACAAGGCTGTTCAGAAACGTTCAGTACCTGATGTTACACGTGATATAAAGTTTTTACAGTGCTTTATTTACACTGTACAAGGGCGCCAGTTCACTCACCACACACCAGCTACAGGTGGAGAGGAGAGAGATTCAGTGGGTGGAGATTATTAGGAAGCCAAGGATTTATCAGATTGACAAGGGCCAGTGGAGGGAATTTGACCAGGACACCAGGGTCATACCCCTACTCTTTACAAAAAGAGCCATGGGTTTTTAATGACGACAGAGAGTCAGAACCTTGGTTTAACATCTCATCCGAAGCATGGTGCTTATTGACAGTTTAGTGTCCCCATCACTTTTCTGGGACATTAGCACCTCTTCCAGCATCAACCTAGTTTTCCCAGGAAGTCTCCAATTCAGGGACTGACCAGGCTAGTACTCAGAGACCCTATATGCATATTACACCAGTAGGAGGCGACAGGTGACTGCTTAATGCACTAATAATTTAATCAATTAATTAAAGTTATGTGCTAACAATGCCCATTTTGAAAAAAAAAAACAAAAAAAAAACAGCATATGCTGGTTATATATGTTTTGAAGTTAGGCTGCTGGTTTGAACTGGTTTAAGTTAGTCCTTAGCTGTCCTTATGTGGTCGCGCTTTGGTCAGTGTTTTTATAGCAGTATGAGAGCAAGATCTCCATCTGTTTTTCATATCTTTGACCGGCCAGATGGTTCTATGAAGTTGAAGCATAATTACAAGATTTTTTTGTATTTAGTGTGTTTATGAAGCTCAGTAGCTTAAATAATCAGATACATTTTTGAAAACAGTTTTTTCTTTTTTTTATCTGAAGACACTTCCACCTAACTTGTAATAAAAAATAAAAACCAGAAGTGGAAATACAGAAGTTTTTACAAAAGGAAAACTCCCACGTTGTCCTGTCTGACCATATCCAGTGAATGAGAAATTGTGAAGAAAGCCATGATGGACCTTTTCGATCTAAATAATGACCATAGAATGAAGATGCCAGGCCTCAGTAATTACTGTAAAAATATAATTAAAGTAGTACACAAGAGTGTTTTTGATACCAATGGTTTTAGTATTATGTACTTTTTTTGTTTGTTTGTTTGTTTAAATATTTATTTTAAGTTATTTTTAATGTTTCTATATAGCTGTAATTTATTATTTTAGTTTTAGCATTTTAAATTTTTTTTTAAAATAATGAAAAGTATGTGTGTGTGTGTTTTCGTTCCTGTGGCTCAATTGGTAGCAAGCGCAAGGTTGGGGGTTCAATTCCCCGGGAACACATGATACTCTGCTAAATGCATAATTTTAATTTAATTTGCATCATCATGATCTTTTTTAAATTTTTTATTCAGTCATTATTTTCTGGGTAAACGATTGATTTAAGAATGGTATGTGAGAATACTAATGGAAAGAAAATGAAAAAGTTTGCGCCAGAAAGATATAGTGCTCTGCCAACCAGTACAAAACCAAGCTCTGACTGAAAGTGTCTAAGAGAGATATGCATCATCATTAATCTGAATTTCACTGGCAACATTTTAACAACTACTTATTTTTAAATGTGTCCCTGCAGTGCGCATAGAACATGAATTGTCAAGTTAGTGACAAATAGTCAAAGAGAGTTAGTAGGCACTTTCTTGATTGCAAGTGCTGTTTTCTGTCCTCAGGTGGGGCGGAGCTGTGATGTTCATGAACTCATCTGTGCTAGAAGAGGTGAGACCATCTTCATCCTCACAGATAACATGCACCGATTGCTCCTGAATATTTATTGTATTACTAATTTATACATTTTAATAAAAAAAAAAAAAAATGTGTACCCCCTCACTTTCCTTGTCCCACACTTCTATCAATTATGAATGACCCATCAGGTTTGGTGAACAAAATCAAGGGCCATTATTAATCAAAGCCATGCAGGCAGACCTAACAACACAACAACTTAGTGGCTGATATTTAAATAAGCATGTCTTTGTCTTTTGCTATCACAGCCAAAGAGCAAAGGGGAAGATTTTGTTACATAACAGTAGGCAGCAGTGGAAGATTATGGGGAAATGTCAGAAATTGAGCGTAGCGGCTTTGTATTATGGGATTTGAGTTCATTTGGATTAGCACATTATCATTTGCTGGCATTGTCACATTATGGGGTAATTCATAGATCTGAAAAGTATATTGTTAAGTACATGTAGAAAGATATTTTCTGTAGTGAAAAGATATAGTAGAAATGCTATTTTGTGCTATATAGTCTAAACTTGGTGGTTCAAGGGAGCACTACTTAGTGAACGTGTCTAAAGTTAATTTCAGTGTCTTTGTGTCAGGAGGGGAGTAAGGGAGGAACTCAAGCGCAGACAGGAATCACAACACAACGGGGTTTATTACAGACAAAAACGGGGAAAAACAAAACCCACGAGGGGGGAAACAACGACTAGGGCAGAGACTAATCACTCGATGTACTCGATGGCGCAGCGAATGGCTGCTTCAGTGCTTGGCTCTCCAGTGTTTGTGCTGTTTTTGTTCATTTTTCCTTTTTTTTGTTTAACAAACACGATCAGTTTCACCAGGGATGAACTGCTGAACATTCGGCAGAACACACCACAAGGTCTTTTACCGGATTTAAATTATTCAGACTTTTTACTGCGCGCGCATACGGAGACATTTTCTCAGCTTTTGTCCTCCAACTCTATGCTTTCTCTTGTTTCTCATTTTTTCTTTTAGTATCTCCTGAACTGCTAGGTGTCCTGTCCTCAATTGCTGTCTTCATGGCCGTGATCGCTCTGTTTTTTCTTTACTTCAGCAGCAAGCTTTCAGAGGAGAGCCCAAGCAGTGAGCTGCCATGTTCCCAGACAGCAAGCAGTTTCGGCCCAGATCTGGCCCACATCTGGCCCACATGGATTTTACGCGGGCCAGATGTGGGCCGGATCTGGGCCGAAACTGCTTGCTGTCTGGGTTTTGGAGGTTTTAACAAAGGTTTGCGAGGTAAATAAATGTGTACATGTGAATGGCTGTGTATCAAATCCTAGTGAGCAGACACAATAATTAATTCCTCAGGCCAGTAGCACCGAGGCCAGAAAAGTGCAGGGTTTCCACAGTCTTTTTTTTTTTTTTTATTGTGCAAAAATTATTTAAAAAAAATGCACAAACATATACATCTCACAACAAGTACAAAAACAAATAAACATTAAAAAGAATATGTTAAATAAAACAATTCATGCCAGGGGTAAAATTACAACAATTTAAAGTAACAAAAAGCTTCATAGGTCTTTCTTGCTTTTTTGTTCTTAATTTTATCCAATGTAGTACCATATTTTTTAATCTCTTTTATAAAATTTTCAAAGTTTGGCTTAGCTTTAGACCATTTTTTCACATGAATGTGATATTTTCCAAGCAAAATTAAAAGTTGTGTAAGAAAGCACATTGTACTTTTTGAATCAATATTGTCCTGTACAAAAAAAAAAAAACAATATCATACAAATCAATTTGTATACAGGTTCCAAACAATCTAGAAATGAAATTAGATACATCCAACCAAAACATTTTTGAATAAATACAATAAAAAAAAAGATGAGTCAAAGATTCTTTGGCATTGCTACAGAATTCACATGTATTTTCAATATTAAAATTGAAACGTTCGAGCAATTCCTTAACAGGGTAAATTTTGTGTAATATTTTATAGGATACCTCTCTAATCTTGTTATTAATAAAAAACCTATTTGTTATTGACCATACCTTTTTCCAATGAATGTTTTCATATTTAGTAGACCAGGGTTTCCACAGTCGAGCCTGAAGCTCCGCTCCGCTGCGCGTCACTAAAACACGCCCTTTTCACGCCTCTCAGGAACAGCGTCATCCAACCCCATCATTTCACCAACCAAGAAAAGTTTTCAGAAATCTAATAAGAAATAAATCACTGGAACATGCGGGATCACACACGGACATGATAAAAGCTGCAGGTTGTTTGCATGCTTTGTTAAATATTCAAATTCAAAAGCATCAATGTTGTACTACAGAATAAGTTATACACTGATCATAATGAATTAATTTATCAGGACTCAAAATTAATCACACAGAAATACACTTATTTCTATTTTATTTATTTTTAACTCTTATGAAAATAGCCTGCTCATTCAGTCGAGTCTGTTTCTGTGTTATTTGTAGTAACAATAGCCTATATATGTCACATTTAGAATGAATGATAATATCTCTATTTTTATAAAAGCTCCCGAACAAAAAACATTATTATATATAATTTTATGATAGGCAACGTGGAGCTAAACTCTCGAGACGAGACTTATGAAAGATAATATAAGTTACTAAATAAATACACGATTGTGATAGAGAATAAGAAGCTGACGTCTGATTTCTTCAAGCGGTCATATTTTACCATGTTTACTATGGTAACATGTTTATCGTGCATAGTCTTTTACATCGCTTAAAATATTTCTGCCTTCTTTAGTGATAATAATCCACATCGAATAGCGTTATTTCAAACACTCGCTGCTGACTGAAAGTGAGTTTTGTGCAACTTATTTAAAAAAGTTTTTAATGCTGGTGTTATAACTGTTAGCTTTCTGAAATGATCTGCAGTGCAGATGCTCTCTTGTTTTATAAAAGCTCCCGAACAAAAAATTGTTATATTTTATGACATATGCTACGCGGAGCTAAACTCTCGAGACAAGACTTATGACAGATAAAATATGTTAGGCCTAGCTACTAAATAAATACACAATTTGATAGAGAATAAGAAGCTGACGTCTGATTTATCCTGGTTGGATTTACCAAGTTTACTATGGTAACGTTAATGTTTAATGTTAATGTTAATGTCTTTTACATCACTTATATTTCACAAATTCTATTTTTTTATTTTCAAAGTATGCAACGCCAAACTGATAACCAAGACATGTCATCCATTTCTCTTTTTTACCCATTCCAGTCAATTTAGATTTAGATTCACTAGTATTCGCTTTTTAGACCATTGTGAAGTAATATTTTCAGTTGATTATTAAAATTTAATTTAATTGTCAAATGAATGAGTAATATCACTGATGGTTTTAATTATGAGGAGCAAGGAAGACAGTTCAAGGATTCTTAGGCTGGAGTGTGGCTCATTTTGGCCACATCTGGTAGGTTAGCTTTTAGTTTGCCTGTAATTGAAGACACTGAAAGCCTGAATACTGACATATACTTCTCATACAATGTGAGAAGCCAGGCTACTTCAGTGGGTGTCGTATCCTGTGGAACCATATTGCTTGATCTTAGTTAAAGCGGAGATAATCATATCTAAAGGAGATAAAATATCATAGTAGATCTAAAAATGTCTCTGTTACGTACGTATCCCTCATTATGTCCATGATGACATTAGGGGTCTTACTTGGGAGACCAAATCCTCTCTGATTAACAGAAATTTACAATCAAATTTGGCTAGTGGATGTTTCATACCTGAGCCACTCCCCATGCATATGGGTATAAATAGGCGACAGGTGCATCCACTCATCAAGTTTTATGCTGAGGAGCCGAGAACTTGTCTCTGGCAACCAGCAATGGTTCGAGGTTGTGGCATGGGGACATAACGCCTCTTTTCCATCCATCAAGGAATGAAGGTTAAGTATGTAACCGAGACATTCCCTGTCGGTCGGTCACTTTGAGGTATGTTAATGACAACATTAGGGGTCCATGGAAAGCGCCACAACCTGAACCCCTTCACAACCCTATAGCATTGCATATGTCGACAAGCAGCCGCATGCCAGACAAATGCTACGCAAGGGTTGTAACCTTCCCACTGCCCAAGCGCAAATTCACTGACCTGGGTATCTACAGGGTGATAGCCAAGCCACTGTTCTTTTGACCACAGAAATTTCTTAACAGAAGGGATTTCGATCTTCAATGAATGATTGCTTTAAGTCTTTCCTATTTGTTGTTACAGCTTAGCAGTATCGATGAGGAAGCGAGGCTTCCAAAGAATGGTGCTATGGAGGCTACATCCTATCCGTAGGGTGGTATCATGTGGATACACTGATATGGACTTACCCAGGCCTGGGGCAGTATTACATATGGAATGGGCTCTAAGGCAGATCATACCTGAGAGTAGGGAAGAAACGACTGCCAGCAGAGACTGACAGAATGATCTGTCAAAGGGAAGACACAGGTTCACCAAGAGGAAACCTCACAGCTGAAGAATACACATACGCCCAACGGGAGTCAAGACATATGGACACCTAACCCAGTACAGGGGCTGACTGGAGACCCGGACAATCTAACACCAATACCAATACCATCTGGGGAAATTTACTGGAGGAAGAAAAAGCGTTCACATCCCTGGGTGAGGATAAATAGCTCAGCAAGAGCTGACACTGGCCAGGTCTTCCCACCACTTACCTGTTACCCAACACACGAGAAGAAACTGTCTCAAAGCGGAGACTGTAAAATCTCATGAAGGTTTTTTAGTGTCACCCAGCCCACATCTCTATAGATGTCTGCCAGAGAGGCCTTGGCATTGGTACGCCAAGGCAATGGCATCGACTATCTAGTGGGCCAACCTTTGCTTCTTCTAGGGCAGTGCTTGCAGGTTCACCAGGTTGTTGGGGTGTTCCTGTAGCTAATTTTGCATAATGATTACACAATTTTCCTTTTTTTTTAAATGATTTATTTAATGACAAATTTGCCTTATTACATGAACTCTGGTGCCTGAAATGAAGGAATTTGATCAATATTTTGATAACAATATCCCTGTGAGGAGAGAGAGGCACATTCGCACTGCTGCAATGGTCACACTCTCACACTAAATGCATGTACCATCCATGAATGCAGCTTCAGCATGCTTGATGCCCAGACACTGAAGACAACGATCATGGCCATCAACGGAGGACAGGAAACAACCACAACCAGGAGGACACAGTTGGAACTTCTTTAAAATTGCTCTTCTAGATGAAGCACCAAGGGGAATCACTGAATTAACAGGTAATTAACATTGCAGTTCTGACTGTGCCGTAGCGCCACGCAGAACAGCCTCTTCTTTCAGCAGCAGAAAGGATTCACCTGGTGAATCTCGAACTGTGTTCATTCACTTGGCTCCGAAGCAAAAATCTGATGAGTGGATGCACCTGTGGCCTAGCCGTATGCATGGAGAGTGTCTCAGGTATACAAATTCACTAGCTAAAATTTCATTTGGCGATTTCTTTTAATCGGAGAGGATTCAGGCTCCCATGTAAGACCACTAATGTTGTCACTGACATAACTCGAAGTGACCGACAGATAGGGTACTAGCTTCCCAGTCCAAAATTGCTTTTATTATGTAAGGGAAACAGGTCAATTTAGCTCAAAAGGAATCATTTAAGATTTTAAAGGGAATTTGAACAGAATCACTGTTTCACGGCTGTTCACGGAGACGCGCCTGTGGTTCAGTGAACGAGCCGTTTAACATCAAATCTGCGCTGGATACTAATATCCAAACTATAGTGAAAACACTATCAATTAGCACAGTAACAAGATCGGCAGCTTAAGACATTAACTTGTAAGCACAAAACACAAGATACTTCTCTTTTCAATATGAATAAGGCTTTATTAGATAAATCTAAGACATATAAACTAATCTAACACCTAAACGCACGCACACACACATTCACACAAGTTGCAGGAAGGTCGAAAGTTAGGGAAAGATGAGTTTAAGAGAATGGAAATATGGAATCCCAAGTTAACAGCAATACGTTAAATTGCATAAACATGAACAACCATCAATCACGTAATTAGCGCTCGCATTGAGTTCCTCAATGAGGTTAAAATTATATTAGATACACCAGTAAAGGTCACAGTCTGGAGGTAAAGTTACTTGCATCTCCTGTGAAGAAGGAGCCTCGGTGAAAGGGCTATCCCGAGGTCGTTGATTGGCTGGAAGTTCAGTCTCTGAAGTGACGTCTTGGGAAGCCCGTGGTTGTTGGGCGTTGGCTGAAAGTGCAGAGTCGTGTTCGCTGGTTGAAGTTGAATGGACGTTACAAAACTTAACTCAGAACACGAAACTCTCAAACGGAAAAGAAAAGAAATAAAGTTTGGCGAGACTAGGTTGTGTTCCTTCTCATAGTAGCAGCAGGCAGGCACGCTGGAACCGCGCTCAAAGAACAATGATGACTACCGCATGGCTAGATGCTACAAGCTAAAGCTAGGTAGCAAAGCTACAAGCTAAAAGCTAAGAGCAGGCATGACTGATAGCACGAGCAATGCTAGAACTAAAAGCCGACATGGCTAATAGCAGCAGCTAGACTAGAACTAAAAGCAGACTAAAAGCAAGGCATGACTAAAAGCAAAAAATTACATCGTGTCCAAAGTATTTAAAACTTCCTGTTGGCCACCCCTCAAATGTTGCCTTGACCAATCAGATATGTTCTTGAGTCTTGGGTATCATAAATCATTTGTTTATCTTACCAAGCATGTGGTTCTTGCCTCACAGGGTCTAATTTTGGACATGATTCCTATAACATGATTATGATATATTTTACAAATAAATGATTGTCAGGGCAATATCAAGCAAGAAAATTCAATCACACACATATCAAACACGACTATGTACCCTTCAGCTATACCATAGTCATTTAAAGAAAACATACACGATAAGTGATTATAACATGATAGTCAAATGTGTGGGTTACACGTAAATGAATATGGAGTTAAGCAATAGAATGATTCATTCATAAGTCTTTTTTGAGTTCATTCTGGTCCATATATAATGTATAAAAAGGGTTTCTTTGCCATTCTCTGGCAAAGGACTTTTCTGTGAAGACAAAGGTTTAAAGCCCTTCCCCCTTAGGAATTTCAGTCTGGTTTCACTGGCTGGGGGGGGGAAGTCAATGCAAGTATTTAACTTGATCTCCTGGGTTTACATGTGATGTCCAGCGTTGCATTCCAATCACGAACAATAAATTTGACAATCTCTTCTTTGAATTAAAATTGTCAATAATTGTTCTATTGGTGTTAATGTTGAAAGCTGTTGTGTGAACAAGTTGGTTGGTTGGTTATCTTGTTTGGTTCCTGTGGCACTAGAACTGATTTATGACTTCCTGAGGAATTCAGCTCATGTTTCAATGCACACAGCTCTGATAGACTCTTTGATTTGTCTGATTTGACTCATTTCTGCTACATATATCCCCCTTTCGATCGGCGAGGTGTTTAGGTGAAGACATCGTCGATCGCTGGAGAAACAAAGGCAGAAGAAGCAGACAAACACAGCAAACAGCAAGACAACACCTCCATGACAGTTACTGTACTGGTGCAGGCATCAGGTTATTTAGGTACACGTGGTTAAGTTCAATTAGTCAATGTAGTTTAGCACATTGAGGATAGTTTAGATGGTCTTGGAAATTGTTTTTATTTTGATTCATCAATCAAATTTGTGGTTAACTTTGTTTGGTTCTTCTAGGTTGTCTTACTTTACATGTTTACCATTAGTTTTCTAGTAATTTCATTTTCAATTCAATGGATTGACCTATCATGCATGGAGCTCTCTGGCTTCCATTCAGTTTAGAGTGGCTGGCGGATATTAGGTGTTGCGAGTCAATCCTAATATCAGACCTTCAACCCTCGCAGGGTGTCTAGGCATTTCACCTACTCAGGAAAGAGGGGAAGGAGAAGGATAGGTAAAAGAAGAACAAAACAAAACAAGGCTGCTGTGGGTTTTCCTAGCATGTGTTACAACTACTATTGAGCTAGGATGTCAGGTGCAGCTAGTGTCGTGAACCTTAACTTAGTGTCAGGTGTTCTACCTATTGTGAGGATGGCTGCACGTTTCTTCATGGTGGGTATGTGTAACTTTGTTACGCTAAAAGTTGGATATTCTACCTGTGGGAAGAATATGTTTGTTGACTGTGTTATCAGTAGATGTGTTTACCTCTGGGTGTAGGTAATGTGTGGTCAGATCTGTTCAAGTCTGTGTTGTCTCCCCCTTTTTCTAGCATGTCACTGAAGACTGTCTCTCTGCATCCTTGGCTTGGATGAGGGCGTTTCCATGGTCTAATGAGGGGTCAGTCCAGCAAGGCAGGAGGTTCTTTGGCAGACAGTCGGAGGCAGTTTGGCATGGCTGTGTGAAGCTGAGTTGCAAAACTTGTCTCCTATGTTGCATTCTTCTTGTGATGCCTTCTGGCTGTAGCAGACTTTCTGACCTTCTGTGCTCTGGTGGTTGCTGTTGCACAGACAGGGAATTTGGAACTTGGAGTTGGAGTTCATTTGACAGTTTGTTAGTGACTGAGGTGATGTCCTTTAGTACCTCAGATTTTTCATCAACAGTTGGCCGTGAAAGACTTGTTCGTTCTGGGTCGTTGTTGAACAGGTGCTTGTCATCTCTGATGTGGTGCACCAGGGGATCACCGGCCTTCCGTTCTGTCGCTGGTCACAGCGAGCATGACTCAACTTTGTGGTCATATGCATGTAAATTGTCTTGAAGGAACTCTCTTAGTTGTTCCATGACTTGTTCCGTGTCTTCTAATGGTAAGCGGTTATGTTCTTGTGAGTACTCAGCACTGTGCATGTCTGAGTGGTGCTGAGGTGGGTTTTGTTGTCGCTTACCCACACGAGTTGCTCTTGGATGAGTCAGGTGATTACCTTTGGATATCTGGTTAGGTTTCCAGATGTTATCCTTTTGGTTTCTTGAGAAGCGTGGCTGGTCCCAT
Source organism: Carassius gibelio (assembly GCF_023724105.1). NCBI lineage: Eukaryota > Metazoa > Chordata > Actinopteri > Cypriniformes > Cyprinidae > Carassius > Carassius gibelio. Next base: position 21,390,947 of record NC_068415.1, read on the forward strand.
GGATTTTTCCAGCAGTTGGGCTGAAAGCGGTCGTGGATATGGGCGTCACGTTCTCTGTGCTCTTGATGGAAGACTCTGGTGTTGTGATGCCACTGGGTGTCGTCCAGTGCAAGGCTTGAGTCTTTGTTGACAGAGTTCAAGAGTGTGGATGTTTTGTTACCTTTCTTTGAGGCCAACTTCTGCTTGTTATAGGCCTTCTGTGTTAGGTCACGCAACTGTTGGATGGTCATGGAGTTCGGACAGGCCATGACACCTAGATGGTGACTTACTCCGGGGTGCAGATTCTTTAGGAAGAGGGTTTTGAAGTTCACATCCTCTTCAAGGTCAGGGCTGTTGTGTGCACCAAAGTAGGCTTGTCGGAGTCGGTTGTAATAAGCTTGTGGAGTCTCTTGACGACCTTGTTTGGTTTCCAAGGCAGTTAACAGTCCATGTTCAGACTCTGGGTCTGTAAACTCTTTAATCAGGACCTCACGAAGTCGCTGGTAGTTTGACTTGGTTTGACTGGGCTGTCGATCTAGAAAGTTTCGTACCTCGGAACTGGACGTGGCTCTAAGGAGGTATAACCAGTCTCTGTCAGTCACATGAGGTCTCACTTCCAGGTGAAATTCGATATCTCGCAGATAAGCTTGGATGTCGGGGCTCTCTGTGGAGTTCGGGTTGAACCTGCTGATGTTTTTAGACAGCTTGTTGAGGTCTTTGATGGTCATCCCGTGTGCAGCTTCAAGGCCTTGGACGGGAGGTTTTCTTTCGTTGGCAGGAAAGGGTTGTGTGGCGAAGGCAGGTGAGGTTTTGGGTTGTGGCCCTTCGCTCCTTTCGTCACATGCCAGTTCTTGGACGTGGGACTCTGCTCTGCTCAGCAGTGATGAGGCTAAGAGATGTTTCTCTTTTCTTGGCTCTAGTTTGTGCTTGTAAGCATTTTGGAGTTCTTTTCTGACCATGTAGAGCTCATCGTTGGTATCATCTAGTTGTTGGGTCAGATTGTCCATTTCAGTTCTGTACCTTTCAAGGTGGTCTTTCAAAGCACTGATTTCAGAGTTCTTGTTTCTGATGTCTAGCTTGGCTTTCTCTAGTAGCTGTTCGGCATACTGGAGTCTGTTTACCAGGTCTTTCTGAGCAGCCGTTGCATGTTGCTGGTCGAGCTGAGCTGCTGCCAGGGCTGCTTGGAGCTTCATAACTTGTTCTGTTGTATCCTGCTCCCTCTCGCTGGGTGCTTTGAGTTGATCTTGAACTTTCACTTCCAGCTTGTCTATGCGACGTTCAGCACGTGTCAGCTCCTCTTGAAGGTGGGTGATGTGCTTGTCGCTCAGTTTCAGCTGGGTTGTGAAGGCATAGCTTAGTGAGCTCGTGATCTTGACTAGCTCCTCGTGGTTGTTGTTCTGGCTTGAATCTTGTGTCAGGAATCTTCTCAGGATTAGGATTATTATTAAAAATAATAACAGTTCAAATGTCTTTGGAGTGAGGCTGTCTGTTATGCCTCTCAGCCAAATGTTCACATCTTCCCCATGGGCAATGGGGTCTGCAGTCTGCGGCATGTTGGCACGCTGGGGAGAAGAGAGACTGACACAGATCTGTGTGGAGTAAAAGCCTATGTGTGGTGGGACAACTAAGTGTTGTATCAGTGATTGTGAACCACTAGTGAAATGTGGTGATGACTGTGTTGGTCTCAGGGTGTCTAAGTAGACTAGAGATGCGAAGACTTTGTCACTCTAATGAGGAAGAGGAAAAGAGAGACAGAGGTGAAAAACAAATTCAAATGACAAGCAAAATTTCTGTTTTTCAAATGAGGAAAATTATTTTTTCCAATTAAATGTTATCAAAAACGTAAATAATATTATTATATTTCTTGCTTTGGACAAAAGAATACAATAATAATTCTGATATCTCTTTTCTTAGTCTGACAGGATTGACACCGTACACCTTTCAGTTGGACCGCTCACCAGGGAGTCAGCGAAGGCGACAGTTGCTCAACACGTATCTCTATTAAATTGATCTCAACGTTGGATGAGATGCTAAAACTTGGATTGCGTTTCCAAATGTAGGGAGGTTATGAAGAACAAATGAGAGGATGATTACAATCAAATTCATAAGGATGATTCGTCGTCTTTGGCACGATTGTGTATTTACTTCACTTAGAATTGATTGATGGTTCTTACATGTCCTACAAATGTAAAAAGAGAAGAGGAAAGTAAAGGAGAGAGAGGACGGAGATGGTAAGTCTCAGTAGCGGTTATCTGAACTACAAGGAGAGCGTTGTGTTAGTTGCTGCACAACTTATCAAACAAAATAAACTTTAAGTGAAAGAGAGTTGTCTTTCTAATTTATTTGAACTCGTAGTGAGGGATAACAATGTCTCCTTTTAGGACTCAGGTTTGTCGTTCCCAGGCTAGGATACACAAAAGAAATGGTAAGAAATAGGAAAATAAAATAAAAATTAATAAATGGGCAAAATATGCAAACATGAAATTAAAAAGAGGAAATCAATAAGTAAAACAATAGTGGTTAAGTGTATAACCAAAATAGGAAGAGGGGTAAAATGCATTCAAATAAGTAAAGGTCTGAATAGCATATATTCAGATGGGTAATAAATAAATTAGGAAGAATAAGTTTACTTAACTTCCAAAGTTCAAGGCTTATTCATTCCTAAACTAATTAGACCCAAAAGAGAATACTAGAAATAAAAGATCATATGAAATGATCTGATAGGGAAATTTTAAATGCTTCCAAATAAATTTAATGTTTCAATTAAATTTCAATTTGACAATTAATAATTGTGAGTCAGTATTTCCCTTTCTAGTAAAATGAAAATAAGTGGTCTAGTGAGAAAAGAGAGCGATAAAAAGAAAGAGACTAACAAGTGTTAGTTAAGATGTTTAAAATGGTTAAATCACGTCAGCGTTGCCCAAACACACATTATTCTACCACTGGATGGTAATGCTAATGGCTAACCTTTGAGGCTAGTGGCTTTAGTATAGACTTCAATGTAACTGCAATGGTTTCGTTAGCTTAGCGACACCGCGGAGTTTGTGCGCTGCGCGTGCACAGTTCAGACTTGCTCCGGAAGTACGTTAGGCTTCCGGGTCACGGTCGTCACTATGGCAACCAAAACACATTCTAGTGGATTAGCACATGAATCGTTGCGTTCTTGCAAATACAGTTAAGCATGTTACATGAAATGTCGGCTCATTTCAACACTGTACAAATAACAACACCGCCTTTCAGTTGGTTTTGCGATGTGGCACTTAAACTCTCAGTTTGTATAGAGTTAAATTTATCTTAATTCAAATAGCAGCTTCCTGCTGTAGTTATTATATCAATCTCAGCAATTTGATTCTCCGTGCCAGTTTTTCTGGACACAAACATAAAAGTTTTCCTTCGCTGTTGGTACACAGTTAAAATTTACTTGATCAAGCTTTTAAAACACTCCCATTCAAATTACTATCGGACACACGCAGTGTTACGCGAGATTGCATTCACTTTGTGAACGGATACAAATGGGCAAACATTGTTCTCTAATGTTTAACGTTAACTTAGGGGAGTCGAATATCAAATTTGATTCGGCAGTGGAACACGCACTGGCAATCAAACTATATGAAATATGAATACGAGGACTTTGATAAATAGATTGAGGAACCCGCTCAAAACTATTCTTTATTCACCGATTTATATCCCTTTTGAAACACTAACAGTTTAGCTCCGTTCAGCAAACAGTGACTGAGATAGCGTTTGAGACACTGGAACACGCAGTGAAATCAAATCAGCTATAAAACAAGGCATTACACAAATGAGGAACACGCTCAATTTCTACCTTATTGTACGATCTCAGATGTTTACTTTTAAGTTCACTTACTGCTGTTAACAAAGGGGAGACGGACTCGAGTTAAAGTCTCCTCTAGCTCCTTTCATTCAAGCGGGAGGGCGCGCGCTGCTTACGTCACGCAAACACACACACATACTCAGGTCTCGGAAGCTTTTCATCCGTCATTCCTTTAGCAAAATCAAAGATTAAATAACTTGGTTTATGCTCACAATTTAGGTTAAACTGCCCGCATTCTCCACCATTATAAATGTAAGGGAAACAGGTCAATTTAGCTCAAAGGGAATCATTTAAGATTTTAAAGGGAATTTGAACAGAATCACTGTTTCACGGCTGTTCACGGAGACGCGCCTGTGGTTCAGTGAACGAGCCGTTTAACATCAAATCTGCGCTGGATACTAATATCCAAACTATAGTGAAAACACTATCAATTAGCACAGTAACAAGATCGGCAGCTTAAGACATTAACTTGTAAGCACAAAACACAAGATACTTCTCTTTTCAATATGAATAAGGCTTTATTAGATAAATCTAAGACATATAAACTAATCTAACACCTAAACGCACGCACACACACATTCACACAAGTTGCAGGAAGGTCGAAAGTTAGGGAAAGATGAGTTTAAGAGAATGGAAATATGGAATCCCAAGTTAACAGCAATACGTTAAATTGCATAAACATGAACAACCATCAATCACGTAATTAGCGCTCGCATTGAGTTCCTCAATGAGGTTAAAATTATATTAGATACACCAGTAAAGGTCACAGTCTGGAGGTAAAGTTACTTGCATCTCCTGTGAAGAAGGAGCCTCGGTGAAAGGGCTATCCCGAGGTCGTTGATTGGCTGGAAGTTCAGTCTCTGAAGTGACGTCTTGGGAAGCCCGTGGTTGTTGGGCGTTGGCTGAAAGTGCAGAGTCGTGTTCGCTGGTTGAAGTTGAATGGACGTTACAAAACTTAACTCAGAACACGAAACTCTCAAACGGAAAAGAAAAGAAATAAAGTTTGGCGAGACTAGGTTGTGTTCCTTCTCATAGTAGCAGCAGGCAGGCACGCTGGAACCGCGCTCAAAGAACAATGATGACTAACCGCATGGCTAGATGCTACAAGCTAAAGCTAGGTAGCAAAGCTACAAGCTAAAAGCTAAGAGCAGGCATGACTGATAGCACGAGCAATGCTAGAACTAAAAGCCGACATGGCTAATAGCAGCAGCTAGACTAGAACTAAAAGCAGACTAAAAGCAAGGCATGACTAAAAGCAAAAAATTACATCGTGTCCAAAGTATTTAAAACTTCCTGTTGGCCACCCCTCAAATGTTGCCTTGACCAATCAGATATGTTCTTGAGTCTTGGGTATCATAAATCATTTGTTTATCTTACCAAGCATGTGGTTCTTGCCTCACAGGGTCTAATTTTGGACATGATTCCTATAACATGATTATGATATATTTTACAAATAAATGATTGTCAGGGCAATATCAAGCAAGAAAATTCAATCACACACATATCAAACACGACTATGTACCCTTCAGCTATACCATAGTCATTTAAAGAAAACATACACGATAAGTGATTATAACATGATAGTCAAATGTGTGGGTTACACGTAAATGAATATGGAGTTAAGCAATAGAATGATTCATTCATAAGTCTTTTTTGAGTTCATTCTGGTCCATATATAATGTATAAAAAGGGTTTCTTTGCCATTCTCTGGCAAAGGACTTTTCTGTGAAGACAAAGGTTTAAAGCCCTTCCCCCTTAGGAATTTCAGTCTGGTTTCACTGGCTGGGGGGGGGAAGTCAATGCAAGTATTTAACTTGATCTCCTGGGTTTACATGTGATGTCCAGCGTTGCATTCCAATCACGAACAATAAATTTGACAATCTCTTCTTTGAATTAAAATTGTCAATAATTGTTCTATTGGTGTTAATGTTGAAAGCTGTTGTGTGAACAAGTTGGTTGGTTGGTTATCTTGTTTGGTTCCTGTGGCACTAGAACTGATTTATGACTTCCTGAGGAATTCAGCTCATGTTTCAATGCACACAGCTCTGATAGACTCTTTGATTTGTCTGATTTGACTCATTTCTGCTACAATTATGACTAAGCTGCAAAAAACAGAACATTCGAACCTTTAATAACTTTTTGATGTCAAATTAATACATTTAAAAAAACATGACCATCAACATACCAATCATTATCATTTATTGTTTTGAAATTTCATTTTGCTATTGTAAAATGGAATGTCAGCCAGACTTTTCACTTCTCCTGCATGTGTGTAGCACCTGCAGCTCTGCATATTTTTCTGAAGTTTCCAATCAATAGGAAAGACTTGCTAACTTTTATTCTTAACAAGATTCCTGATCATTAAATTTCAATCTTTATAGTTATATTTTGGTGTGAATTATGATACGCTGTCACAAAAGACTAAATGGGCAGATTGGAAAACAGTCATAAAAAGTTAATTATGACATCAAGAAGAAGAAGATATCTAAAACAAAACTGTAATATGACCTCGTTAATGGTCTTTATTGTACCACCTTGTTGCCAATACAGGCAACCTCAAGAATTTTGAGCTGTTCATTTTAAATGCAAATGCATAATTTACAATTTCTGAACCTTCCATTTCCTCTATCACACTTGCCCCTTCTTTCCCCTTCTCTGACAGGATTGTACTCCCACCCCTTCCAGAAACATATGAAGCAGAGGGACTAGGGAACTACGGCACACTGGATGTGGCTTTTGAACATGACCCTAGTGAACAACGGCTTGCAGCGACAGTGACGACTGCCACAGATATTCCAACCCTTAAGAGCACAGGGAACATTTCCTGGCAGGTCCACCTAGTTCTACTACCCATCAAAAAACAGAGGGCAAGAGAGGAGTACAGAAGGGACCCTGTCTCATCTTCACAGAGATATTTTCCTTCTCATGTGTGGAGAAGGAAGCCTTGGGGGGACTATGAGAGAAGGTGAACACTTACTTAACCATACTTAACCAAATTTAATCTTGCTCTGCCTGTTACACTAGAGCCTGGCACATCTGTTCCTGTTAGCAGGGTTTGTGTGAATGCAGTATACATTGTTCATAGCCAACCAGAGTCAGAGTTATCCATTTTATAATGATAATCCTATAATGTCAGGGCTTCTTCAGGGCTGTGGATCAGTGGTGAGCAGGGGTGCTGCACAAGGTCCTGGGCCCTATGCATAGGCAGTCCTAACCTTACAAGTCCCTCTTGTTTTATCTGTCAACTCTACTTACTATCACATTTCCTTTTTTTCTGTGTCCTGTCTTGTAGTTGGCCTTTTTTGTTGTGTAAAACACCTCATTTGTGGGCAACTATATATCATGAGAGGTAAGTTTACTGCCATGTAGAAAGTACAAACCCACCCACTCCAGTGCATCTGTATTTTATTGATGTTGTCCGTTCAATGAAATATCTTTGAACTGTATTGAGATGTGTGGATATAATGCTATAGAATACATTAAAAATGTTTTGACAATAGTCGATCAATAGTAAATGAACACCATGTCCTGCTGCAAGGGTTATACCATTAGCCCTTAAAAGCATGTCAATAAACCCAAAGTCAGTAAACCAACAGGTTAAGGTTTGGCTGGTTATTATGGTCCAGTTAGCCACTGCTGGACAATATTTACCTGTGGCTCTGAATGGCCCAGCACAATTTGGCTGCAGAACACAGTGCCCATGAGCTGCAAAAAACAAAGATGGCAGATTTTTTATCACATTCTTCAGGGTCCCAAGAAACTGCCATCAAGAAGATTGAGAATGCCAACAGTTCTGTAGGTTTCTCTGATTAGCCAGAGCATGCAGAACACAACTTGTGATTTCTCTTCTTAAACTTTTTTTTTTACTGCCATTCTGGTTATTAGCATCTTGCTAAATGTATTAACCTTAAAAATTAATAGTGATTTAATGTTCATACATGTAAACACTGCAAAAGCAGCTTTGCCTTGAATTCATTGATCATTTTTCAACAAAGAAAATGCTCATTACAAACCTCAGAGGACACTTTTGTTGCACATAGCATTACACAGTGTTAGCTCAATATACATTCATAAAATCGTACTTTGCAGATCCACCAGAAACAGTGTTATTTTGCTGCCGATTGCCAGTATGCTCCGAATTATCCAATAATTATCAATTATATCCATGGCTATGTTTGGAGTTATTAGTACTACAATCATGCTACTTTTACTATTTTATTTTACAAAATTGATGTGAGGTCGCATGATAAACATTGTGAGGTATTGTGATGATATGGCGTACTACTGTAATGGTTTTCATAGAATAACTGTTTCACTGTCAAAAAGTAGAATCCAGCATATAATGCATGTTATTCAGTAAGTAGTAATATACTATTCTGAACATAGCCCATGTGTTTGACTTGGTGCATAAGCTCACCATCACCACCACCAGGGGTTGTTAATTCTCTGTTTCCCTTCCCTTTCCATCAGACACTTACGTGAAGCTTACAATGCTGGACTCCAAAGGGAAAGAGATGTCCAAATGTAAGACCTTCGTATGCCATGGCCAACCCAACCTACAAAGAGACATTTGTGTTGAAAGAGTGAGAGGGACAGCAGGTCTGACAGTGACACGCCCTCCTCAATTCTTAGGGGGGGCAGTTGATAACAATGCAATGCAGTTTGTTGTCATCTGAAAGTTTAGTGGGACAATATAAGTACATATTAAGGGACTTGTTCACACTAAATTGAAAGTTCTGTCCAAAATGAATTCCTTCATGTTGCTCTGAGCCTATATTACTTGCTTTTTACATGAAACATCATCTATCATATGGCTTCAAAAGACTGGCAACTTGTCATTTTGGAAGTTTGACAGCTCTCATTTAAGTCAAGAGTCAAGAGGCATTTATTTGTTATTTGCATAGTTAACACTGGGGAAAACTGGGCATTGAAATGCTTGTGACGAGGCTCAGACATACAGTGACAATAACAAGACATTAGACATATTCGTACATGGAGAGCATTGAGGTTCTTGAGTGACGACAGTGCCCATAGACAGAAAGATATAAACAGAACATCATATGCCCATAAGTGGAAGTAACAGGTACAATAAAGGTAATCAGTGTTTAGAGTTATAGTGTACATAAGAAGTCCTGAGGTAGTATTATGATTACTGGGGTAGAACGGTGTCTAAAATGTCATCGTAGAGTGATGTAGAGCTACATGGAGGAAAGTTAAAGTGGCAGTGCAGATGCAAAAAAATACACTTAAGAGCAGCACACATTCAGATGTATTCCTGGGTAGAGCAATGTCCGAAAGTCATTATAGAGTGTCACAGAGTAACATGAAGGAATATAAAAAAAAGTGGCAGTGCAAGTACAATGAAAGTAAACATAAATGAAAGTAAACATAAGATCAGCATGTATTCCGGGGTTTTTTTTTTTAGATGGAGGACAGCTGATTGTTAAGTAGTCTGATGGCTTGAAGATATCCATCCGTGATCAGATGGATCGGAAACGTGTATCAGATGGCAGTGTGTCAAACAGTTGATGAGCAGGATGAGTGCGGTCCTTGATGATGCTGCTAGCCTTTCTCAAAAAGCGAGTCTGATAGATGTCCTGTAAAGCTGGGAGTTTATGTCCAATGATGAGCTCTGCTGTTCTCACCACTTGCTGAAGAGCTTTGCGGTTCAAAGAAGAGCAGTTGCCGTACCATCCAGTGATGCAGCTGGTCAGAATGCTCTCAGTAGTGCAGCGGTAGAAGTTTGACATGATATTAGAGTAGATGCCAAACCTCTTCAGTATCCGCAGGAAGTAGAGATGCTGACGGGCTGTTCTCACTATGGTCTCTGAGTGAAGGCTCCAGGAAAGATCCTCAGAGATGTGAATGCCAAGGAACTTGTAGCTCTTAACTGTCTTTACTATCTCTCCGTTGATATGAAGGGGAACGTGAACCTCTCTCTGTGACTTCCTGTAGTCCACAATCATCTCCTTGGTTTTGCTGATGTTTAGAGAGAGATTGTTATCAGCACAACATGCTGATACACCATCTCTGTAGGATGTCTCTTCGCCATTAGTGATGAGACCTAGGATAGTAGTATCATCAGCAAACCTGATGATGATGTTGGTGCTATGCTTAGCAGAACAGTCATAAGTGAACAGGGAGTACAAGAGAGGACTGAGTACACATCCCTGTGGGGCACCAGTGCTGATTATAAGTGAGGAGGATGTGTAATTGCCAGTTCTGACCACCTGGGGTCTTCTGGTCAGGAAGTCCAGGACCCAGTTACATATGTGACTGTTAAGACCCAGATTTTTCAGTAAGGCTATAAGTTCAGTTAAGGCTATTAGGGATGATGGTGTTAAATGCAGAGCTGTAATCAACAAACAGCATCCGCACATAGGTGCCTCTTCCCTCCAAGTGTTCTAGTGCAGAGTGTATGGCCATTGCAATGGCGTCATCAGTAGATCTGTTAGAATGGTAAGCAAATTGTAATGGGTACAAGGTGTCAGGCAGAGAGGAGCAGATGTGGGATTTGACTAGCAGTTCGAAGCACTTCATGATGACTGATCAGTGCTACAGGGCGTTAGTCGTTCAGGCAGGAGACAGTTGTTTTTTTGGGAACAGGGATGATTATGGTTTGCTTGAAGCATGTGGGGATCACTGTAAGTCTCAAGAGCCCCTTTCACACTGCCATTCCGGCAAATACACGGGTAAAGTGTTCCGGCAGTTGTTCCCTATATGTGCGTGCTTTCACACACAACTCGTGAAGATCCCGTAACGACACGTGACATCAGGGCGTGACGTGTAATGTACAAGTCGAATACATTAGGCACGTTATACTTTCACTGAAGCAAGCGAACAATCTCTGCGTCAGCGCGGAAAGTGAGGAACAAACTGATCTCTGCTCCATTACAGTTTGCACATATTTTTCCGTCGTGAACGTTGATCTTCCTTCAAAACAGCCGGGCGCGTCATCACTTCGACACGCCATTAGATCTGGCTTTTGTTCACACAGCGCTCATCCCAGGTTGAACCCGGCAATGTTACTAGGTCCCCGACCCGGGTTCAATGCAGGAATCAATCCCGGGACGTGGTTGCTTTCACACAGAAGGCAACCCGGCAATGTTCCGGCAATATGCCGGGTCCAACGTGCAGTGTGAAAGGGGCTAAGGAGAGGTTGAAGATGTTGGTGAAGACATCTGCTAACTGTTCAGCACAGGCCCTCACGACACGTACCTGGAGCTTTCCGGCCATGACTCTCTTGAAGGCCTTACTCACTTCGTGTGTGGTTAGAACCAATGGGCAGGTGTCAGTGTCAGCAGGTATTTTCACAGCAGGAAATGTATTGTCTGCCTCAAAACGAGCATAGAATGTATTGAGCTCATCTGGTAAAGAGGCAGACAAAGACACACCACCACTTTTCCTTCCTTTGTAGTCTGTGATGTAGCATAGACTGCGCCACGTGCGTTGGGGGCCAGAGTAGGGTGACCGTATGCGCCGTTCATAAGGGACACGTCCCAGCCAGAATTTTAATAATGCCTTAAACATCCAGAGCAGCTTGACCAATAACATGCAGGTATTGTACATAGTCGACCAATCGTGGGGCTGCGTGTGAGAAGGTGAGATCTAGAGGGAACAATCAAAGCTATGCAAATATGCGCACGTGATTGTTCGTTCGATTGACTTGAAGCGTCTCTGCGCACAAATCCAAGAAAAACAAAAACAAAGTGCGCCACAATCCTTCAAGTCAAACGAACTAACATACACGTAAAAGCGATTCAAAAGCATAAGGAGCCGTCTGCTCTGCTCTTTATAGCTCTCGTGATTCACAACAATCAATCTGCACAGTATAAATAGCCAAAACCTGGATATTTTAGGCAATATTAAAATCCTGGCTGGGACGTGTCCCGTATGAACGGCGCATATGGTCACCCTAGGTCAGAGCCATGATATTCTGACTTCACTCTGTCCCTAAAGTCTCTTTTGGCTGATTTGATGGATCTTGGAAAGTCATACTTGGACTTCTTATAAGCAGTTAAATCACCAGAGTTGAAGACAGAAGTCCGTGCTCTTAATTTGGCCCGCACCTCACCGTTGACCCATGGTTTCTGGTTTGGAAATTATTTAACGTTAATGGATGGAACAACATCCTCTGTGCATTTGTTAATGTAGCCTATCACAGAGTCTGTGTATTCCTGTATGTTGTATCCTGCTGCATCTTTAAACAACTGCCAGTCTGTAGATTCAAAGCAATCCTGCAGTGTGGAGATGTTCTCTTCGCTCCATCTGTAGACTGTTTTAGTAACCGGTTTTTCCTGTTTGAGGCATTGTCTGTAGGCTGGTAACAGCAGTATGCTAATGCAGTCACCTTTGCCAAATGCTGGTCGGGGGAGGGGTTTGTAACTGTCCTTTAGTGTTGAATAGCAGTGATCTAATGTCTGATCACCTTGTGTGGGGAAATTTATGTGCTGGTAGAATATAGGAAGAACTTTCCTCATTTTCACCGTGTTAAAATCCCCAACAACGATAAAAGCAAAGTCAGGATGAGCAATTTCTAATCCGTTTATGGTGCTGTACAGTTCGTCTAATGCTTTAGTTTGGTCCACCTGAGGCGGGATGCAGACCACTGTAAGAATGATTGAATTAAACTCCCGCGGGAGGTAGAAGGGGTGCACTTTAACGGAGAGCAGTTCAATCTCAGGGGAGCAGTGTGTATATAAAACTGTAACATCAGTGTCCCAGCGAGTGTAATATTACTATATTATTTAGTATTTATATTGAAAAGTGTTCATGTTTTGTGTTCCATTGAAGAAAGAAAAGTCATAGGCGGTTTAGAATGACAAGAGGTGAATAAATGATGACAGGAGAGTTATTTTCGAGTGAACTATTTCTACAGTGAGTGCATGTTTGCAAAACTTCTGCAAAATGTTTTGGGCAAATTAGGTCTATTTTTAATCATCAAAAGTGTAGCGATGCATGAAGCAACGCTTACTCAACAGTTACTTCCGAAACATGGAGATTTATATTGGTCATTGCTGCAAATTTTTCTTTTAAAATTTCAAGAATTTGGGGAAATTTTCACACCATGTGTCTTTCAACAGAAATTCCCGATCGTATTGATTACTACTAAGATGACAGCATTTGGCCCCGTGGAATTCCTCCTTAAAGGGATAGTTCACCCAAAAATGTTAATTCTGTCATTAATTACTCACCCTCATGTCATTCCAAACCTAAGAGGTCTGTAAGACCTTTCAGGTTTCTTCAGAATAAAAAATTAAGATATTTTCGATGAAATACCAGAGCTTTCAGACCGTTATAAATGGAAATGCAGCTACCACATTCAAGACCAAGAAACCTAGTAAGGACACTGTTAAATTATTCATTGTTTAAATGTGTCTTAAGTGGTTCCACCTATGAGAATACCTTTTGTGCTAAAAAATAAATAAATAAAAAACTTTTACTTATAAACTACAGCAGCATCACGCCTGTGTTGTGGTACTGCCATGAATGCTTGTCGAAGTCTGAGACAGAAAAGAAGAAATTATTTAATAAAGTCGCTATTTTTCATTTCTTTGTGCACATAGTTACTCTTGTAGCTTCGTAAAATAACGGTTGAACCACTAAAGTCACATGGACTATTTTTACAATGTCATTAACTACCTTTCTGGGCCTTGTAATCTTAATTTGTGTTCTGGAGATGAATGAAGGTCTTACAGGTTTAGAACAACATGAGGGTGAGTAAATAATGATTTAATGAATAATGAATAATTTTTATTTCAGTTTTGGGCGAACTATCCCTTTAAAGTTAAATGTGGCCGCATCTACAGCCATTGGCACTGCCATCTATACCAGTCTGTTCCAAAGCATGACTGAAACTTATTACAGCTCACGTCTTAATGTAACCGATGTAAATTTCAGTATTTAACTTGTGTAAGCAAATGCTGCATTATGCATATGTTAATGCCGATTCAGATTCATTTTTAATCTTTGGACAGTTACTTTTAAAAGTAATGCATTACAATACCACGTTACTTCCTAAAAAAGTAACTTTATCTAAAGTAATTTTGCTTATTAGTATGGTTGAACTGGATCATCAATGGTCAGCAGCAAGGACATTAGTTAATAAAATGGGATTAGATACATGTGTGTTAACATATTTAATTATTACAGTTTGCATCATATTTTGAGTATGACAAAAAAAAAAATGTGAGTGGGGTGAATTAATGCACATTCACATTTAGTCTAAAATCATGTTCACACAGTGCACACAATGCCTCTGTACTTCCGATTTCTCCCAATATGGGGACAGGAGACTTGTCAGTCAATAAATGGGAAAACAAAGTAACTAGGGTTGCTTTTTTGAAAATGTAAAAGTAGTGCATTACTTGACTAGTTACTTGAAAAAAGTTATCTGATTAAGTAACTTGCATGACTTGTAATGCGTTACTACCCCCAACACTGTGGAGATAATACAGTTAATAAAATCTAAATTTACAAACATTTATACAATTATTACTAATGTTATGTCACTATGGTTGCTTGGAAAAATTGATAATAATAATAATTATTTAAATGTATGCTTTCATACACTATGGAGAATTTGTGTGTTTTTAGAAATATCTCAAAATCTCAATTTGAACTAAAGAAGGACTCGTTTGCTCAGACGTGTTTAATTTCACCACTTCTGCCAACAGACCGGATGTGGTTTAGCAACAGCAGATAGAGTCATTCTGAGAAAAACAAAAAGTATTACCAAAAATGGCATTGAAAACAAAACGTAGTACAAAATATATATACAAATGATAAAAAAAGAGAAATTCTTCAGCAAAATCTATCAATCAGGTGATGAGACCAAGTTACGTCCCATTACACATCCTTCCACAAATCTTTCAAGAGGAGGCAATTTTCTGGAAGCCTGGGTAAGTGCTTCCTCAGCAGGACAATGCTTAAAATGCTTCCCAAGTGCAAGTTAACCTAAGAACAGTCACAGAACTGTTACAGCATTCAAGACAGAAGATATGCTCAGAATTTAATCTACAATATTACTCCTTGGCATGTTGCACCCTCGACATTTGTCAAAATGTTCAGAACAAAAAGCAGTGTGTAGGTCATGGAGTCCTACAATGCAATGTTTTCCGCAACTTAACCATTAATTTCCAGTTTGACTGGAAACAAACTGGAAAAACTATCAACTCTTTTCTAAATGGTCATTTGGTCAAGCTGCCAAAATCAGCTGATTTTTGTGCCAAATTGGCAAAAAAAAAAAAATTCTCATAAACAACTGGGTTAAAACTCACTGATTTCTAGATAAAATAGGTCATGTGTCAACATTACAGCAATAATTTCATACTGTTACACAATTTGTTTTCAAAGGGATGTTCCAGGCTCAGTACAACTTAAAGGTAATGCATGTTATTTTAAATGTTAAATTACCTTGCATTCCAGCTATATATGGATATAGACACATGTACACACACTATCAACTGAATATTAAATTGAACATGGTGTAAAACACTGATGGTATTAAAACATTGCTCAACATTGTGACAGTGATATCGGCTCAACCAATAGCGTGAGTTTAGGGAAGGACAATCTGGTTATCTGATCAACCCCAGGGTAATGTTTGGGAAACCTTTTTGAAAACAGTCATTATTATTCCAACTCCTTTGCTGGAGCTTAAGATGTATCCAAGAAGACGACTTTAAAAATAGTGCTTTAATCAGTTTGTACGGCACAGTCAGCATTCATAGCTAGTATTCCATTCCAAACATCTCAAGATTTCTCCTAGCTGTCATTTTGAGAATAAAAAAAAAAAAAAATCCAACCTTGTTTGAAACCACAGTAACACACTCAAACTTTCCAATGTCTGTGAAGGAAATCGGTTTCATTTCCTCTGCTAACCCTCACATCCTTATCTTGGTCACAGACTGGCTGCACAACCCTGTGTAATACCTACATGTCTTTCAATACTGCGGAAACCAGTGTACACTTTAGCAGCTTGATTTAGGTAGAAAAAGCTCCCATCCGCATATCAGAGCAACATTCTTTGGTCTTGAAATGTCTTCAGAGTTCTTCACATGGTCCTCCTTGTGTCACCTCAGCCATAGTGTCCTGAAAAATCACGATTTAAAGCAGTTTTGGTTTTAGATCTAGTAGATCAGACTTTGTCAGCTAATGCTTTTTCTCCTCTTTGACAAATGGTCTTCTGATACTTTGGACACTGAGAATCTTGATCCTCCGTTGCTGGTGGTAAGGGTAGGGCGTGAGGGGTGAAAGAATGATGGGTATGATCTTCTGGAGTCCCCCGCACAATGTCCAGGCTTCTCTTCTCTCTTATTTTTACTGTCTCCTTGGTGCTCTTTCAGAAGTGCCTGTTCCTCTTGGTTGTTGTCGAGGCCATCTGTAGACTCTCCAGACATGACCGTGCACATGTTCACGCTGACGCTGAAGCGGCGTTTCAGACGAGGAGAGTGATCGAGTGGGATGACCAGCCCATGCAATAGGTCACTACAGCTCTTGGACCGTGTCAGTTCTTCCTCCTGCTGCTTTTTCTTCCTTCTCTTACCTGTGCCGATGGCTTGGATGATGTCGCTGTAGTCTT
Source organism: Carassius gibelio (assembly GCF_023724105.1). NCBI lineage: Eukaryota > Metazoa > Chordata > Actinopteri > Cypriniformes > Cyprinidae > Carassius > Carassius gibelio. Next base: position 21,407,344 of record NC_068415.1, read on the forward strand.
CGACCTTCTCAGACATGAACTCAAAGATGTCAATGACGCCAGAGAGAGGTGTTGGCTTTGGGGCTTTCTTTACTTCTTTTTTTACCAGTACATCATCGATGGACAGCCTGTGGCGTCTCAGCCTTCTTTTCTTCAGGACTTTATGAGCCTTGACCACCATATGCACATTCCAGCTGAAGAAAAGTGACAACCAGGCAAGACCCAGGCAGATCCATAACTGCACTAAGAATTTGTAGAGAGTTGGGTAATCTTTATCTGGGTTCACACCTATATGGAAAAAACAAAGTGATTTTTACATGGCACAGCTACTTTTACATGGCACAGAAGCTGTTTTTAAGAATTATGTGTTTATACAGAATCACAATCACAGGAAATGATGCATCATGAGTTGGTTCACTTGTACAGAGGACAGAAAGATGCACCAAGCTAGATTTAGCAACAAGATAAACTCTCTATTTGCAATGTACGCCATCTCTACAGTGTGCTCAAGGTGTAAGTTTTCTTTTCTTTTGACTATATAATAACAAGGACCACCAAATTTGATGAATACTCACTCAGCTATTTTCTAGTACACAGAATGTTGTACTATGTAAAATAGTAAGTGCTGTATTATAGTTAACTAAAACCATTACAAAAATGTTAATTGAAATTATTGTTAACTGAAATAAAATAAATAAATAAAGATTTCAGATCATTTCCAAAGAAACATGGTTGTTGTCATTGAACTTAATGTACTAAAATAACTAAAACTGAAGAATTTAGAACAGATGTAATTAACACTGATAATAAAAAGAATAAACAAATTAATAATAATTCAAATAATTAAAAAATGTTGTTCCTATGCAGCTTTATAGATAAAAAATAAAAAAAGTGTCGTATTAGTTAGGCAGTGCTGATGAAAACATGTCTTGCTGTTAAATGCATTAAAATACATTTAGCAAATTATTTTTTTATTTGACAATTTTCCTCAGAACACAAAGCACTTTTATTTTACAATCTCTTTGCGGTTCCCGGACCACAGTTTAGTATAAACCCTGCACTCCCTTACTCGCATATTCTTCAGCACAAAAATGTTAAAATCGATTTGCTATCAGTTACCTGCTACATAGTCACCAAAACCAACAGTCGTCAAGGTGGTAAAAGAGAAGTACAGGCCTTCTAAGTAAGTCCAGTCCTCAAAGTGACTGAATACAAAAGCCGGGAAGATCAAGTGAACCAGGAAACCCCATAAAAGGAACACAACTGTGCAGGTGAACTGTACTTTTTTCTGTAGGGAAATAAAAAACATGAATATGGGTGTTATTAACATTGTTTGTCTCTTTGAAAAGTGAAGGTATTTTTGTTAATGATGTTCTTACCACAGTGAACCTTCTGTGGAGGAGCACCTGACTCAGGCGCTTTGCCCTGCCACCAAAAAATGTACCCAATTCACTTATCCAGGTGAGGCAAAGAGGAATGCCACAGAGCCCATACAGGATACAGAATAATCGGCCTCCAGATGTCTTCGGTGCAACATTGCCATAACCTGAACCATCGAGTAGACAAGAATGTGTAAAGTCTCAATTTTGAAAAGTCCAAATGGTGATATATAGCCATAAACCCACTGCCAGATCTGTTCTTTAAAGTTGTTATTTTTGAGAATTATTGTACTCTTAACATGGGTCACAAAACAATAAACGTGATGGAAGGTTGATTTCGGTTTTGCACACATTTCAGCACTGAAGGTCAAACATTATGAATATGTGTGTCAGCTGGGTTATTTTTATATTAAAGACATAGAAACTTTAAATATTTCTAAGCAATACATTCCATCTACCTATAGTAGTGATGACTGTGGCAGCAAAAATAACTGCGTTCTCCCAACTCCAATTGTTGATTTTTTTTTCTCCTGTTACAGTCACACCTTTTCCAGCCGCCGCAGCCACAATCTGATGTTGAAACATAAAACAAAATATGGACTATTAAATGTTATTTAACAATATATACAAATGCCAAATGTGCACATTTAAACAGCATGAAGCAAAACAATGCATGTAAACAAAGGATGAAATAATTACATCTTTGAGAAAGACTTTAAAATAAGCAAATATATTATAAATGTGTCTTCATTTCATCTCATCTCACGATTAGCCATTTTATTTCTTTACTCCAAGGTGGAAACACGCTTCCATACATGAGTCATAAAACAGGAAAAGAGGAAGAGTGTTTCGTGTTTGATGAGAAATCAGCTGTACTTCTGAAACAACTTACTTTAAATGTACTTTACATGTCTTTAAATAACACCTATCTTTCTGCTTGTTCATGTACAGGTGCATCTTAATAAATTACAATGTTTTGGAAAAGTTCATTTATTTCAGTAATTCAACTCAAATTGTGAAAATTGTGTATTAAATAAATTCAATGCACACAGACTGAAGTAGTTTAAGTCTTTGGTCCTTTTAATTGTGATGATTTTTGCTCACATTTATCAAAAACCCACCAATCTCAACAAATTAGAATAGTTCATAAGACCAATACAAAAATCATTTTTAGTGAATAGTTGGGCTTCTGGAAAGTATGTTCATTTATTGTACATGTACTTAATACTTGGTAGTGGTTCCTTTTGCTGTAATTACTGCCTCAATTCGGCGTGGCATGGAGGCGATCAGTTTGTGGCACTGCTGAGGTGGAAGCCCAGGTTTCTTTGACAGTGACCTTCAGCTATTTCCAAATGAAATACAATGGCAACAGTCCATTTCTTCTTCACCTTAGCCCAGGTAAGACGCCTCTGACATTAATTCCTTGACATTTCTATGTGTGGTGGCTCTTGATGTCTTGACCCCAGCCTCAGTACATTCCTTGTAAAGTTCACTCAAATTCTTGAATTGATTTTGCTTGATAATCCTCATAAGGATGCGGTTCTCTCGGTTGGTTGTGCATCTTTTTCTTCCACGCTTTTTCCTTCCTCTCAACTTTCTGTTAACATGCTTGGATACAGCACTCTGTGAACAGCCAGCTTCTTTGGCAATGAATTTTTGTGGCTTACCCTCCTTGTGAAGGGTGTCAATGATTGTCTTCTGGACAACTGTCAGATCAGCAGTCTTCCCCATGATTGTGTAGCCTAGTGAACCAAACTGAGAGATCATTTTGAAGGCTCAGGAAACCTTTGCAGGTGTTTTTATTTGATTAGCTGAATGGCATTTCACCATATTCTAATTCATTGAGTTTGTGGGTTTTTGTTAAATATGAGCCAAAATCATCACAGTTCAATGAACCAAAGACTTAAACTACTTCAGTCTGTGTGCACTGAATTTATTTAATACACAAGCTTCACAGTTTGAGTTGAATTCCTACTGAAATAAATGAACTTTTCCACAACATTCTAATGTATTGAGATGCACCTGTAAATATCAGTATTTAGCGTACACCAACACTAAGTTGTTGCTTGAAAACCAGAGAAACAGGTTTTCTTTGCCACATGATTTTACATCATGCTTAGTAAACATAAGTATGGGGGCTTTTACAGGTTCTTTTTTTTTTTTTTTTTTTACAATTCATGTCAGTCAGGTTAAATGTGGCATAATTAACACTAGAAGGAAAAAATATTGTATTTTTAATATGGTAAAAAAAAACTTAGTTTGAAACAATACCATGTGTTTCAAATCAGCCTATAAGAGATTTTGAAAGTTGCAGTAGTACAGTTGTCATCTTAGTATACCAAACAGTGTCAAAGAAAACACATGGAATAATAATAATAAAAAAAACTGGTTTACACAATAACATGAAACCCAAGTGTTACCGTTTAAAGGCTGTGACACCATAGCTACTGTCAGTATCAATAACCTACTGGAAATTACATTGAAAGAGTTGTAAAACAAGTAAAGACACTAATGAGTACAATGCCATTTACTGTATCCTGCATTACTGGTGCTGATTGTAAATGTTCTTCAAGAATGACTGAATTAATGCTATAGTTGATATTTTCAGACAGATGAGTTACAGTATTTGCAATATCATGTTCTCTAGTGACAAATTACAAATGCTCACACACCTTTTTGTGTGTGTATATAGTAAACATCTTTGGTTACAATACGAGATAATATTTCAAACTTAAAACCTATTTCAGTTAAGATGATGATACATCATGAAGCAGTTACATGTTTAAAGAACTGGTTTGTTGATTCATCTTTAAAACTATCTGCATTGAATAGGGTCGAATGAATCCGAATGAGATAGTTTAAATGCATGTTTTTGGGTGATTTGTGGGGGGAAAGTGCTACGATTAGGTCTAGAACTTTTAGCTTTGAAAACAGTAGCCTACCGAACAGCCACTTGCTTTGTTTTCATGTTCGACGCATAAAGCACGTGCGAGCGGTTTTCTCGTGGTACAGTCGCGTTTGAACGAGTCCACAATGTAGTCTATGACTATCAAACGCACATTCCTAAGAATGACTTTGCAACTTTTATTGCCAACGGGGGAAAAGTCCACAAACTGGGAACAATCGCGCCTCAGTCTTGTTTTAGGTTGGCCAACTCCCGTCACCTCAAGAGATCTGACTCGTTTAGGACAAGGTTTCGCTTTGTTTGGTTCACGCGCAAGTGCATGAAACTATAACAAACTAGGTATAATTGTTCAAAATGTTCTAAACGTACATTCAATTCAGAAGAAAACTTCTTATTAGTCGCTTGTGTGTGAGAAACACTAGCATTGATAACTTATATGTAGGCTATTTAATAACTGATAGTTAGCCTAAACACTTTTAAACACTTGGAAAACATTTGAAAACTTTTTCCAAGAGCTGCTGTAACATTCTACCTTATTTTCTTAACACCAAATTAGGAAGCCTACCTCAATTATCAGGTCCAAATCATCCTTTTTTAAGCAGGGATATTTCTGTAATAAATGTTCAGTGTGGTTTTTATAATCGTCCAGAGCTGCTTTTAAATGCGGCTCCTCGAGAATCTGAAATATCGCGGCTCCGATGGACAAGTAGAAAATGATGATTGAGGTCAGAAAAGATCCTTTATCTGCCATAATACTGAAGTAGATCCTTCTCTGTGTTCAGTTACACCAAGTAACAACCACTGCTAAAGTGTCCTAAGTTTCTGGTGATGTGTTAAACTCAATGATGCGCGTGAGAAGGAAGTGGAATCCGGAGCCACGCCTGGCTGTAGGTGTGAACGCGAGGAATGCTGGTTCTGGATCTAAACTGCGTGGTTTTGCTAGAGGCTACGATTTTTGTCAACTTTTCTTTGGTTTAATAGATTTTATATTGCATTTTTAGTTTTGAAGGAACAACTCAGTGAAGCAACACACTTTTATAAACATTAGGAGACCGAGATCTTTTCTCATAACTTATACCCACTCTTCTTAGTCATATTTTTGTGTTTACCTTTAAGGTGTTTTAATGAAGTATTACGTTGGTTCCCCACAAGTTCACACATGTGCAGTTGCAGAGTACACACCTAAAATTAATTAATTAATATATATATAGTTTTCAAATAGGATGTATATGTGTGTATATAATAAATATACACAGAACACACATATATTATGCAAACAAAAACTTTTATCTTGTATCCGTTTAATCACGATTATATTGCATATATATTGCATATACATATATACATATGTATGTATATATGTATATGCAATATATATTCAATATAATCGTGATTAATAATATAATATATATAATTTATATTGTTTAAAAATTTTATTTAATGCACTGGTCCCACCCCCAGACCTATGTGTGTGTGTGTATGCATGAATGTAGCTTTTTGTTTTGTTATCTAATGAAATCCCTTTCCTGCATTTCTAACTTTGGCAAAGCTCCAATTTCATTGGAATCGGTGTGTTTACATTTTTTACATTTCTTTAACTTTTGTCTTGATCCCTTGTTGAGGTAAAGGATCAGAGATGTGTGGTAGTTTAAGTCAGGGCTTTTTTCTTTATAATTTCTGTTATATTGCTTCTAAATTCAATTTAATAATCTTACAAATCTAAGATAATCAATAAAACAATGAAAAAACAAATGCAATAAACTTTACAAGACACATTTCATACTGAAGTTCTCTTCTTCCTTCTTACATAGTGACATATAGAGTTAGATATCCATCTTACTGATTGAGCAAGATATCTGTTTTTTAAAGGAAACGTGTGTCAAGGTTTCTTCTGTGTGAACGCCGGACACCTAACACAATTTTTTCCTATTTCACACCTGAAGAAAGCTATTTTACAATATCCTGTGACCTTTAAATAGCAAATGCAAAGGCCTCTGTGAATTGAAAGTCGGATTTCCAAATCCCAAACAGGAACTCGTGCCAACAGCGGAGTGGAAATCCTCCTCCTTTTGTAACGGGATGGGGAAGGGGGGGCTCTTCGTGCATTCCTGAGCATTGCAGATATCAAAATATCCTCCTTTTATTGCATGCTATGTGGCATGTTGTATCTTGTTGCATGTAACTCTTAATAAGCTTACTGCTTAAAGGGATACTCCACCCTAAAATGGACATTGCATCATCATTTACTAATGTTTTCCAAACCTTCAGAAAAGGAGATATTTTGGGGGGAAAATATTTCAGTGTGATTATATATTTATTTAAATGAATAAATTAATTGCTTTGTATTTTTTTATTTATTATTTATCCCCAAAAGTTTACTTAGTTGCTCTTGCAGAGTACACACTTTCACAGGAGTGCCACAGAAGCATTATTTTGTTAATAATATTTTTCATAGGATGCTTCATCGTCTTCATTGAATTTAGTGTAATTCAGAATTATTCTCTGTCTGCTGAAGCACCAAATGTCCAGACACACTTACGTCATCCAGAGGATCCTGTTTTATTGTGAGGGAAACTATGGATGGCAGGGCCTTTCCTGACATAAATGCGTCCAAGGAATGAGGTTTGTCCTGTGCCAGTGTGCAGATGGATGCATGGGATGCCAAAAGTATTTTCAGCTGCTCTTTTTCCTGTTGCAGTCTGCTCACCTGCCTCTGCAGCGCGACCCGCTCCATGACGCTCAGACGCTCAGTCTCCTGAAAACGAATTCACAGCTGGATGCCATTAGCATGTGCTGCTGGTAATTATGTAACAGATTCCCCTAAGCAGAGTGTCCTGCATTCTTAAAATTGGTTTTCATAGCAATAACATAGAAGATCCATTTTAGGTTCATTAAAGAACTTTCATTCTGACGGCACCCATTCACTACACAGGGAACATCATTGAGCAAGTGATGCTATGTTTCCCAAAACATCTGTGCTGGTGAAGAAACAAGCTCATCTACATCTTGGATGACCTGCTGGTGAGTAAATGCTCATTTTCATTTTTGGATGAATTATTCCTTTGAAGGCTCATGGAAACACTGATGCCAAAAAACATTTTTTTTTTTTTCGAGTGTGACTGTCCAGTAGAATTTTTGTTTCGATTTCCCAATTGAAACTATATGTAAATGTTAATTTATGTGTTGTTAGTACTTCATTCATCATATGTCAATCTTAACAGACTCTTTGTACACTTACAGAAGTCTCAAGTTAAAACTGGGCAAACTAGATGTATCAGAAAGGTGCACCACCCTAAACACAATATGAAACTAAAACTGGCAGTGCCGCCCTATTATTCACCTCCTGAAGAAGGTCAATAAATGATAATGGTAAGCATGAACTAAGTTATTTTGTTCCGCTCTCTCCTCCGTCTTATCTTCTCTTCTTCATCTGGAGTGAGCTAATAATGAAACACAAATAATAAGAGAGAGAGAGAAAGAGGAGAGGACTGTCACACTGGGAAGTTGTCACAAGCACTATATCTCAGTGCAAGTTGAACACAAACATAGTCTTATGTATTGCATTCATATTGCATATTTTTTGTGTGAATTCAATATATCACTAACATTATAGTTTGCTATGTAGGCTATGGTTAGATAAATGGTTAAAAAGATAATTGTTTTGACCTAAATCATAATTACTCACCTGACTGAACTGGAGATATCGCCTCCAGAGATGCAGTTTCGTTCAGTTGTGTTCATACCAAATATCTCCATGAAATGAAATGGTTTGCCAATTAAGGATTTATCCTGGTTCAGATGTTGATATTCCAGTTCCACCCATGCACTTTTCAATCAGTGCAGCAACAGGCATTCACTGGCCTAGTATTATAATCATTCCAATGACGAATGTCTCCTAAGAAGGGGATTTGCGTCAGTGCGCAGGCGTTTGATGGATGTGGAATTACCTTACTGCGTTACGTCATGTTTCCACGCACTAGCGGCACGCGCTCCATCAGGAAATAAAGAGTGAAATATATAATATATATGTGAAGATACACAATAATATATACACATGCTGTATCAGTGTCCTACTGTTATTAAACTTAGCCAGCATTATTTTATAAAAAAAAAAAAAAAAAAAAAAAAGGTTTTCTTACATTTTTATTGTATTATTTATAAAACATCTCAAACCATCATCAAGTCGTTTACTGTTTTTTCCCCCCAGCAGGGTTAAAAGAGAAATTCTTATGTTCTGCAATGTAATGACTAATTGAACCTGACATATATATATATATATATATATAAATACATATATACATATATATATATATATATATATATATATATATATATATATATATATATATATATATATATATATATATATATATATATATATATATTTAACCATAATTAGCATGTAGTCATGCTTGGGTTTATGTTCCATATTAAAGCCATGCTGGAGTTTATGAGCAAAAGCCCAGAGCATTCTTAGACTAAACACAGAGACTTTTGCCTGCATCTGTGAGCACTTGGGTGTGTTTATGTATGTGTGTGTATGTTTTTAAGTGTGTGTTTATCAGGGAACAGCATCTGCTCAACCACACTACCGCAGTTGTGTAGGAGTCAATGTCACTCAAGGATATTCTCCAAGGCTCAGTATTATCAGCTCAGATGACATTTTCTTGCTCAACGGCCTGTTAGAGATTTAGACTACCTTAGCTTCAGACTGAGATGCATTATACGTAAGACAGGGAGTTTGTGTAAATGTTGTGGTGTGTGAAACATAAAACTATGAGCAAAGAGAATTATGCACATCTTGCAACATTTTTGTGAACGTGTTAATGGTTTATACTGCCATCCAAATATGCTGTTCTGCATTAATTTATGTCTTATTGAAGGACATATTATATGTGAAAGAGATCTAATTAACACACAAAGAGCACAAGGGGCCGGATTGGGTATAAGAGCAGGCCCAAGTAGATAAAAAAAACTTGAATAAGATAAAAATGAAAGGTTGAAGATAATGGAAAAGCAAGATGTAGAGGAAAGGGAAATTATGTTTTCTTCATGCTAGCTCATTTGATTCTTAGCATGAATAAAATAATTAACTTGTCGCTTTGCAACATAGAAGACATAGAAGAACTGCAGTCTCTGTCCATATAGCTTGGCTGCGTTTGCTGCAGTTGAATAATATAGGTAACCAGTATAAACAATGAGAGTGAAAATTATATTTATGCATTTTGCAGAAACTTTATCCAATGAAACATGCATTGAATTCAAAGTATATCTTTTAGCAATTCAAGCAATTCCTGGGAATCAAACTCATGACCTTGACAAAACTAGCACTGTGTCCTTCTGTTTAAGCAACATAAAAGAAATGCACAGTCATGATATCAGTATGGATCTAGCTCATAAAGAAAACCCTGCACATTTGGATTCAATTTTATGGTTAATGAGTTAACTCAGTGGTTAAATATTTGGGCTAATAATTTAAAAGTGGCTGATTGCGTCCTCAGAGAGGGTGATTTATTAACTTGATCTTATAACTGAGTCACTGGATTTTTTTCCCTCTTCAGGCAAAGCACTTGACTGTCACATGTAATTTACTGTATATTGAATAGCAAAGTGTCTGCATTGGTTGGAAACAGCTTCAGTTGCTTAAATGAGAGTAAAAAATACAATGAAATGAAGTTAAAGTATGGGTACTATGTTTTATTTTTTTATTTTTATTAAAGTCAAACTACTGTACATTGGCAAATTTTACCTGATTTATTTGAAACATGAGCCACATTTAATTGTATTATCTAAGTATTTAAATGTAAAAAAAGTAAAAAAATAAAAATAAAAAAAAGTAAATGTTTTTTCTTAGTTTGGATATTAAATGATGAAGTCAACATTTTATGCAATTTGTAAAGCAATGATGCAACTTGATTAATTATTTTTTTATTTTGTTTATATGACAGAACTTGCTTTTAGTAGAATGCAAATTATAGCACTTAATGAATTTACTTTTTTAAAGTTTTGCATTTTGCTTGATTACTTGAAAACCTTTTTATCACAAGTGGGATTTGACTCATGCCTCCATTCGGAGACCAGAATGCCTATTACCTGAGAAGGCTGCAACACATTGAGTCTGGTGCCTAACATGTTGATGAGTCCAATCAGTGAAGCCTTCAGTATGGAATGGCAATGAGAGCACTTAATGCATTTAAATTCTTTGAGATTTCAATTCTTGTCTAGTCAATCTAAATTGCCAGTAGCGGGATTTCACCTAAGTTCTCCATTCAGAAACCAGGAACCTCATGCCCTGAAAGCCTGAAAATCCTTGAGTCTGGCACCTTCTATATAGAGGTATACCTCTTGGCCATCCTGACACCTGATGCAGGTTATTTGATGATCTGTCCTATCAGCTTACCCTGTACTGTCGCATGCAAGTTTACATTTGCATACATGTACATTCTTATCTAGTCAGTCTAAAAGCTAACTGTCAAGATTGGAATTTGAACCCACATCTCCATCAATTCCATAAACCTGATGTACTGGAAATTTGGAAATTCCTTGAGTCTGGCACCTTAGACCACTTAGACATTCTGAAAACTGATTCAGCTTTTTTGATCAGCTTTTTTATCAGTGGAGCCTGCCTCTAAGTTTGCATTCTTTTGAGTTTTAACTTTTTGTCTAATACCTATGCCTCCATTCTGAGACGAGGAGCTTGCATTGGACTAATTTCAAAGTACTTTTCATGGCTGTACTTTGCAATCAGGATTTATCTCCTGTGGTGTACCTCAGATTGTACCCTGAGAAGGACTTTGGGTATACAGAGTGTCCTTTACAAGAGGACAATCAGACATACAGGTGGAAAAGGAAACATAATGTATTGTGGTTTATATCACTGCATCATAGCCTGGTTTTGATTCTCATTATGAAGTAAATTACTCTTTCTGTCACTTCCTTAATGGAAATACTACTCACTTGTTTTAGGTCCGTCACATGTACACAGGAATTTTGGTTAGGGAATGTATTATTTTGTATTATATATTTGTATGTATTATTTTGATACTGTCATGATATTTTTTTATTCCAGTGTACAGATTGCGTTATTTTAATACCATTTCATAAAAGTTGCAGTGCTTTGGACTGGTTTTGTTTTTGTAGTCTCTTACATAGCGCAACAAAAAAATCTAGTAAAAAAACTAAAACATAATGCAGTCTGATGTTTACTGCAGCGTCCACAGACCTGTTTGCTCTGTAGGCAAACTGAAGAGGATCTAGCAAGGGTCCAGTGATGTCCTTCAGGTGGGCCAGCACCAGTTTTTCAAATGACTTCATGACCACAGGCATTAGAGCCACAGGCCTGTAGTCATTTAGTCCTTTAATTTTGGATTTCTTTGGGATGGGGATGATGGTGGAGCGTTTGAAGCATGAAGGGACTTCGCACAACTCCAGAGAAATGTTGAAGATCTGTGTGAAGATGGGGGCCAGCTGGTCAGCACAGGATTTCAGACAGGCTGGTGTAACACAGCCTGGCCTGGTGCTTTTTTCCTTTTCTGCTTCCGGAAGACCTGGCGCACCGCATCCTCGCTTATCTGGCGTCGTGACATCATTACTTGGCGTGGCCGCCATGTTGATGGCCTCCTTTACTGCTACTCGGACTACTGCGCAGTGTTTAGAGTACTCCCTCTCAGCCATGTTTCTTAATTTGAGTAATTAAAAATCTATTTCAACCATGGTAAACCATTGCTGTATTGTGGGGTGTAATAGCGCAACACATAACGTTTATCGCCATGAGGAAAAAAAATGAGAATGGATTAATTTTACACCGCTTTCCTGCTTGGAGGCACGACCAGGGAACATTGAACATAAGGGAAATTTCCCGGCTTACTAATCTAAAATACGGGAAAATTTCAACATTCATCTTTCTGTCGCTCTCCCTCTGCTGACAGTAAAAATTCATAATGTTACTACAAAACTGCTGCATTAACTCAGCGAGTTTAAAGCTAGGTCTGACCAGTGACTTTGCTTACAGATTGGCATGAAATCGTGCTCTCACAACAACCATGATATCTTAAAAAGACCAACATCATGCTAAGGTTGCTTTCAAGTAAGCAAAACGATGCTTTGAAAACATCTGTTCGCTGGAAGGGCAAGGGTGTAGCAACAGGACAGCAGTGCAGATACTGAGAGGTCCGATGGAAGGGCAGCTAGGTGTAGTGCAGCTTACCTTTGTCTGGATTACTGTATACTGTATACTGTTTGCCGGCTTTATGATCTGCAACTCCTGAACCTATCCATTTGTGAACTGCACATGAGACTCCAATGACTTGTAGCTTCGGAACTGTTCTGAAGTGTAGGCGCTCATAAAACAAACAAGGTAGCCGAGGATATCTGTAATGCAAAAGTGCGGCAGCAAGTCCTCATCTGTGCTCCACTCTTTGATGGGAATTTCATATGGATCCAAACCATTAATAGTGCCGATTTTGTCCACATACCCGTACCTGGCATCCTTATTTAGTGTATCCGTTTAAATCCAATAACCTTTTCACGATTTTAACATATTTTCTCTTTCTCCCAACTGCTTCTTCTTGTTGGTCTTGCTGTATGTTTACATTTGCGAGGCCATCAACATGGCCACCACATCCCAGAATGCAATGCGGCGCCCAAGCCCTATTGCAGGTGTGGGGGAGAGGGGGAATGCAGGAGGTGTAAATGGTGAGGCTGGTTGTTTGGAGAGGTGTTCAGGGTGGGTTGCAGGAGTTGTGAATGGTGTGAATGGTTGTGTGGGGAGGCGTTCAGGACAGGTGATGGGTGTTCTTTCAAACCTGCAGTAAAACTCGTTCAGATCGTCTGCCAGTCGTTGATTCTCCACAGTGCTGGGGGGTGGTGTCTTGTAATTGGTGATTTCCTTTAGACTTTTCCACACTGACGCAGAGTCGTTCGAAGGGAACTGAGTCCTTATTTTTGGAGAATTTCTCTTTGCCACTTTGATCTCTTTTTCCAGTGTGTATTTAGCCTGTTTATACAGGACATTGTCCCGCTTCATGTAAGCATCTTCTTTGGCCTGACGGAGCTGTCTGAGTTTTGCAGTGAACCACGGTTTGTCATTGTTGTAATTTAGTTGAGTCCTGGTAGGAATGCATATATATCCTCACAGAAACTGATATGTCATCAACTACTGTTGTTTTTCTCAGCCAATCAAGTCATCATTGGTTGCTGATGTTGCTGGTAGTTTCCAAACTCTTGATTTCTCCATGCCCTTTGTTTTTCCTATAGTTTTGTCTTCCTCGTTTCTTTTAGCATCCAGATTACTTGCTTTTCTTTCAGAGTCATCTTCCTCGTCTTCCTCCTGGTTTGTGTGTGTCATCATCAAATGCAAGACTTAGAATGCAGAAGCAATGGATATATTTGATAATACACATTCACTGCTTTTATTATCTGAAGAATTAATGCAACAGGACACAGCTGAACACTTAGAAACCTGTGAGCAACTGTTGACAATAATTCTGCTCACATCAGATTGGGAGATGAAACTCTAAAAGTGCTGATCTTCTTAGCTGGTAAAACATCTTTGTGTTGAATAACTCAACAATAAAATGTGACATTCTGTAGTTTTGTCTCATATTCATCTTTTAATCATATTTACTGTCTACTGTATATAGTCTTTACTGTTCCAATACTAATGGAGGGCACTGTATGTGAAACTATATGGCTTATATTTCTCAATATACAGCAATATATGCGTTGACAATATGGCTATATATTAATGCATACAAATATACTGTATTTAAAAATAAAGACAAAATACTTCTAAAATCATCTATTCATAAATGTTGATCCTTTTTGATTATATATATTGCACATATATGTCCCCATATAAATGTGAATGTATGGACACACACACACACAGACACACACACACACATACACACACAGACACACACACACACAGAGACACACACACACACTAATGGAATCAGTACAGAAGATTTCAAGATTTCAGAAATGTTTTACATTATCATTTACATTTTGGGTGTGGTATTTAAAATATTGTAGTTTGGTTACAGTTAGATAATGCTGCAGGACAACGTTTTAAAATGTATTAATTAAAATTTAAGGAAGAAAATTGTGCTTGAGAAAAGAGTACGGCAAGCCTACTTGAATCGACAGATGGCGCTAATGCGCCTGCCGTTCGTGCGGATGAGAAGAAATGCGGTGACGTATTACGCAAAGTGAGCGTCACTGTGACGATCAGACGTAGGCGCAGTTGGGCACGCGCGCAGGCAGACGGGCCCGTCGAGGAAACAGCATTCAAACAATAATTATGAATTCAAACGTCTTGTTTTTTGCACATATGTAAAGATAGACAAATTTTTAAGCTTTCGATAGTTGGAGCCGGTGCTAATAAGTGCGATCATATTTGCAAACAGTAGTAGCGAAAATTACAAAGTAACCGGCTTTATGCGATCAGGCGGTTAGGCCTCATCTGGCCCGTTGTGTCTCGGTTCAAGCATGCATCCCTCCTGGGGCGCTTACGGAGGTGGACCCCAGCCTCCTCCACACTTCGGCCCGCGGCCTCATCAGTTTAGAGGAGCACAGCCTCCAGTAGCAGTAGCAGCAGCAGCAGGAGGAGGAGGAGGAGGATATGGGGCTCCATCTCTTCCAGCGTCGTCAAATTTCTCTAGTTTACACGAACAGCATTTACAACAAATGCAGCAGCTGCAGCAGCTCCATCAAAAGCAGCTGCAGTCGGTGCTGCATCACTCCGGCAACACCAGCAGCGGCAGCGGGCCTCCGTACTGGCAGACAGGCCCCAACAGCTTTCAAGATCCGTCCGCTCTGAGAGGTCCAGCCGGTCCACCTCAGCCCCAGCTCCAGCCTCAGCCTCCGCCGCCAGACCCCCAGCCTCCAGCTCCCGAGCCTCCTTCATCTTTATCACCTGCAGTGAAGACCCCAGCTCCAGCACCTCAGGTTAGCGAAGCCAGTGCATCGGTGGCGGATGAAAAGCCCGACTTTTCGTCGATGTCTTTGCAGGCAAGCTTTTGTGGCATGATTTATTGTTAATCTGATGTTGTTGTATTAATACAGTAACTCCTTATGCAGCACATTATATCTCCGTCTTGTATAGATCACTATTATACAACATAGTTTACATTAGTTCTTATCAACATTTATGTTAATACGTCAATTGACACTTCCTAAATTTACTGAATGTCATGTGCCTGTTGTGATATATCATACACCATCTAAAACATCACACTAACTAGCATAATTTTTTATATGGCTTTATATTATCTTGACTACAATTGTTCTTTGATTTGTCAAAATGAACATGCAGGAGTTTGTTAATCTGAACAGATTTGGGGGGGATATACACTTGCTGACGGATGGATGTTCAGTGAATGGGTGCCGCCAGAATGTCCAAACAGCTGATAAAAACATCACAATAATCCACACAACTCCTGTCCATCAGTTAGTTTCTTGTGAAGTGAAAACTGTTTTTGTTCTGAAATAAACACATCAATTAAATACATTGTTTTCAGCAAAAATGTGATTAATGCTTTTAAGTAAAAACACCTATAATAAAAACATGCAGCTTTTCACTTGAAAATGTTAATTGATGGACAGTTGTGTGTTTTTATTTTTATTTTTTAACAACTATTTGGAAACTTTGATGGCAACCTTTCACTACATTTACATTTAGTCATTTGGCAGATGCTTTTATCTAAAGTGACTTCCTCTCAGATGCTAGTTGTGAGCAAGTGATATAATACTGCCTTTCTGCAAATCTTTTCAGATGAAGATACAAACCTCTCTGTTTTTTATCTTGTCATGATACTTTGAAGTAACATGAGGTGTTTGTTTTCAAAGGAAACAACTTTTTTTTATCTGCATTTTAAACAGCCACAAAATTTACTTATTGTAGACTAATCATCTAGCAGATAATATTTTCCAAGCAGCCCCCTTACTGCACAGTCTGCTTACTTTCACTATTCCTTAAAAGTATGCAATCTTGTGTAAAGTAAAAAAAAAAAAAGTACTTTGGAGTTTGTAGCAGAAGAGTAGGCAAGTGTTGGGACACGCTACTGTGTCATAATTGTCTTTTGAACTGCACTTTTGCATAATTATGTGAATCCTTTCACCATAAATTGTCCTCCCAGTTATCATACCATAGTTAACGTCCTCATATACACACTAACCCTTTTCAGTAAATTTACTTTATGCTACAGTTATACCTAACAAAATCAGTAGCATGTTGATAGGTTCATAAAATAATTATTTTCTCTCTTGAAGTCGGAGCTGTAGGATAGGTAATAGTGTTTCACAAATAAACTATTATTTTAAATTGAAATTTTTATTTTATTGTAACAAGTTCATTATTAAAAAAGTCACACTGCAAAAGTATCACTGTCGTATTGTAAGATATCATGTGAATCTTAATTAATTTGAAGCAATATGGTTACTCAAACATTATAGAAATATTTGTAGCATTTGTATTTGTGTACAGGAGCAGCAGGAATATTGGTATCAGCAGCACCGTCAAAATTTGCAGAAGCTGAAAAACGAGAAGGCTAAGCAGAATCAAAATTCATCTAATGGAAGCAATGCTCCTGCTCCACCGCCTCCAGTTGAACCCCCAAAGAGCACCCCACCACCCCCACCTCCCAAAGAGGAACCTCCTCCTCCCCCACCACCAGAGGAATCGAAGGTAATTTTTTTTATTCCAAGTAATATATACAGTAGTGTTTTGTTCATGTATGTACAGTAGTCAACATTTGAAGTGCATCAAAAATTTACAAAGTTGCCCTAAGACAAGAATGCGTTTTAGGACAACTTTGATGAAAGGTTTTAATCCACTTCAAATGTTTACTAGTGTGTATGTATTTGTTTACCTTTTTCATATTTAATTGATTACTGATATTTATTACAGCCCAGTGGGATCACTGATACAGGAGACCCAGCTGAAGCAGCACGTCTTCAGCAGCTGCAGGCGGCAGCTGCCCATTGGCAGCATGTACAGCATCAAAGGGCCAGCATTCAGTACCAGGCACTGATGCAAGAGCATGCTCAACTACAGCATGTCCTGCAACAGTACCAGCAGGTTATTCAGCAGCCAGCACATCTACAGGTGCAATTTTTGTGTTTTATTTACTCTATTAGTGGCTCTTAATTTGCGTGGTGAGCTTAGAAAATATTTTGGTATAGAGCAAAAACATGAGAAAATGCACCAAAATAACTGTCATTTTAATATGGTTGTTTAATTCTATCCACCAGACAATGCCCTTTGAGATGCAATTGCAACACTATGAAATGCAGCAACAGCGATTTGCTCCCTTATACCAAGAGTGGGACAGGCATTTTAATTTGTGGTTGGAACAGTTTCAGACATACCCACACAAAGACCAGCTACATGATTACGAAGCCCAATGGAGACAATGGCAAGAGCAAATGAATTCAACTTCAGCTCATCTGCAAGAGCGAGTCACATCTTTAAGAGCTATGCAGCATCAGTATGGTACAGCTCCTTCATATGGGGGCTTAATGGGACCATATGGGCAGCATCGACTCCCTGGACCAGATGGAAATATGCATTTAGCTAACCCAGGGCTTCCATCTATGCCTCCACCAGTTAAAATGGATGCCATGCCGGGGTCTTCACCACAGGTCCCACCACCAACTGGACCAGTTATTCCACATGGGCCATCACCTGCAGAACCTTTCCCATCTCCTGGGTCAAATTCTGTCTCTGAAACAAGTAAAACTGCTGGACCACCTGGATTAGGAGTTCGACCTCCTGGGCCCCCTGGGTCTCATGGCCCCCCTGGGTCTCATGGGCCCCCTGGGTCTCATGGGCCCCCTGGGTCTCATGGGCCTCCTGGGCCTCATGGGCCTCAAGGAAGATTTGATGGCCCAAGGTAATGCATTTAAGAAGAATCACGATTGCACACTTTATTAACACATTTCTGGAGCTACATTACTGATTTTTCATATATTTTCCTTTTCAGGTTTGATGGTCCTAGAGGCCCACGGTTTGAACAGCCATTCCAGCAACGGTTTAGTGCACCACCTAGATTTGACGGTGGTCAGCGATTTAACCGACCTCCCAGAGGTAATCCTCCTCACCCTGGTCCTCCAGCAAGACCTGAGAACCCCCCTAGGCCGAATGCACCTACACGATTTGAAAGACCCCCTGTACCTCCTCAACAACCAGGGTATGGAGCGCAATCCAGTCCTGTCCCTGGGGTTCAAACAAAACAAACATCAGAAAAACCTGATGCACCACCAGTTGCCCAATCTCAAACAGGTCCAGAAAAAAACAAAAGTGGTCAAGATCAAAATATCAAAAAAGGTGGGGCTTCCACTGGTCCATCACTGACAGATGACATATTGGACTCAGTGGATGGATTTTTTATTCAGAGTGGACCCATTCCTCAAACTAAGGATACTACATCGGACAGTATCACTGCTGATACTGCAAAGCAGGATAAGGTAAAAGAAGATACTACTAAACCTTCCCTACCTACAAAAAGTCCAAACACCACCAACACAAACTCTCAGAAGCCAAGCTCACAACCAACATTGTCTAAAACCAACAATGTTACTAACAGGCCACTACAACAGGCAAAGCCTCCTCATGATAAGTTTAAAACTGATACACCTATGGAGGCTCCTAGGGGGCCACATGTGATGAATCAAACAGGTCCACCTCAGGTAACCCGAGGAAGGGGAAGGGGCCAAGGGCCAGTACCTCTCAGAGGCAGGGGCCGTGCACGTGGCCGAGGACAATACGGAGGACAAATGGTTGATCCCAACTGTCAGAGAGAAATTATGTCAGAAGATCCCTATGACCATCAGCAACCAGAAGACGTAACGCATGGAGAGGACCAGGATTCAGCTTGGAAAGACCCCTCTTTGGAAGGTCCTGGAGAGATGGATGACCAGGAAGCTCCCCATGAGATGTGGCATCCAGAGGAGGAACACTTTCCTGAAGAGTACTATGAATTGCCTAAAGAGAGAGGACCTTCAGTGGGTCACAGGGAGCACCCAGAGACCACACATCCAGATGAAAACTGGGAAGAAGAACCACAAGAATACTGGGAGGAAGAAGAACCATACTGGACAGAGAGAAGACCTCCTATGTATGGTAGACCTCCTTTTCCACCAGGTGGCCCCAGAAGACCCCCTTTTCATCCTCGATTTATGCTTCATGGACCAAGGCGCCCCCCTCCTCCTGGTCCCCCACATGGACCTCCTCACATGGGCCCACGTGGGATGATGGGACCACGTTTCAGACGTGGTCTAGGCCCATGGGGACCACCACCACCCCGCCATGACATGGTGGAGCGAGACATGAGACCACCAGCACCTCATGAAATCTTAGCAAGGGAACCAGCTGGTCCTCTTGGATATAAAGAAGAAGAAATGGACAGAGAACCTGGATGGGCTCATCCCCGAGGGAGAGGGCTGAGACGTCCTCCTATGCCTCCCCATGAAATGGAGATAAGACGACCTCCCATGAGACCCCCAATCCCAAGGGAGAGGTGGCATGTCCCTCCACCACATGAAGAAGAAAATTACGAAGAAGAATACCCATATGGTGCTGAGGATGATACGTACAGAAGGCCAACTCGTGAGTATCAAGATTACGAACAAGATGATGAGTGTTACAGTTCTCGTGAGGAATGGGACAGGGAACAACCTGACCAAGACTTTCCACCACGTCGCCCCCCAGAGCACATTAGAGAGGAGCATTGGCTAGATGGAAGAGAAAGGTCATTTCCATATGATGATGAGAATCGGTATAGAGAGGAGCGGAGAGGACCACCTTATCAGGAACGTGACAGGGATCCTCCTTATCACTCTCGTTCTGAATGGGATAGAAGTCCACCCCCACCAGCGAGAGATTACTCTCATCCAGTTGGAGAAACGGAGCCCCGTTATGAACATAACACAGAGTTGCTAGCTGGCCTGCCTGCACCTCAAGCTCAGGATACTCCACTTGAGCAATCTTCACCTAGTGCAACTAAAACTGTACTTGCTCTTTCTCAAAGGCAGCATGAGATCATTCTCAAAGCTGCCCAGGAGTTGAAATTGATAAGGTAAAAGGAGTTCTCATCAGGGCACCATTAATTAAACATCACTGATTCATGTAGTCCAACTGGGTGAGGTTAAAATATTAACTTGGGTGACATGATTGCTTATAGAGAACTCCAGGAAAGCAATAAGGTTTTGGGAGAAGCTTCAAACACGGAGTCAGCCGGGTTGCCTTCAGAACTTCCCGCTGGAATTCTTGGATTAGAAATTCCACCTGAAGTTAAAAGTGCTCTGCAGGTATTCCAACCTTGAGTTTCAAATTTCACTCCTTGATTCAGAAACTAATCAACAATATTGCAAGAACATGTTGTGGAAAACTACTGATTACTTGACCATTTCTTTTTCTCATAGGCTACCAATTTATTGTCAGAAACGGGACAGACTAATCAGTCTTTGGAAGCTGGTTTGCCCTCTTCAAATCAATCTACAGGCTTCCTTCATTCTTCATCTCCTGCCCCCACAGCCTCATTTATTGCTAAAACAGTGGACTATGGGCATGGCCGTGGTCAGTACATGTTCTACCTCTCAACTTTTTTGACTTTAACTGTATTTAGACACTACATTTGGGTTTTTTATTAAGCAGATCCTGGTGCAACAGTGGAAAGGATTTCTTATGGAGAGAGGATTGTGTTGAGGCCTGCTCCACCGCCATCGGAGCGATCTTATGAGAAAGGTTGGTTCTGTTTGGTGTATACGAAGGAAAACTGTGTTGGTTTATTTTAATTCACATCTGTTATCAATCTCTTTTCTTAATTAGAATTGCTTGGCCTCAGAGACCCATACTATGACAGAAGAAGTGACCCATATGGTGGTCCCAGAGATTATGACCGGGATTGGGAGAGAGATCCATACAGGGAGAAGCCCCATCTGGATTATGAGAGAGAAAGATATGAAAGGGACCGTTTCTTGCGAGAAGAACGGTAAGTACTTCCAGACCATACTGCTGCCTCCTTTTTCACAGTTGCATATGCCCATATTACTTAATTTACTGGTAAACATTTCTTTATATTAAAATGTCTGTAAAACAATTTGGACTAGATAAAAGTGTGGTGGCATATATTTGAAATGTTCTTTAAATACGTTGTTTTTTTTGTATGTCTTGTTTCAGACCTCCACTTGGGCCTCGTCCCGGACACAGGGACAGAGAAAGAGATCACCCAAGCCGCTCAAGCAGGGATCGTGAGGTTTATAACCGAACAAGCTATGACAGGTCTTCCTATGAAAGGAGTCTTGAGCATTATGACCATGGATCTTCAAGCTATGGTAGTAAGTGAATAATAAAAGAATCAATCTCTTTATTTTTAAAGTAGTGATGTCAAATGAATAATGGCGATTAATCGCTTCCAAAATCTGCTCCAAAATAAAAGTTTTGGTTTACATAATATATATATGTGTGTACTGTGTATATTTATTATGTGTATACTGTATATAAATACACACATTTTGGATTCACGAGTAATCATTTGACCACTATTTTATAGTTTAATCTTTGATGTAACTCTTCTGTAAGAATTCTACTGTTGATTACACTATGGCTTAATCCAGCAATCTTTGTTTGTATGAACAACCTGACCAACTTAACACAGCAACATTGGCTCAGCTAATGTTGTGACTTGATATTTGCATATTTTTATGTCCAACCAAAGGCAGTGTTTGCCATAAATGTATTTATTTGTGAATTGAGTTTTCCATAAATAACGGAGTTACTAAGCTTGAAAAGTTGAGGACCGTGTAAGATGCCTGTATTTCTTGCTCAGGTGATCGGAGGAGCTATCCAGATGAGCGCCCTCCACCACCCACATCCCTGCCCCCTTCTGCTCCTGTTGCGCCTCCTCGTGTAGAGAAGAAACCAGAGACAAAGAATGCTGAAGACATCCTCAAACCACCAGGTCGATCAGCTCGGCCTGACAGGGTATGCTACAATTATCTTCTGGATCTCCTTTTGAATAATCATCTTCTGAATACCATACTCACAGTTTTCTTCTTTTCAGATTGTGGTTATCATGCGTGGGTTACCTGGAAGTGGCAAAAGTCATGTTGCAAAGCTTATTAGGGTAATATGCTTTGTTTTGTCTCCATATTTGCTGCTGAGCATAACGTTCATGTTGTTTTTTCCTCAAACATGTTGGCCTCAGCTTTTCCTGATGGTAAACTTGGCATCTACTTTTGTAGAAACAAACCTCAGCCTTGAGGGTGGATAAGGGAGTTGGTTTATTGTCTTTATAGCTTGCATAGCTTGAAATGCTTGAGATGAGATGCTCTGAGCTTAAGTGACTGGATATAACCAAAAACTAGATTTTTGATCAATTTACTTTGTCATTTAAATGAATCCAAGTAAATTTGCTTTTGTTGATGAAGGATAAAGAGGTCGAATGCGGTGGTGCGCCACCCAGAGTTCTTGGTCTAGATGACTATTTCATGACTGAAGTAGAAAAAGTTGAGAAGGACCCTGATTCTGGGAAGCGCGTCAAAACCAAGGTTTGATCTGCTCGTCATTAATTTCAAATGAGAAATCCACTCACTTCCCTCAGCTGGTCATGCTAAGCTTTCTGACCATCTTCATCAGGTTCTTGAATATGAATATGAACCAGAAATGGAAGATACTTATCGAAGCAGCATGCTGAAGACATTCAAGAAAACACTGGATGATGGATTTTTCCCCTTCATAATACTGGATGCCATCAATGATAAAGTGAAGTACTTTGACCAGTTCTGGAGTGCTGCTAAAACAAAGGGTTTTGAGGTGAGCTTCCTTGGCATTTCAAGTAAATCTAAGTTGTTTGCTTGGAATGGATGACATGGCTAGTCTGTAGATATCTGTAGAGCAACTTTTTATATACCTAACTGTACTATAACTTTTTTTTTTTTAATTCTCAGGTGTACTTGGCTGAAATCACCACTGATCACCAAACGTGTGCAAAGAGAAACATACATGGACGAATACTAAAGGATATTACAAAGGTAGTTTCTTTAATTTGATTGTGTTTGGAGTTTGAGCCTGCTGTTTTTTTTCCGTTGATCTGCAGAGTTATATGATTTAACTGTACAGAAGCCTGGCTAATAACATGCTTGTTGCACACAGCTGGCCAGTGGCTGGGAATCTGCACCACCACATATGGTACGACTAGACATCAGGTCTCTACTGCAGGATGCTGCGATTGAAGATGTAAGTGTTTGATGACACTTCATTATGTTAATTAAAGGAATTGTAAATGATTTTCTTTTTGCTGGTTCCCTTCTCATATTAACACAAAAATGCTTTTGTGATAGGTGGAGATGGAAGACTTCAACCCATCTGAAGAAGAACCAAAATCTGAAGTGAAACAGGAAGACGATGACGAGACTGATCTGGTAGGACTTCTGTTTTCATGCATGCTCCTTTCATCTAACAATTGGAACTGTGATTATTTAGTTACTTTAAACGTGAAACCCAGTTTTTCAACAAAACAAGGTATGTATTCGAAGCATGCATCAATGTCACAGACTTTCACAGTCACTATCTGTGACGGGGTTATTTGGATAATTGCAATGCAAAGATTATTAAATGCTTTCACAACAAATAAATCGGCAACAGCAAATGTCACTAAAGGCAGTGACTTGATTGAAGTGCATGAAAGTGCTGAAGTCTTTAAATACTTTGTAATTGTATATATAATGGAGGATATTTGTACATTTGTCCTAAATATTCATATTAAAGGATCTAAAAAGTTTAGTTAATTAAAATATTTTACTTGCTGTACATTTGAGACTTAATGTCTTTACTAACTGTTTAACCATTAGAGTCAAATTTATGGATTAGGAACAACTATAAAATAGACTGTATTATAAAGTCTTCCTGAATATTTGTTAATTTTGCTTTTGAGAAGCCATATGGAACTCAGAGGTTAGTGACTCGAAAAGTGGTTTGGCTTCACTGGGATGTAGCTTTAATTATATTTAAGTCATCTTTAGTTTGCTGTATTCTAGATTAACAGTATGCAAGAATGTCCCTTGATTTAGCCGAGAAGGACACCGAAATGATATGTCTTGCTGATGTTATAGTTGAGTTCCTATTATGGAACTTTTATCATGGGACTTGAATTTGAATGCAAGACTTCGTGAAAGCTTCTCAGTTTTGTCTTGTAGGAAGCTCTACATGAGTCTTATCTTTGTGGCTTATAATAAAACAAAATGAGTGAAGACCTTAACCAAATATAAACTCCACTATTGTTCATTAAATATCAGAATAATATAAATTATAAAGGCTGCAAAATGTCTTGCCATAGCCTGTTTCTGTTTATTCTTTGATCATTGCTAGTTTTCCCTAGGGTTAATGAGTTGGAATTACAGTAGAAATGTAGTGACTGTGTAATGCAGTGGATACTCATAGAATATTGTAAGAATGCAAGGAAGCGCTTACATAAGGCATTAAGATGAACTTTAACAGATGTTGGTCTATCTTGGCAATAAAGACTGGGGTTAAAGAATAGCTGAACTGAATGGTGGCCAAATTGGAAAAACACTTAGCACTTCTAAATAATGAAAAACAACAACATTATTTTAGTCTGTTTTAGACAGTATGATTAATGTTTTTTTTTACTTAATTTACATTAAGTTTTGAAAAAGTTCATGCAAAGTATTTTTAGAAAGTTTATCCTTTTATACATTGAAGACAAATAATTAACAGTTTCTTTATCCATAATATCCGACATAACATTATAATGTAACATCCAGATTTGTTACCATCTATTTTTGTTTTTTGATGTCTTGCTAAAATTAAACTGGCAGACTTTGTAAACTAAGATGAAAGTCCTAGAATTTCAGCATATGGCTTGGTTTGGCATCTGAATGAAGCCTGGCTTTGAAATTAAAGCCCAAAGCATACAGTGTTTATCATTGCAGCTGCCAAACACAAGAAATTATTTTACCATTACTGTTTTCATAATTTATTTTAATAAAAATATCATTGTTTTAGTCTCAATATGAGGGCCTTTCGCACCGCTTATAGTTCCAGAACTAAATGTACAGTACTCAATTACTGGGACGGTTTTGCACGAACTATTTCGCAGTACTATTTAAAAAGTTGCATTCGCACCAACACTGTGTTCTAGGAAGTAATTTAAACCTGTTGACAGCGACATCATTTGTGCATGGCATTCAACAACACAAAAAAAGAATAATGTTAACAACAAGAGGATGGAGGATGCTGTTATCCGAGCTGTGTTTTTGTTGCATCTCGCGGGTTTCATAATCTCCAATAAGAATCTCCAACGACAACTGGCAGTGCTACATTTGTTACAAGTGTCTGCACTTCAGTGTTTGTCCAACTATCGCTGTTCACCATACTTGTGAAACAAGTTGACACAATGTTATAGTGTGTTTACACAGCGTTTTAAATCGTGGCGGGTGAGGGTGTTTTCGAACGTGTCTGGCCAATGAATGTCTACTTACCAGTTGTGCTTGTTAGACCCTGCTCCGGAGTAGGAGATAATTTATTTCTCGAAGGAGTCCGGTACTAAAATCGCACCCAGTTCTTTGGCGAAAACGCCAAAAGGTGGGTAGTTCCACAATTAGTTCTGGTACTATTAAAAGGTTCCTGTGGTGCAAAAGGCCCTATGGTCATATCATTCCTCTTTAAAGGTGTCTGTATCAGTCATGGAAACCTTCAAAAAGGTTTTTATTTCTGTGCTATTGTCAGGACTCCTTACTTTTCACTGATAACACTGATTGTATTTGAAACTTAAAACACCTGGGATCTTAGAGACAATTGTTGAGATCTTGGTAAAACACTTGATCTCTTAACAACCTGGCTGTTCAGTTTGAAACCTTCTCTTATTCAGATCTTTCAAAATATTGGCAATATCAGTGATCAGTGTATGTGTCTACAGATATATGTGCTTACAAAATATGCAGCATTCATGCTAACTATATATTTTTTTATTCAGTGATTTAAATTGTTTATGGTACTTGGTCAGTTATGCCCTTTTATAACTTGATACAACCTTTTATGATAACACAAACATCACTTGGGACATTTCCAAGTGTGTTTTGAGTGTTACCACTCTTATCAAAGAGAGCATATACACGGCTTCAAACTTTGTCATAATTGACTGCAACTTTGTGTATTTTAATATTTATATAGTTCAAAAACTTGTGGTTGAAGCTTTATATTATATTTATATTATATTAGCTTTATAATATTTAAAGGGGTCATGAACTGCCTCTGGTTTTTTTTTTGTACTGTTCTCTGAGGTCCACTGCTAATGTTATCAAGATTTCAAAAAATAAAAAAGGCCTAAATGCAATCTGTTTATATATTGATCACGTAATCAAAAGTTACTCACACTTGTTTTGTGATCACTGTCGTTCTGATATAATTGTACAGCATCGTCTATTAGGTTCAGTCTTTCTGAATATCCCACTTAGAATTGTGCCTTGTTTGAAAACAAATACGTGGTAAAATAAGGTGAACAAAAGACCTAGTTTTTATTGATGCTGTCTGGATCTTCATTTAAAATAGTTAATCCATTTTTCCTAACATTGGAATCAGAAGGAAGCCAATGCAAATACTGTTTTTCCACAACTGGGCATCTTGTCTTCGGAGCATCTTCATCATTTAATTTCTGCTTAGACCCATGTTTGTCTCTCTCGTAAACACTGCATGCGTGAATTGTTGGGTGGGGTTAAACAGGCAGTGATATCGAAGCAGGCATTAATCATCTTCTGCGGGGCTGATGCTTATCCACACTATTACATCAAGTAGAACATTGCACGAGCTGTTTTAACATAAGCATTTTTTGGACTAACTTTTCTGAAACTTGTTTTTTTTATAGCGCAGTGGCCTCTTACATGTCAAAATACCAAGAATACAGAAATTTTGGTTTCTCAGTTCATGACATCTTTAATTCTACTTAGAAATATTGTAAACATTGTATATAATTCTATATACAATAGGATATAGAATGCATTGGCAAAACTCATTAATATCTGTGCATTAGTAACATTAAAATCTCTTTTTTTCTGTACTATAACAAACATTTAATGTGGCTTCAGTGTAGATGACTTTATACCCAATTTTGTATAATTGTCTTTGTTTTTGTGTGAACTGTAATACTAATCCCTTAAATTTTAATTTAGTTAGATTTTAGTTTTCCATTTACAAATTTGAATTTAGTTTTAGTGAGTTTTACGAATTTGTACTTTATCTATCATGTCTCTGTAGTTGAATGTAAATTCCCAGTTCAAAAATTGTTGCGTGTCTTATTCTGTATAAGAAGCCACATCATCTCACAGAAGGATTTATTTCAAACTCTCGACTGACGTTATGAAGTGAGTTTGGAGTAAAAGCATGTTATTAAATTGTGTATTTTCACATACTTTCCGATGAAGCTGCATTTACTACACAGAGCCGTAGTTCACTTGAGAAGCTACGCAAACAGCTGTCATTATCGCAAATTATTTCTTTGATTTCATAATTGTACGATTATATCGTTTTGCTTTTTTATTTATTTATTTTATTGCAAAGCTTGTCAGAGAACTACGGCTGTTTGTCGTAAATGCTGCTCCATCTGAAAAAGCAGGTTATATAGATTTACTACTAGTCACAGAACCGGCTTTACTGATAAGATATGCATTACAAAATCACATTTGATTAATCGGCAAGGCCTATATGAAAGGTCAATGTTTCGCAAACCTCCCAATTTACATTTCTATTTGTATATATTTTTGTAAAAATACATTTGACCCTGAAAAACTTTAAATACTGCAGTTTGTCTGATTTTTTTTATTTTTATTTATTAACAAAAAAATGAAGATGTGCAAGACAGTCCATTTGATAAAGCGTGCAGCCCTATATAAAAGGTAGTTGTTTCTCTATCCAAAGATCCAGTGTTAACATTATTTCCTGAAGGCAGGATTGAGAAAGGTTGGCAGAGAAGAAGAATTTAACATTTAAAAATGGACTTCATTTCAGTCTTGAATATTTCCGGTGCATTGTGCTGTAGGCTTTTTGTCTTATCTCATAGTTGACAATTTCTTGGCTTTGTGATTTACTATAAAATTTATGTATGAAGCAGTCAATTTAGTAGGAATCTGGTTCATATACACATCATAATGCATTAAAAAATGCATGTTCTTTTGTATTCAGTAAACGTTTTCATATCCTGAATAAGGACTGTTTATCAGTTGTTGTTGTTGACTCTGTGACTTATTAATTATCTCTTTTTCAAACTTATTCTCTCATCATCCAAAGCATCCTCATTGCTTCCCAGCCCTATTCTTTCCCTGTCCCCCCTCTGTCACGCTGTCTGTCCCCTCTGTCTCTCATCACCTGAGGATTAACCGTTGGAGTGTCTCTCTGTAATATAGGGATACCTTCCGAAAAGCAAATGGGAGATGGACACATCAGAAGCAAAGCTTGGTGGGTATTTATTTGTAGTTTACACAACAATATTCATAGCAATATATGTATCTACTGTATGTCGTTTTATATCTTTAAGATATTATATATGGTTGTTGTTGTCTTTAATATAATTGTTTTTAATATTTGGTGTCGTCTTATTTTTTTCTCAGTTTCCGGGTCTTTGATATTTCAATAACTGCTTTTCCATCACATTATCATTTTGTTCTCAGGCAGTAAAAGGAAATAGTTCACCCAAAGAATGAAAATGTTCTCACCCTCAGGCCTTGTAAGATATAGATGAGTTCATTTCTTCATTGGAACAGATTTAGCTTCACATCACTTGCTCACCAATGAATCCACTGCGGTGAATGGGTGCCGTCCGAATGAGAGTCCAAACAGCTGATAAAAACATCACAATAATCTACAAGTAATTCACATCACTCCAGTCCATCAGTTAATGTCTTGTGAAGCAAAACGATGTGTGTGTTGGGTTTTAACTTTCAGCAAAAATAGGAGTCTTCTATGCATATTACATTTCACCAGGACATTTTTTGTTTTTACATGACAACAATGTACAACAAACAGTTTTTTTTTTTTTTTTGTGTACAGTCAACAATGTTTTCGAAATGATCCCTGTCCACAAGTCACTGTTTTCACTAATTATTTTTGTTTACACATGCACTAACAATTTCATTATCAACTGTTTCCATTTTTTACTAAAAAAACAGTGTCTTGAAGACGCCCTTTTATTATTATGATGGTTTAATCCGCTGTTTGGGCTCTGATTCTGACGGCACCCATTCATCGCAAAGGATCCATTGGTGAGCAAGTAAAGTTGTGAGCTCATGAAAGTTAGTATAAATGTCCGAAGTGTGACTGGTTTAAAAAAAAAAAAAAAAAAAAAAAAACATTAAAAAACCCCACTAACCCAGCAGTGTGAAAAGCTCTTGAAACTGTGCACATGATGTACGTCTCTAGACAGCTGTCGCTCTTATCACAGTAATAGCTTTTATCATATCAGTATGTCATTTGCCAGGTTTTAGTAAATAAGTGTTCATCAGATGTAGAGTTGATGATGACTTTAGATGCTGCTTTGTCCTTCCAGACAAACTGGATGGTCTGGCGGGTGGAGGCAAGAGAAAACGAGAAACTGATGTGTCTGGCATGGAGGACTTCCTTCAGCTGCCCGATGACTATGCCAGTCGCATGTCTGAACCTGGCAAAAAGAGGGTAATGTGCTGCACATATTTCATAATTTAGCTTTGAATTACTGTTTATAGTCACGTGTTGTTCAGTTTTCATTTTGAATGTTCTTGAGAATTGCAGATTGAGACCCCTCTTTTGAAAAGGCTTGAATAGTTGGTCTGTATTTTTGGTGTTGTTGTTGGTCTGAACAAGACCTGAATTAATCAGAAATTTTAATAGCTTTTCTTGTTCTGTTTGGGGAGGGTCATGATTTAAACAAACATTTTGTGCTCATTAAACTTGCTGATTTTCCAGGTGCGCTGGGCTGATCTTGAAGAGAAGAAGGATGCCGACAGAAAGCGCGCTATTGGTTTTGTAGTCGGTCAGACAGACTGGGAGAAAATCACGGATGAGAGCGGCCAGCTTGCTCAGAGAGCTCTTAACCGCACCAAGTATTTTTAGGAGATTTTGTAATGACATTTGTACAGCATTTATGGTAAGTTTCTAATAATTCAGCTCTTTTGATTAGCCAAGACTGATAAGATAGAAAGCTAGAGGGACAAATTGTATTTCCTGTTTTGCTAAGTTTTAGAACATCAGCTTACTTATTTACATCTTAAACCTTTTAAGAATGTTTTAGGTATAGATTCCAAATCAAATTCCTTTTGCTGTTATTTCTGAAGGAAAACATTTAACATTTTTTAGATTGACTGGGCCTTATTCAATAACTGTATAGAAGTAAATGTGATCCACTATCATTATACATTATATTCTCTTCATTTCTTTTTAACTAGTCATCTTCTTTTTCTAGGTCACCAGTTCATGAACTTCTTCAGTGTACTGCCTGATGAAGAAAGAGCATCGTCTCTTCAGAAACTGGCGATTAGTTGTTGGTCGATCTTGTAGTACACGCAGTGGCCTTCATATAATATCTGGTCTAATTTAATCCCAATTTTATTTTAATAGGTTAAGCATTGTGTGTGGTTTTGTGTCAGTGGTCCATATGATTGTAGGTGATATCCTTACTTTCTTTAGTTTTATTCCATAGATCTAATGCGTTTGGGCCTGAAATATTCTTGTAGTTCACACACATGTACACACTCAATAAAGCTTACAAAAGAAGTCTCGTAAAGCAATCCTTTTTTCACTTTGTTGCTATTAAAAATCTGGCCGTTAAGCTGAATTGTGAAACTTTGGTTTGGTGGATAAACTGTAATTAAAGATTCGAAAGAAACTCTTCAGATTGATGCTAGATGCATGGCTTGCTTACAAAATAGTTTACTGGTTTCTCATGAGGCAATGTATTGAATGACAGGTCTGTTCCACTGGATAGTTTATTGGCCTGCTTATTTAGTTTGCCACATAAGTTGCCAGGAAACATGGCCATGAATTTTGCATAAAATATATTTGTCGTATACAGAGTTTGGCTTTTCCAATCCTTTGTGTCATGAACCTCCCAATTCACATTTGTATTTCTATATATTTTTTGTAAAATTACAAGTCACCCTGAAAACCTTTTTATATGTAATACTCAAGTTTAAACATTAGCTTCCTGTCTGAATTTTTTATTTTTATTTTTAAGCAATATGTTTGTTATACTAAGACAGAAATAAGCTTTAATAACAGCAGAGTTCAATATGCAGTTGCATGTATTTTGACACAAACCTCATTGGTTGGAATATGTAAAGCATTTGTTAAGGCTTTAGCTTTTGCAGTGATATTTGGGTTCTTTAATGAATAGACACTGGGTATCAGTGCACTTGCATTATCAAGTTGTCCACCTGACAGTGATGTGCATTAAATGCTCATTAAACAACATTCTATATATTCAGACACAATTATGAATGAGATGCCATTAAAGGTAAGTGTGAACACTTGCAATCTGCAATCCATGATAAATTTAAACTATGAATTTATCATTTATCTATTTTAAATCAGTGTTTCATCCGTATTTAATTGGGTGCTTTAATTTCAGTTACTTTTTTTTTTGGTAGTTAATGGATTTATTACAGACATTTTGTCAATTTGAGGACTTATGAATTGTAGTATATAGTTCACTCAAAAAACAAACAAACAAAAAACACTAGTTGTTTCTGTTGGACTTAACACTATCTTCTTTGCAACACCGTTTTAGTGAAAAATTAACTGAAGTCTATACCTAAAATAAAGGTTATACAGTATTAATTTTCTTCTAGACCTGAAATGTAATTCAGGGGTTGTAGGACTATGGCTCTGTGGTACTTTTGTTGTCTTTGGAGCTTGATAATTAATGGCTGCTGTCTGTTACTTCAAAGAAAATAGTGCTTTTAGAAGACAGAATGCCATATGGTTTAGGAGCTAAGTGTGGGTGACTGATTTTTGGGTGAACTATACTTTGAATGCACAATTTCACAGTTCAACTGCTCCCTCTGGAGTATAAATATACTTCTAATATTTCTCTTGTTCAATATTGATAATGTAGTTGTTTTGAAGTCATTAACTATATGGAGAAAGAAAAAGAAAGTCAGACAAAACAAATGACTTGTTGGTTGGCAACTTAATGAACACCTTTGCAATGGAGAGAGAGAGAGAGAGAGAGAGAACACTAACATCAATTGTGTATTGCTACTAACATTATTTGTCCTTGAAACTTGTGGTTGTTGATTACATGCATCTATAAACTTGAAACAAATATATAATTATTATAAAAAATGTACAAAATAGATTTTACATATTTTAAAACTTGCATAAAATGCATCAAAACAAATGTATACACATGAGAACTTGATTAATTTCAAAAGAAAAACCCGATTGCACCATTGCATTTACTTGTTTTGTGGCATATTAAACCATATTCTCAGAGGCAGATGTTGACAAAAGGTGCAACACACGTAGTCTGTCATAACCAAAAATTGGTCATTTTAAACTGGTGTTAATTCAAGATATTACATTGCCGTATTATCCCATAAGGTGGTATGCTGTGCAAACTGTACAATATAGTTAACAGCTTGATTGCCGTCACCTGAAGACCCCCATTAACATGTTGTATTTAGTGCTTTTAAATACCTAAAAATGTATTTGGTGTAATGCAATGTGTTTGCAGCTTAAGGTTAAAACACATTTTGACAAAGCTCATCTTTCTTAAAAGCGAGGTGTATGCTGATTGGCCAGCTGTCCAGTGTGTTGTGATTGACCGAATGCCTCAAGCGTGTGAAGGAAATGTCACGCCCTTTAACATATTGCGATGTCGTGTCCCGTTGCGACAAGACAAAACCAATAAATCTCATTACAAATTAGGCATTTGTTGCATCCAGTGGGGACAGAATAACTGATTATAATGACTTATACTGTCTTGTTATGCATTGCGTATCGCACACATAAAACCATGTCTGTATTTGAGATCAGAGAAATTACAAACAAGCACAACTCTACACTGCTCAAAACTCACGTTTGGATCATCAGTGGCAAATTCTTTAAATATGAAAATGTACTTACAGGCTGTGAGTCAGAAGAACCAGACTGTCTTTGCAAAGTTGGAACTGCCCCTTAATAGAAACAGCCTTTGAGCACAGCCTTCTCAGGTTAAGGAAACAGTCCTCTGTAAAATGCGCTACACACATCTGAATATTTGGGTTGAACTGTTCCGGAACAGTGTTGTAAATACAATTTAACCACTGTTCTAGTTTGTCCCCCTTTGGAAGTACAAAGTAGGTTCACTTTCACAACAAAACCGTATCTCCACTACATGGCGGCAGTAACAATACTACAGCAAGAATAAGTTACTGCCTTCTTTCTTTGTGTGAACATTTGGACGGTGTTATGCAAATCTTCCCATACAGTGACATAGACATGGAAGCGTGTTTAAATGAGGCATTTCAGGAGGGCGTGTACGAGTTTTAGCTTGAATATCTCTTTGGGTTTTATGGTGCATTGAAGTCATCTCGTATAGATCGTATTTACGAGTTGAATGCACATGAACACCACCACAATATCGTAAATACCAGTGGGGAGCTCGGGATTTTCTTTAAGCCCTGATCTGTTCGAGTTGGGGGCGTGTCAGTGATTAACATGGCGGAATATACAATACTTAAAGGTATTTAGCTGTGATATTGTCATGCTTTTCTATTTACAGCACAGTAAGTTAATCGACGAATAATATGATGGCATTATAATATAACAACTTATGCAACTTGTAACAAAATTGGCAGCGGCTTCATAAAATAATTTAAATAATTAAAAAACAAAGTATACTTTAGAGTTTAGAACATTAGAGTTTAAGAACATTGGTGTATTTTTGTGTTTTTAATTAAAAGAAAGTACTCCGCCATCTTGCTCTAACGAAAATGACTTGAACGCACATGCCGTTGTAAGCACAACTTTCCACCTCGTGCATACAAACTTCCCAGGAAGACCATTGCACATGTGCAGGCTTTGTGAAGAACACCATTGCTACTCGAATCTGTACAATCTGTCAATAAAACAATATAAAGACATGCTTTATATTGTTTATATATTTTATATATTGGTTATATATTATCGTCCAGATGTGTAATTATTCTAGGCAAATGTTTGTTTGCATGTTTGTTGCAGAGTGGACCATCAGTATACACTTTTGGTAGTATAAATATAAGTAGTCCGCGCTCTCAGTGTATGCATCTGGATTGCTCATGCGGAAAGTATACAGGCTTTTCAAGGCCAAGCAATACATATTGTGAGAAATTATTGAAAGATATAGAAATTATTGGAAGTCATTCCCTCTGTTATTCAAATCTAGTACATTACAATAGCTGCATTTCCACTGTCGGGCCAGTGCGAGCCAGGGCTTAAAGCGGGCCGGGTGGGGCTCATAGCCCCGGGTCAGTAGCACCGAGGCCAAAATAGCGCAGGGTTTCCACAGTGGAGCTTGAAGCACCGCTGCACGTCACTAAAACACGCCCTTTACACGCCTCTCAGAACAATGTCATGCAACCTCAAAATTTCACCATTAAAGAGAAGTTATCAGAAAACTAAGAAATAAGTCACTGGAACATGTGCGATCACAAAACAAACATGATAAAAGCGGCCGTTTGTTTGCATGCTTTGTTATATATTCAAATTCAAAAGCATCGATGTTTTAACTATAGAATAAGTGATACATTGATCATATTGATTTAATTTATCAGGACTCAAATTAATCACACATAAATACTTATTTCTATTTTATTTATTTTTAATGCTCATGAAAATAGCCTGCTTATTAGTCGAGTCTGTTTCTGTTTATTAGCCACAGTAGCCGTCATATTTAGAATGAATCATAATATCTCTATTTTTATAAAAACTCCCGAACAAAAAACATTATTAGGCTATATTCTTTTATGATAGGCAACGTGAGAAAAACTCTCTGACA
Organism: Carassius gibelio; assembly: GCF_023724105.1. Classification (NCBI taxonomy): domain Eukaryota; kingdom Metazoa; phylum Chordata; class Actinopteri; order Cypriniformes; family Cyprinidae; genus Carassius; species Carassius gibelio. The sequence continues at coordinate 21,442,611 of NC_068415.1, forward strand.
GATAATATAAGTTACTTAATAAATATACGATTGTGATAGAGAATAAGGAGTTGACGTCTGATTTCTTCAAGCAGTCATATTTTACCATGTTTACTATGACATTGTTTAGCTTGCATATCTTTTTCATCGCTTATAAATATTTCAGCCTTGTTTAGTGATTAAAATCCACATTGGATCAAGTTATTTCAAACACTTGCTGCTAACTAAGAGTGAGTTTTGAGCTCAACTTATTTTAAAACGTCTTTAATGCTGGTGTTAAAGCGGTTATCTTTCTGAAATTATCCGCGCTGACGCTCTCTAGACACAGAGAAACTCTGCCTTTGTTCGTAACCCCTCCTCTAGCCCCAGCTGACCCGCTTTGGCCCAAGGTTTTCGTCGGGCCAAAAAACCCTGGCCGTTGGCCCCGAGGAAGCCCCGGCGAGGCACGATCAAGCCCTGGAAGTGACAGTGGAAACGCGAATGGCCCTGGCACGCACTAGCACGCCCGGTCTTAGCTCGATAGTGGAAACACGGCTAATGTCTTCCTAGTAACCCAGTCAACTTCGTTTTGGTTGGAAGTCTCAAGCCTAGTCACTGTTTTCGCTGAAATCTCCCTGTCATCATTGGAAGGCCTGTCATAAATGGTTGACGGCTGTCTCTTTCTTAAAGTTATTAGTTTGCCCAATCACCATGGATAACAATCAGTGAGGACAATTTTGCATCTGATCTGAGCAGGGCAGTGGCTTTTCAGAATTTAAATAAATTTAAATTTAAAATACATTTATGCATTTAGCAGACGCTTTTATCCAAAGCAACTTACAGTGTATCAGTTTTTACATATCATGTGTTCCCGGGGAATCGAACCCCCAACCTTGTGCTTGATAAGGCAATGCTCTACCAATTGAGCTACAGGAAATCAAAGAAGCAAATTGGTCACTACCATTGCCACAAGAATCTGTCGCCCTAATGGCAGAGCTATTAACTCCACAGGGATTTGAGTCGTTGGTGAGAGAAATGGCCACAACAGAAGCCGTATTTAAGAGGCAGGCCAACCCAATTTTATAAAAAAAAACTTTCACATTTTGGAATATTGGTGTCAAACTCGTCTACAGGAATATTCATGATTTTTAGGGGGAAAGCGTCTATTACAATTAACAGCAAAAATTGGAGTGCCCGATTTTCCTTAAATAGAAAATTAAGTCCTATTTTCCAGATAATAAAGCTCTTTGACAAAGTCATCACTTGGTTTTATAACTGTTATTTTTTTTCCGTTTAATGTTGTCACCGTAGTTACAGTTACCAGCTCCAGATCCAGTGTAAATGAAGCTCATAGCTGAACAATTGCATTTATTCTGAATTGTCAGTTGTTTAGAAGTATTCTGACACCTTTCTCAAACAGGTAAATCGCTAATATTAAAGCATAACCACCACCCCAACCACCCCCCACACAACTGCCTCACCAGATTATGACTCTAATAGGTCCTAGTGAAGGTCTGGGGTTGTAGATGTTCGTCAGCCAATCAGCGTCGTCATGATGTAATTTCCATGCAGCTCCAAAGCTATTAGTTACGTGGCAGTTTACACCTTGGGGAAGACCATGAAGATTTTTTTCGCATCACAATCTTTGCAGGGGTCCTACTCCAGTTGAGCATCATCTTTTTGAGAGAAGTGGAAATGCTAACGGATGAATCTCCAGGTATTTCACATCTCAGTTTAAGCAGTCTCCCACATTCCCATTTCCACAACTAACTGGGCAAAAAGTCTTCACGGATGGAAGACAACCAAGGACTATTGGACTGCAGCTTTTCATTGGTCCTGGACGTCCAAACATCAAGCCATGTAAGGCTGTTATTTCTGTGCTAATTTTGTTCCATGTATATGTGAATATGTTCTGCGTATACCAGCAGTGTTGGGGAGTAAATAATTGAATTTAGCTACAATACTAAAAAAGATTTCAGTATTCAGTAGCTCAACTATAGGTTTTGTAACAAAATCCAGCTACAGCATGTTACGTTGCTGTTTTCGGTAACATGAATCTGAATCATTAATGTTCCTGGAGATCTGCCTGCCTGCAGAGTTCAGTTCCAGCCCTGTAAAAGTGCTTCCTAAAATCAAAATTAGCTGGTTCAGGGGTATTTGATTAAGGCTGGAGCTTAACTTTGCAGGAAGGTACATTTAAAAAAAAAAAAAAAAAAAAAAAAAACTAGTTTGACTGAAGTTTGCATGTGTCAAATTGAAATACTTGGCAAGCTACAATTTCTTAGTAGTTTATCTTAGTAGAATATTAGTTCCTTTTTGTCCTATTAAACAAAACGCAAATGTGTGGCTTTATTTTTATTTACGTTCAGAGAAATAATTTTGACTCTGCACTGAAATGAATGTATGTTGCTGCATTCTTACGCCATAAATGTTACAAAATTTGTGGGAGGAAAAAGTAAATTCTTAACTACACTGAACAAAATTATAAATGCAACACTTGTTTTTGCCCCCATTTTTAATGAGCTGAACTCAAAGATCTAAGACTTTTTCTATGTACACAAAAGGCCTATTTATCTCAAATATTGTTCACAAATCTGTCTAAATCTGATGTAGTGAGCACTTCTCCTTTGCTGAGATAATCAGTCCACCTCACAGGTGTGGCATATCAAGATGCTGATTAGACAGCATGATTATTGCATAGGTGTGTCTTAGGCTGGCAAAAAAAAAAAAAGGCTACTCTAAAATGTGCAGTTTTACTGTATTGGGGGGTCTGAAAACCAGTCATTATCTGGTGTGACCACAATTTCCCTGACGCAGTTCAGCACATCTCCTTCCTTTGCACAGTTGATCAGGTTGTTGATTGTGTCCTGTAGAATGTTGGTCCACTCCTCTTCAATGGCTGTGTGAAGTTTCTGGATATTGGCAGGAACTGGAACACGCCGTCTTAAGAGCATCCCAAACATGCTCAGTGGGTGACATGTCTGGTGTATATGCTAGCCATGCAAGAACTGGGATGTTTTCAGCTTCCAGGAATTGTATACAGATCCTTGCAACATGAGGTGATGTTCATGGATGAATGGCACTGGGCCTTAGGATCTCATCACGGTATCTCTGTGCATTCAAAATGCCATCAATAAAATGCACCTGTTAATTTTCCATAACATACACCTGCCCATACCTTAACCCCACCGCCACCATGGGTCACTCGATCCACAACGTTGACATCAGCAAACCGCTCACCCACATGATGCGATACATGCTGTCTGCCATCTGGCCAGCACAGTGAAAACCGGGATCCATCCGTGAAGAGAATATCTCCGAAGTGCCAGACGCCATTAAATGTGAGCATTAGCCCACTCAAGTCAGTTACGATGACGAACTGCAGTCAGGTTGAGACCACAAATGAGGATGACGAGCATGCAGATGAGCTTCCCTGAGATGGTTTCTGACAGTTTGTGCAGAAATTCAGCAGCTTGGCTTTCTCAGATGATCTTGAAGGTGAAGATGCTGGATGTGGAGGTCCTGGGCTGGTGTGGTCTGCGGTTGTGAGGCCGGTTGGATGTACTGCCAAATTATCTGAAACGCCTTTGGAGATAGATGGCTTCTAGTAGAGAAATTAACATTTAATTCATGGGCAACAGCTCTGACATGAAGGCAAACTAAAGGAACTCCACTTCATTCCTCATGCATAAATATATTACCTAGGAGAGATTTCTATGCACAGGAAACATTTATGCAGAGTTATGCAGTACATAAATACAGTAATACTTTTGTTTGTTTGGTTCTTCTAAGGATGATGAATAACATGATTGGAACCCAGTTTTTCAAATGAGTTGCTCAGTGTCCTGACTAATGCATAACTTAAATGGATAGTTCACCTAAATATGACAATTTACATGATTTACTTTTTTTTTTCATATCATTCCTAGCCTTTGTGACTGATTTCTTAATGTGCAACACTAAAAAAGGAATTTGGAATAATGTACTGGCTTCTCGTTTCCACATATTGAAAGTGAATGGGGATCTGGGCTGATACAAAAGTCAATTATTAAAAAAAAATGCTGCCATAAAATGACTCATGCTGCACATTTGGACTCATATGAGGAAGAGTTATATTTATTAATTGACTCTCCACAATCAATTCAAATTAAAATATGGCATATTTAGACAATATTCTTTCAATTCTATTTAAATAGTGACTTAAATTTGGACACATGGCTATTGTAAATCATATTACGGTAAGTTGTTTTTAATATAATTATTTATATTATTAATTTACTTATCTTTTCTTCGTTTTGGAGCTTGACTGGCTGGATCTCCATTTATTTTCTTCATGTGGAGTACACTGGCCAGTACATTTGTTAACATTCTTTAATGTTAACATTCTTTGTTTCATGTGGATTTGGAAAATCATGAGGTGTCAGTGAAAATAAGAATTATTTTTCGAGTGAACTATGTTTTTAAGTCTCCATGTCTTGGTACTGCTGAACAGATGGCCTGCAAGCTGCCATTGGGTCTGCTTAGCAAATATGGGAATACGCTTCTGACAGCATAACACCTCAGGTAAGCCTTTTTCATACCATGCATTAATAATATGATTAGTACATTTGTTTTCATGGCACATTTTAAAGTGTTTCTGGACATTTCAATAAAATATCTATTATTTAAAATAAAGATTATTTCCCATTCAATGTGTGGTCTTGTTTTCCATCAAACTGGTTTAACAGTGTCGTTTTATTAGCACACTTTGTTGTGTCAGTTGTAATGTTTTGGTTATGGTTGGTGATCAGGTGACGGTAGTTCAGTCTTTCTAAAATGTCCATTGATTACAAGAATAATTTTAAATGTAATCACACAGAAGACACCCACTAAAATGTCATTCAGTGTAACAGTAGTTCATATACCAAAAAAAAAAAAATCTTGTCAGGCATATTAGAATCATCAGATGACATTAAAAGACTCTGTTTAAAGGGTTAGTTCACCCAATAATCAAAATTATGTTATTAATAACTTACCCTCGTGTCGTTCCAAACCCCGTGAGACCTCTGTTCATCTTCAGAACACAGTTTAAGATATTTTAGATTTAGTCCGAGAGCTCTCAGTCCCTCCATTGAAGCTGTGTGTACGGTCTACTGTCCATGTCCAGAAAGGTAAGAAAAACATCATCAAAGTAGTCCATGTGACATCAGAGGGTCAGTTAGAATTTTTTGAAGCATCGAAAATACATTTTGTTCCAAAAATAGCAAAAACTACGACTTTATTCAGCATTGTCTTCTCTTCCGTGTCTGTTGTGAGATTTTAAAAACACTGCAGTGATATCTGGTTCGCAAATGAATCATTTGATGTAACCAGATCTTTCCCAACCAGTCCACCGAATCGAACTGAATCATTTGAAACGGTTCGCATAGGCATTACTCCACAAATGACTTAAGCTGTTAACTTTTTTAATGTAGCTGACACTCCCTCTTGAGTTTATAATCAGTTCAGAATCAATCACCAAAAAACAAAAAAAAACAGTTCGGTTCAGACACTCTGTGTGTCGGTCTGCTTCACACTGAATCACACATGCGCAGTATCATCAGCTCCTCAGTTCTCGAATCGGACGTGTCTGACAGAAACGGTTCTTGACTCGTGAACGAGTCAATCTTTTGTTTGTTATCTGGCTCGGCTCAGTGTTCATCTTCAGTTCGGTCTTCACAGCAGTTCAGTAAGTGTACTGTTTGTGTACATTAATTACTCCGGGATATTGGTTTGTTTGAACTCGGAATGTCAGCCACATTAGCCCTTGTGCATTGTTCAAATTCACTACCCTTTCGTTATGTTCGGGATGAAAACATCCACTCAATTAAACTGCTGTAAAAATGTGTCAGATTCATTATTTTTTTTTTTGCATAAATCTGTTAATCAACTTCAGTCCTGATCAAAACTACCAAATGTTTTTAAAATCCAAGATTTTAACTCTTTAATTACCAAGTTCCTAAATGATGTCACTGATATGGGGGAAAAAACACACAAAATGACTTATTTTCAATATAAAAGTAATTGTGGCTGGATTGTTTTTTTTTTTTTTTTACTTTTTATAACAGTCTTGGGCATGTCAAAGATTAGTAGCAACATTGGCTTCGATGCATTTTTTAGTTTTTGTGCAGCATTAGATTTAATTTTTTTCCACCCTAATTTGTTGTTGGTGGCTGTTTTTGCCCCATTGACTTCCATTTTAACGGCATTTTTTGATTGCAAAGTCATGACACCATATAATCATGCATTCTTGATTGTTTGTGGTTTTCCCTTTTGGGAAGAGGTAAACATTTTTATTTTTATTTTCAAAAAAAGACTCAACTTTACCCCCTAGTGGACGAAAACATCCCCAACAACGCATAAGGGTTAAAAAAGTTAAAGGGGGGGGGGGGGGGGTGAAATGCTCGTTTTCACTCAATATCCTGTTAATCTTGAGTACCTATAGAGTAGTATTGCAGCCTTCATAGACTCCAAAAAGTCTTTAGTTTTATTTAGTCTGTACCGTTTTTTTTCCCGGAAAAACACGAGCAGCCTGGAGGCGTGACGTGTGGGCGGAGCTAAAGAATCATGAGCGTGAGTAGGCTTTTGCGTTGCATCATCCAAGACAAACCATGGCTAACAGTCAGATCCAGCGTACATTTATGATCCAGAATCAGATCCAGAGGCTGAAATTTAAAAAGACCAGCAGCAGCAATGACTTCTCTATGTGGTATGTATTGAAACTGTATATATTTGCTTAGCAGTTTTGGAAAATGACTAAGTTCCACTTTGTCGTTTTTTTTTTTTTTTTTTTTTTTAAGCTGTACATGTGGAAAGTGCAGTTTGATGACAACATCGCATGTTGTTTACCTGATGTGCTTACGCGCCGATAGCTAAGTTAACAACACAGAGATATTTGAAGCAGTTTTACTCACTGCATGCAGTTCCAACAAACGATCTTGACCCTTTTAGTTGGGACTGCATTATCCTTAAGAAATAAACGATGTGCAAATCTGTCGTCAAACTGGGCCTTGTTTGTAAAACAAGCATCTTCGAAATGCAGGGAACAAACAAAAACACTTGTACAACTCCGTTGATGCTCTGTAAAAATAAACTTCATCCACTGGTCCCTTAATGCTGTTTTTTTTTTTTTTTTTTGGTAATCTGTGCAGGGATGTCTTGCCCTGGCAACCAAAAACACAAACTTCTTTTGTGACTTCGGTCTCTCGCTCTTATCAGTGAATGTCTCTGCTCTGCTCTACGGGAGCACACGCTCTTCCAGGAGAAGTGCCCTTAGGACCCATATAAGGAAATTCCGCTCCATCTAACGTCACACAGACCCAAACTTGTGACAAACCGGAAGGAGTATTTTTGGAACAAAAATACTCCTTCAAACGTACAACTTAATTTTTGAAACTTTGTCCATGTTTAGCATGGGAATCCAACTCTTTAACAGTGTAAAAAACTCAGTATGCATGAAATAGCATTTCACTCCCCCTTTAACAGTTTAAGTCATTTGTGGATTAATACTTATGCAAGCTGTTTCAAACGATTCAGTTCGATTCGGTGAACTGTTTGAAGAAGATCTGGTTACATCAAATGATTCATTTGCGAACCAGATATCAGTGTTTTGAAATCTCACAACAAACCGGAAGAGAAGACAATGTTGAATAAAGTCGTAGTTTTTGCTATTTTTGGACCAAAATGTATTTTCGATGCTTCAACAAATTCTAACTGACCCTCTGATGTCACATGGACTACTTTGATGATGTTTTTCTTACCTTTCTGGACATGGACAATATACCGTACACACAGCTTCAATGGAGAGACTGAGGGTGTACTCGCACTAGGCACGGTTGCCATGAACCGGACCCGAGTACGATTGTCCCCCCTCCCCAATCTCCCTCTGGCCTGCACTCACATATAGGGTTTCAGCATTCGTGCCGGAGCACGCTTACGTCATTATGGTGCGACGGTTTCGGGATAAACAGGAAGAGCGGCGCTCTATGAACACAATGGAGTGCATCGCTCTGTTTTCTTTGTGGATAATTTTGTGTTGTTTGGTCCACAGCCTGTTGTTAAACAGATGTGTCGCCTTAGTGGCGCGAACATTTTCACGTAATCGTGCTGCTCATATGAGGATGTTTGCAAGATACCAGCTGAAGTGCAGCAAGGACTTTGCAGTTTTTAGTTTTAGTTTTATGCGTTTTGCACCTCTGCCGTAGACCAAAGCGACCCTTTCCCTGCCATGTTGGTTTTGGAGCGTCGCAAAACCGTGACGCAACGCGTCCTTTTCCGTGCTCCTGCACGGTTAGCGCTCACACTGCATGCGAACCGCGCCCGAGTCCAACTGAACCGTGCCCTGGCCCACCTCTTCCAAGCGGGCCAGGGCCGGCTAATCGAGCCGCGCCTGGGCACGATTCGGAGCACTCACACTAGTCAAACGAACCGCGCATTGGTGGTCAAACGCACTCGGGCACGGTTCAAACTGGCAGTGTGAGTACACCCTGAGAGCTCTCGGACTAAACCTAAAATATCTCAAACTCTGTTCTGAATATAAACGGAGATCTCACGGGTTTGGATCGACATGAGGGTAAGTTATTAATGACATAATTTTGATTATTGGGTGAACTAACCCTTTAAGGATCACAGTGCAGCCACCAAAAACTCAATTCATTATCATTTTAAATCTTTACCACTATCTTTCTTTCACCCATTTGTCAGCAAGTTTTCAATAATTTAAAATAAATTTAAATTTAGTATGACAACATTTTCCTTTTACATATTTTACAGTACAAATTATAATATGTTGATTATTTTTTACATAAATGTATCTGTTATGTTGAATGATGACTGAACATTATTTCACAGATATTTGACATTTTTTTTCAAACATTTAAACAGACATCTAAATGTATAACATGTTGACGATTATTTGGATTTAAATTACCTCCATGTTTTATTAATATGAATAATAAAAACCGCAGAAAAACATTTACATTGCATCTCAATCAGCTCCCCAAATCAGTAGATCGTGTACACAGATCTTCATTACCGATCTAGCAATGTGCGTTTGTTGAAATGTACAATTTATATTGAAAAAACAACAACAACGGGTTGTCTTTTTAAATCTTCCATAACGTGTCATTATAATATTGAGTTGGCTTGTGTGATTTATGTTTTACACTTCAGAAATGTGACGTTATTTATGGTAATGGAGGACAAAGAACTCCGATGCTCCATAGTTTTTGCAATGCATTGTGGGATGTGTCTGATCAGTGCCCTAACAACTGAACAAGGGATCTGATTGAGACGCACCCTGACACTAAACGGTTTAATTGATCCTCTACTGGAAATGGATCAAAACATGTTCTGAATGTACTCAGTAAATAATGAAATCTTAATAATTTTAGTTGCGGTAAATTAAGAAATAAAGTTAAAATAAAAACCGTACTAAACCATGAATGAATCAAAAATGTATGAGAAGGACAGCTTTGTGCTTTATGCACAACAGTTTCAAGTATGACTTGTAGTATGACATATCCTGCTATGGTTCAGTCAGAAGGAAGTGCCTGTAGGACAGCCTGTGGCACTCTGCTTGAATAGTACTCATGATTCCTCAGAGTTGCCAACACTCCAGCAGAGTTCATGTGCTTCACATTTGCATCATATCTGTATGCATTACCATGCATGTCTGTCAGTTTGCCTGTATATGAAAAAGAACATAAATTTAGCCAAAAAATCAAGCACTTTTTCAAGAATGGACAAGCAAAAAATTAATTTCACCTCCAACTGCATGCAAAATGGCTTCAGGTGCACACGTGTCCCACTTTTTACATCCTGGACTGGCAAAAACATAAGCAGAGGCCTTTCCCTCCACCAGCTGGATGATCTACCAAGCCAAGAATGGAGATTTAATTAGTTCTACTCCAATTCTGACTCAAATCAAAGGTTAGTCACTCACCTTATTCCCAGCTCCTCCCACTCGGATGACATCATGAGGCTCCATGGCTTGCACTGCGTCAAATACAAGTTTACTGCTATGGGACCGTGTAGTAGTGATAATTCTTTTACCATCTGGGACTTCCTGAAGCTGAAACCCAAATGCGCCCAAACCCAATACTCCCCATATTGTTCTGCCCAAAGAAGCAACTGTCCCCATCTGAATGAATAGAGAGAATAAAACAGTTCATCCAATCCCGGCCTCTACCAAATGTAGTGTAGCACGTGTGATCAACCAACAGGTCTGACCTGGTAGTTGTAGAAGGGTTGATTGATGACTCCAGCAATGGCTGTCCCTCCATAAGCAATGCCTATTAACACTGTCGCATGATCCAAAAGCCCTGCAATAAAACGGCACAATCATCATTATACAAAGTATAATGTGTTTGAGGCAATTTAGAGCTAAACTCTGCAAGACAGTGGCTTTATAGTACCAAGTTTGGACACCCCTGTACTGGCACACACCAAACAAGTGGACCAAGACCCACCTTTTGAAGGGGTCTTGATCTGCTTGTTTGTTGTGCACCAAGGTTGGTCTTTGCAACTTTAGGGATCTTATCCATTCACGAACAGCTTGTAAAACTCAGAAGAGAAAGAAAATCTTGAAATTGCATCATATGACCCCTTTAAAGAATGGAAGTGGAAGAGATGTTTTTTTTTTTTTTTTATGTGCTGACAAAATGTTGAAATATATTTATCTGCTCACCTTCTGTATATTCTTTAGTGCCATCAAGAGGGTCAACCCACACAACCAGCTAAAAATAAAGATTAAACTTTAGTCAAATACAAAAACACAGTTACTTTTATGTTCTATTAGACACTCTTTCAAAATTGGTTTAGAATAAGTTCGTTTAAAAACATTTATTATATTTATTAAAAAGTTATCATTTTTCAAGTATTATGCCCATATTCTGTTACCTCTTCCTCCTTCAGGCTGGCATATTGATCCGGACAAGACTCTTGTAGAATCAGGCTGTTGTACCCATTCTCTAAAAGCTCCTCTTCAACATCCTCGTCTGGTAATTCCTGCACAAATAGAATAAATCCTCAATCAGAATATAATGTTCCACTGGTTGGATCCCAAAAAGGCTTAGCATCCTCATTAGAGGTCTTCACAGTGCACCCGAGACCCGTCGACCCCGGACCCGACCCGGGACCCGTACGGGTTCGGGTCTATATTTTAAATCATCAGCCGGGTCCGGGTCGGGTCCGAATCGATTACCTCGGGTCCCGGGTCTGTTTAACATTGTGTGTAATACCCGTGTGATCGGAGTCATCGGACTCGGAGAACATCCGGTCGTGATCAAAGACTGCTTGTGTTTTTTGTAACTGAGTGAGCCAAAAAAAGTGATCTCTCTCTCTCTCGCTCGCAGACTCAGAGTTAATACAAGTGCACGTATTAATGCTTGCAGACTTGACACACTCATGTTTAATATATTTCAAATCAGCAACACAATCTGAGGTGAACTGTCACATGAATGTTTTCTATGACGCTCAAATTGCATTAAAGCATTTTAGGTTGATACAGCTAGCACGCATGTGCAGTCTCGAGTGCATTTCATGTTTCTATGGCAAGCACTGAGGGACACTTCGACCGCCAAACCGCGGTTTACATTTTCTCCCATTTTTATAATATTATAAATGAATCGTTTAATCTTAAAGTTTTAGTGGTTCAGATTCAGACTCGATGCTGAGCAGAGAGCACAGAAATCAGATGATAATAGTAAATAAATAACGTCAGCGGCCATGGCATTGCACGAGCGATCGTTATTATAGTTCAAAAGGCAAACAGTGTAAGTTATTATGCGAATTAACTTGAGTCAGATTGTACATGTGCACAGTAGCATTTGTCATCCGTCACCGTGACATCAAGTGGACTTTTGAAGCTGAAATAATGAGTGGATTCAGTTTGGACTTGGAATAACGAGAGGAATAACATGAATAACTTTCTTGTCGGAGGATTGTAATGCATCACAGGCAGTCAGGTACAAGGAAGAGAGACTACGGCTCTTTAAATTAGGTAAGACAAAAAGCTGTATTCTTCGCAACATGTTTACTGACTTGTAATAGCAATTTAAGGTGGAATATGTGAACGTCGGGTCCAGTCGGGTCTGTGTCTTCCCTGCGGGTTCGGGTCCAGATTTCAAATAATATACGGGTCCAGGTCGGGTCCGGGTAGGCATTTCTCGGATCTACACGGGTCCGGGTCCAGCTTTTGAAATAATAGACGGGTCGGGGTCGGTTCGGTGTAGTACATTACGGGTCTCTGTCGGGTTCGGGCACGAATTTTTGGACCCGTGAAGACCTCTAATCCTCATATTACAAAATGTACACCTCCTCCCCGATGATGGTGACTTTAGGAAAGCTCTTCGACAGGTATGCACATATACTCTTCTGAACAAGCCTGTCAGCCAGAGTCTGTAGATCATTGGCTCCTGTCTGTGCTCAAAAGAAGCACAGGTCACAAATATTAATTTTAGCACCTAAATTAATTACTACATTGACAGTAATGTTATCTTCTCATAAGGATGTGGGACATGTCAGTAGCTCAACATATTTGTTCAAACAAGAAGTTAAAAGCTTAGGATTTCTCAAGTGTGGTGAGATCATCATCCTTGTTGGTAACATGTCTCTACTCGCTGTACCTTTTCAACGATACCCAGTTCTCCGCTTTGAACCACTTTTCGGACAATAGTTCCAGCCTTTTCGGCCACGGTGTAGGCTGAAGCCACCAGCCGCATCAACACTGCAAGGTCACTCGCCATCACACCGGCTGAAGCAAAGCACTTCGCTGCAGTTCAGAAAAACACTCCTTCTGCAAAGAACCAGGGGAAAAGTCAGAAGACAACGGTTATACAAGTCACTTATCTGATCATTACAAGGAATGATATTCTTGTCAAAAAGAATATTGAATATTGAAATAATGAGTTCCTATTGATCTGTCTTCTTGGTATCAGTGATTTTTTTAGTTATTTGATCAGCATAATGACACTGACATTATCATGCACCATGTGACATCATGTGGATATGTATATTAAAACCACTGATCTATAATAAAGAATATATAGATCAGAGATTAAAACAGATGTTTATGGAATTTTATTTATTTGTTTGTTTTTCAAATCATCCTGAATATTTACCTTGGAATATTTTATCTGTTATATATATTTATATGAATATAAATATGCATGTAAATACAAATATATATATATATAATTTTTTTTTTTTTTTTTTTTAAATATATACTGTATGTGTGTGCTTTCATATATACATAATACATATACACAGTACACACACATTATGTGAGCAAAATTTTTTATTTTGGATGCAATTACTCGTTTGACACCACTAATTGTTATATATTTTTATATTAATTTTTTTTATTATTATATGTATAATTTTATATTTATATAAATTTATTAAAAATTCAATTAATTTGTAAGTCGCTTTGCATAAAAATGTAAAATAATCAATAATCACAGTTCTTTTTTGTTTGGTCGTTTTCAATGACAATACTCATTAACTGTGTGCTTATTAGTAATTATGAAAAATGGCAGAGGAGTCATACTGTTTAAAGAGACCTGCTGAAGAAAATTTAGCACGGAACCAAGGCACTATTTCCCATAATATAATCATAATTATCATTGCTCTACTAAACTCTCATACTCCTTCTAATTACCACAGTAGAGACACATTTATAAAACAAATACTTTTTAACACCTTAACCATGTTATGGTCGTTAGCGTTTATTTATCATGCAATCGCGTGCAATGTCAAGGTGCAGACGGATATTTAGAAGTAACTGAGTATCGGTTTGATCTGTAGCTGATGTCTTACTTCAAACGCAGTGTGTCCAGCGGTTGTCTGCACGCATTGCTCTCGGACATCAGCAGCGCGTCGCAGGACGCATGTCATGTAGCGCCGCGTCGTGCTTCTGCTCCTGCAGGGTCTTAACGCCCGTTGTTTGTGTTCACCCAAAATTATGTAAAGATAGCCTACATGTAAATTATGACAGGATTTTCTGTCAGTTCTGACTGTTTTCTTGCAATTCTGATAAAATCATCAGAATTATTCTGACTTCAGAGCTCTGACATTTCGTCTCGCAGTCCTGACGATATCTCTGAATTCTGAGTTAAAAGCAGTTAGCTTTAGTTATTTATTGGCGTTTCTGCCAACAAAAAGGAAATTTTAACTTCATCCCTCTTCCGACTTTTTGTTCCCTTCACAATTGCTAGAAAAAAAACAAGTTTTGAAATGTGAGGTAACAAATCACTATTTTCTTACACAAGCTTCACTGGTTTTTCTTTAAATTTCAAATATAAACACCATAATCATTGTATTATTATAAGGTAATGTATGACAAAAATCTGACTTTGTGCTTTATTTTATTTAAATAGAGATTTCAGTAAAACCATTAGTGTCCCCGAGAGTGTGTACAATTAGGCCCTTATTGTTATTTTAGTGATGTAGACTATCATTGTAGGCCAATTTGTGATTTCTGATAAAATACTAAACTGATTTAAAACAAAGAGAATAAAAAAAAAAATCTGAAATCATGTAGTCCCGTGCAACATCAATCCTTTAGTAGAAAACCATTTCAATGCAGTGTTTCCAGACAGAGAGATTCAGTTGATAGTTACAGTATAGGCCTGTTCATTTTATAGTCATCCTTGACAAAGTTTTTGGGTGATAGTCCAGCTAACTGAGGACCTTTGTCTTATTTCTGACCTTAAATTAGTACAGTATATCTTTTTCTAAGTGAATCCGAGAATCCTTCCTCGAGGAAGTCCAGTCTCTCAGTAAAACATTTCAGCTCCATTAATTAATTTGGATAAAAGTGTTGACTAACAATATGTGATATATCTTCATTTGTTGGATGGGATTAAACTGGTAATGATTTAATCAAACTCAGAAAGAGGTGTATATCAATATATATACACATATATCAACAACATAATTTTATTACATCTGAATACAGGTTAACTGATCATTACTAAGATACATTAATATAATGCAAACAAGTTTTCCAAGTGCACTTTACAGATCTAGATTTAGACTGTTTTCCTTGTTGCAAAGTTTGCTTCATGTCACACATGTTCATCCATTGGCCGCTGGCCTGTATCCCATCTCTCCTTCCAGCTGTTCGGCTGTTAAAGTTCCCAGGATGGGCTGACAATCTGGATTAAACACGGAGTACGCACTCATTTCTCCAGGTTGTCGGGCTTTTGGGCTTCGAAGGCCCTCATAGAGCCAGTAGAATAACGATATAACAAAAAAGGGCAGGCCGAACTCAAGTTCTGAAAACAGTCCCAGCAGCACGAGCCACAGCAGCACTTTGAGCAGGGTCAGACGGGTGAGGGCCACTCGCTGAAGCCAACGAACACATGTAGTGTTCAACAAATAATGACTGGGATCCTACAATGACAGGAAAATAATGGATTAGGCTTATTAGACAAAAATGACATGGCTAATTGTTAGTTTTGTGTGTAATTTTGTCACTGTCCGTGTCTTTTTGAAGTAGTAAGCCCAGTGTTGTCGCACCTCAATGTGTGGACAGGTATCTGGCTTCTGATCTGGAGAACCATCGCTTCTTGCTCTCGTTTCTCTCTGGATCAAACGATCAGCAGGTTTCTCGGCTGCAGTCTGTGCTTTCTTTCGTTCTCTGAACTCAGCCAGCTTACACTCCATATCTCATACCTGAAAACATAGGGGAAAATATGAATGGATCTGCGTTGAAATCGCTATTACGTTCACGTGTCAATATTTACCAGACTTCAGTGTCCCTTGTCAGCAGATGTCTCGATGCTGCTGGCTGTTTGTTTGCTCTTACACTTGGTTTGTTCAAAAGGTTTGTTCCTCCAAGGGGCGCTTGGTGGCTCAAAAACCAATTTCCGGTCGTTTTTTGTCTCAGTGAAAACATCATCATATTTAAAACGTATATTAATGTAAGTTTATTAATTCCAAATGATAACACAAAACATAAACGAAACGGTAAGAGCACAACAATCGCTGTAAAATCAATAAGCACTTGATCTCTTGCAATAGCACATCACTGTTATTGGTCCAGAATGACAAGCACTGTGAAAAGTAACAGTTATCACGTGACACATTTCAGCAAAGGAGCTAACAGTACTTTGACTAAAAATACACAGTAAAGAGATTAAATAAGTTAACTGTTTAGACCAATCGTGATTCACAAATTAGACATTTCCGGTCTCAAAGCCTCGCCAATTCTTGAATGTAGTTCTGTTTTATCTCTATGGTAACGTTAGTTGTTGTTGCACACGGACACTTTTATGGCTGTACGCACCGGAAGTGCGCGTGCGTCCCCGTCACAGGAGAGGTTTTGGTTAGGTCCTGGCATAATCGATGTAAGTGCAAAAAAATGTGTAAAATATTACTTAGGTATAAAAATAATAATATATGTACATCTGAGACTCAGAGAGAACGAACAGTCAGTGATTTTGCGGTAAGCGTTGTATTGATAGATGACAGTTGAACCCAGCATAGCTTTAATTCCTCATAACAACAACAGCAATAGCATATCATATCAATATTACATGTATAATAATATATGCAAGAAATCTATGCAGGTATTAATGCATAATATCTATGTATTATTTATTGAGTATTGCGTTTTTTGCCCATAATCTGAACCAAACCGTTGATGAGCTGTTTTTTTAAATCAGATTTCTTAAATGTAAACCGGGAAAATTTTATTAAATATCATAACATAACTGAAATCTTGTCATATTATTAACATTAACATATTATTACAATGCCTTGATTTTACAAAAACACATTACAAAAGTAAAACAAATGTGAGAACATATGACAAATAAGAAAAAAAAAATTATGTTTTCATAAACATATGTATATAGATTTGACAGCTTTTTTTAAAAATTGTGCTTTTGAAATTGATTACGCTCTTAAATTAGGTTTGTTATTTCGTATTTTAAGCAGTTGTTCAGCAAAAAGTGTGTGATTTTTCAGCAAATGTAATTGTCTAATTGTTTCATTTATATTTGTATTCATATCTCTGTGTACTTCCAGCATGTGGTATAGTTAACGTGTGAAAATAAGTGGTTTGTGATGTTTGCGCAACTTTTGGGGGAATATTTAAAATCCTGTGCAATATTATATAGTTCATACAAATAGTATTACGTTAATTTAACATGCATACAGTAGTTAGTACGTGACTACCTTTGAAACCAATAACAGGGTCTCTTTGTTGGTCAAATTTGTTTTGGCATGCATTTGCAGGCTGCTTTAAACATGCTGTAAAATAGAGACATTTCTAGAGACAGGACAGACAAAAAAAATACAATAAAATAGTTGAACTCAATCATGCTTTTGCAGAAATTGGTAGTGACTCTCCCCTGTGGAGTGAGCCAGCATGGCCTCTGCCCCAGCACAGCAGCCCACACTCACTGTAGAGCAGGCCAGAGGTGAGAGGTCAGTCCTTAAATCATATGCTCAGGGGTCATGGCATGACTTAGACTCACCCAGACTGTTTCCCGATCATTACAGGTGTTCTTACTGAGGTGATCCAGGCCTTCTCCGTGCCTGAGAACGCAGCCCGCATGGAGGAAGCCAGAGAGAGCGCCTGCAACGACATGGGCAAGATGCTGCAGCTTGTGCTTCCTGTGGCCACTCAGATCCAACAGGAAGTCATCAAAGCATACGGCTTCAACAATGAAGGAGAAGGTGAGATCAAATGTGCAAACATGTAAACGCAAACCAAATGCTGTCATTTCAACTGCTGCCTTTGTCCTTTCAGGCGTTCTCAGATTCGCCCGGCTGGTGAAGATGTATGAAACTCAGGACCCAGAGATCGCAGCCATGTCAGTGAAACTCAAGAGTCTCCTCCTGCCGCCGCTCTCCACTCCTCCTATCGGCGGTGGCGTCCCGACCTCATAGAACCACACAAACTCCCAGTTCATAAAGTTCAAAACCGGTTAAACCGGTAAAAATTGTCTAGTGCAAACACATTCAGGATTTTCCATTTGAGTCAGTTTGAACTTTTCTTTCAAGGGTGATTTAAACTGGGATGAAGTACAAATTGCACCACAGAAAGATACTGAATAAAAAGAAAACAAGTTATTGGTGAACTTAATCCTATTTATTTTGTCAGCAAAGTTAGGATTCAAACCATGGTCTTGCTACAAATTTATATTTTGTATTCTAATTCATTTTGCCATATTGAATGTGCATATTTATCAAGCGTAACACTAATTTGTTGATGCCTTCTGTTTGCTTTTAAAGCTTTGTATACATTTTGTATTGATTAAAGTCTAATTTGGTCAATATGATCATAAATGAAAGCCTGTGACATTGTTCTTGTGAACATTACAGTTTGAAAACCAGTGAAACAGTTGTTAACCAATAAAGTAATTTTTTTTTCCCTTGGTGGAAAGGTGTTTGTTATCACGAAATGACTGCTTTTAATAAAAAGTCTTTCTCTGTATTTTAGTTTTCTTTGTCTAAGTCCACCAAAACTTAATTAATGCATGGTCTAATTCATGGCCACATTTAAAATTTGAAGGGAAATAAATCATAATTTGCATCATCAGACTTTGCAACTATGTGAAAATCTGGAATCTGAGGGTGCAATGAAATCTAAATATAGAGAAAATCGCCTAAATATATGCAAATTAAGTCCTTAATAATGCACATTACGAATCAAAAATTAAGTATTGATATATTTACGGTAGGAAATTTACAAAATGTCTTCAAAGAGCATGATCTTTACTTCATCCTAATACTTTTTGTCTATTTATCTATGGCTCCCCCTCGTGGACGCAGCGCCTCAAAAGTTATATATCGCAATGACGCTTTATTTGAATGGCTCTCCACCATGGCCACTTTCTGTCTTTATAAGCTTACTTGTGTTTCTATAATCAGAGGCAGAACCCGCTTGTGATGAGGCAGTCTATGCAGTAATAGCAGCAGCAGTGTGTTGTCGGAGGGTCTGTGGGGTTTCTGCTGATGCGAGCGCACTGCAGCTCAACACACACGTGTGTACTGTATACTAAACCATGGGCTGCTGACACACACCTGCACGGTCCTGCGTGCTCACAAACACCGTCCGCATTCACATCCAGGACTGAAGCGATGCCACGAGCCTCTGGAGAATGTCAGCTCTGAAAAAGGTATTGCAGCTGGCGATGATTGATGGAAATGAAACAGTGTTGTAATAGTCTTCTAATCATCAGTATTAGTGCTCCGGTCGACTGACACCGTTTAACTCATTAGATCAGGGAAATTAATCACGTGTCATTCCAAAGACTGCAGATGTTTCTGCTGATGGCATGAATAGTCTTAATGAACGTTTTAAAACCCACCTGCTGTTGCCAGTGTTAAACAGCGATGACGTCATGTGCGTCTCACTTATTGTAAGTCAATGCTTTATGTGATTTTACCAGAATAAGTGCGGAATAGTATTTATTTGTATGCAGAGGGTTAATTAAGGAGTAAGTTGTGGGTTTTGGAGATGCATTTGATTTTTATATATTTTTCTTCAATAACTTGAGTTAGCATGGCCCCTGTCTCTGTGAAATGGTTTATCTCATCTCTTCATCCTCTTCCTTCACCGATCGTCTCTCTGTGTGAATTTTACTCCATTGTACTATTTCCATCTTCATTTCTCCATCTGCCTCAGGTGCTACCATGGATCCTGCAGACACATTGCTGCCTTTTCCTTGACAAGAGTCCAGGTAAGAGAGCGGGTGGGATATTTAGGGCCTTTCTCCGTCTTAACTCCTGACTAAAAGAGAGATGTGCAGTGATTTGAGGATTTAAAGGGACAGTTCACAACAAAAATTATTTCAGAATTTACTCACCCGTTGGTCTAAACCTATATGAAATACTTTCTTATGTGGAACACAAAAGCAAGGGTTCTGAAGAAGTATGATTTTTTTTCGTACACTCAAAGTGAAGCTCCAGAATGAAAACAAAAGCACTCCATACAACTGGTACAAAAAACAGTAGCTTAAACAATCTCTGGTTAATACAGTGTTCAACAGTTACATGAAAGTATATACAGGTTTTCTTTAAAAAAGTAAAGTAAAATCACAGCTGTTATCCAAAAGTCAGAAAAAGTGGAAGTCATAAATTTACAAAAGATTTATTTTTCAAATAAATGCTGTTCCTTTAAATTTTGTATTCATCAAGGAATCCTGGAACAGATGTATCAAGGTTTCAGTAAAAATATTACAACTTTCACTAAACAGCACAACATTTTCAGCATCGGTAATAATAGGCTATGTTTTTGTTTGTTGGTTTGTTTGTTTTTGTACCAGATCAGCATATTAGAATGATTTCTGAAGGATCATGTGACATTTAGGACTGGAGTAATGATGCTGAAAATTCAGCTTTGCATCACTAAATTAAAATCAAATCATTCAAATGGGGGGGGGGGGACTAATTATAATTATATTTTCCTGATATTACTGTTTATTTTTCTGTATTTTTGATCAAATAAATCCATCCTGGTTGAGCATAATCCACTTTTTGTGTTTAAAAATAATAATAAAACATAACGTACAGATATCAAACTTTTGAACAGCTTTCTGTGTTCCACAGAAAAAGTCACATGACCAACTTCTGCAGACTTTATTAAATCAAGAAGGTGAAGGAATGACTGCAGAATTGGAACTCTTCCTTTAAATTTATTCTGTGTTGAGTTAGTTTAAACTTACTTTGAAAAGCCCAAACCACCAAGGAATCACTCCGAGAGAAGTCGTTTTGTTTTTCCTGTAGTGTTCCTGTTCTTGCCATGTACCATTTACCTAATTCTCCATTCTAAAGTTCAACTGTGATGATTGTCTTGTGTGGTGAAGTGAATGTCTTTTGTCCATTATGAACTTATGCATGATTTGTGTTACATCAGAAACCTCAGACTGGACTTTCTAATGCATTCGAACAGTGCTGGCCTATTGGATGTATATGCTTTTTGGATCTGAAAGAGAAATTTAGCTCTTTTGAAAATCAAGGCACTTCTATCAGCTCTAGTGTCCTGTGTTAATTTGCCCCTCTCTGTGAGGGTTCAAAGACCCTCAAGGTTGCTGATGAACCACTGTATGCAGTTTTCTAAATTCTTGAGCCCACATGATTGATGGCAAGCTGTCCAGCCGACTGCATCAGCCCACAATGTCCTGCATGGCTATAGTTTACCTCCGTGTACCAGTGAATATTGAGAGGGCCCTGCTGCTGTTTCTATGGAGACGAGGGAGGCTGATGTCATTGGAGGTGATCCTGAACATGCTCCGATCTGTTTGTTGGAACCAGTATCTGATGCTGATTGTGTATTCAGCGGTATACAAACCATCAGTATTCAACAACCAGATCCAGCAACAATCCTTTGTGAAAGCATTCAATATTTAGTTCATTCGTGAAGAGGAGAATGTATCTCAGAATGAGTCATTCATCATGGCTCAGCGTTTTCCCGAGGTCAGGGCCGACGGCGCATGTTAATGCTGTTGATCTCTAAAGACATTTCAAATCAACATCTGACTCATTAACCCATGTTATTAAAATTTTTTAATTCAGTGCAATACAGAAAAGTACAGAGAGTTGTCATAATTTTGCTAACTCATCTGGTTTTGGTTTCATTCTTGTATTTTCTTCACATTTCTCTGGCAAGTCTTCATCAGGTAAGTTTGTGAGTTTGTTATTGTCGCTAGATGGCGCCATTTTTAGATGTTTTCGGTTGAGCGTCGTCTCATTCAGCTCAACGGAAGTTGCTCAGTTAGCACAGGATTCTTGTAGATGAAGAAACTTTTATCAGAGAGAAAGATAAGCAGGATGGGACAGCAGTGAGGGGACTACAGGACAGGGAGGACGTTTAGCCAGGACACAATTAATTATGATGGGCAGTGGAGAGCAGACTTGCGTCAAATTTCCCAGAACGAGTCCCAAATTCCAGTAACTCAGGTGAATTATGCTCATGAGGCAAAATAGGCAATACTACCCAGTGCTTTCTCAAAATACATTTGAACTTTGTACATGGATGAATTTGTGTGAATGTCACGTGACGCATTGTTCTGAATAAGGTTTCATCGTGCCACCAGAGGGAGACATACAGCAGTATATGCTGCAATTCGTCTATTCTGTAGAACTGCTGTTGTTGTTTTGGGATATAGCATATCAAGTTTTGGGATATTGCATAAAAAAATGCTTAATGGAAATGCTTAAATGTGCATTAATTCAAAAGATATGCATAAAAAGCACATGCTCTCTGAGGATTTTTTTTGTCCAGTGAGAAAACTTGTGCATAAACTACGCTGTAAACCCATTTAATTAATGTCTTGATGTGCGTCAAAAAGTCACGTGACTTTGTCTCAAGAGACCATGTGATTGGATAACTGAACTTAAACGGATGTCATTACACACCATATTTGCAAATGCTGTATGTGATATGTAAATTTAGGCATTGTGTTAAAGGGATAGTTCACCCAAAAATTAAAATTCTGTCATTAATTCGGTCCAACTGTTATTTTACGAAGCTACGAGAATACTTTTTTGTTACACGGAAACATTGTTTTCGTTCAAATCAAAGCACAAACAATGTAGAAAATGTATCCGTGTGGCGCAGCTGACGCAGAACAACATACGCTGTTTGCGTTCAGTGGATACTCTCCAAAAATGCATGAGAGTGACCGGAAGAGACAAATTGTTGAATAAAGTATTTTTTTTTTTTTTTTGTCTTTTGCGGACAGAAAAGTAGAAACCTAGAAATTACACTTATTTGAAAAGATAGATCGTTACATTTAGGTTCAGATCCTGCGCTGAAAAAAAGCGAACTGGGGTTATTTATTTAAAGTGCATTTCTTTTATTGGTCTAATAGAAAATTGTGGCTTATGTGTTTTTTTTCATGTTTGTTTAAAAGCAAATGGAGGGAAAACATTTGATGATGGAACAGTTTTCACTCAATAATAGCTAGTCATTAATTGCTGGTGTGTGGTCTTTACTATAAATATGAATCTTTGGGGAAAATAAATATTTTTTGATTCATATTAAAAGGTTTCAACTAAACAATGTGAGGAAAACTAATACTTTTTTTTTGTTTTTTATTTATGTATTTTTTTTGTACAATATCCTTATACAGAGGGAGACAGAGAGAAAAGCATTGGGCTTCCCCTGGAGCAAATAAAATGGCTCAGTGTGAATGCCAGGCCTAAAAAGGCTCATGTCAGGCAATTCAAGAGTTTCAACTGGCTGGACTGAATGTGTTGAGGGACGAAGAGCCCCCTGTAGTGGATCTCTCAGCTGTTCCCATGGGGACAGTGAGGCGACTGGTTTGAGGGGGTTCCTGAACCCCTGCAGCTGTCATCTTCCTCTGGGGATACCTGTGAGCCGCGGGTCAGTGGCCTTTGGAGGACAAATATGCCGTGGTCTTTGAAACTGGAATTGGGTGAAGCCATTAGTGTTCAGTTGAAGATGAATTAGATGAAGGTTTTGTGGATAAATGAATTTACTTATTGTAGAGTTAACGGAAATTAGTGTGTGCATTGTAATGGGTGAAGCTGATGTCATGAATGTCAGTATGAATGTTAAAGTATATTCATAATTAGTTTCCTGAGGTGGTACTGAAAGGGGGCGGAGCTACATAACCAATCAGAATCTGACACTTCCAGCCAGCATTGGGTCAGGAAAATAGTAAAATTCACAACATTTGACATATGAACTGCAACAGGTTTTTTTTTCTTTTTCAGTAAATTGAATCTAGCTAATAATGAACAGCAGAATGTGTTTCTTCCTTTGGGATAAAAATAAAGTGGTCACGTTTTGGTGTCCCTCCTTATGTTATTTCTCGGCTTTCTTCCAGAGGTCGGTCAGGTGCTATTAATGGCTAACTAATGGTCATATGGTGCTGCACGCTGATATTTGGCATCTCTCCATACTGTCCATACTAACGCTGGGCAATATAGCAAATCCAAATCACACCATTTCCCAGCTTTTTGACTATTTCCCATGCATCTCTTCATTTATTGAACCTTTTTTTTAATTTCTTCAATAAAACAAACATCAGATTGAAAATAAAAGATTAATGGAGTATGGTTCACACGAAAATATCATTTTGTCTTTCTACTTAATTCAAGGTGTTGCTTGTCAATTCTTTATAATCATTTGCCAAATTTACTTGCAATTTCAGAGTGAAAACTCTTTGAAAGTAGTGTTTCAGTGTATTTGTTAAGATTAATTTTTTTCAATAAGATGAACTGTCATTTCGATTAAACAGCCATTGTTGCCAAGTAAATGTTTAATTACATAAACTAAAACATATTAATCGGTCCCACTTTATATTAAGTGGCCTTAACTACTATGTACTTACATAATAAAATAAGTACAATGTACTTATTGTGTTCATATTGTATTGTAAAACACTTTTGCTGCTATTGAGGTGGGATGGGGTAAGGTTAGGGAGAGGGTTGGTGGTATGGGTAAGTTTAAGGGTGGGTTAAGGTGTAAAGTATGGGTCAACAGTGTAATTATAAATGTAATTTCAGAAATTAAATACAGATGTAATTACATTTAGTTTTTTTTTTATATAAGTACAATGTAAAAACATGTATGTACACAATAAGTACATTGTACTAAATTATTAATTAAAATGTAAGTACATAGTAGTTAAGGCCACGTAATATAAAGTGGGTCCAAAAAATCTAGTTAAGAATGAAGGCGGCATGTTTTCCCTCTTTGTTTTTCATTAAGTAAACACAATTAAATATTATATTTAATTTTTCTAAACATTTTAATATCAAAATGTCACATGGAGACTGTGACCATTTTGAGATAACATAAATAATTAATTAAACAGATTCATTATGATTCATTAAAATGTAAATGAATCAAATTACCAACTTTAATGCCATTTTTGATATTGAAACAAAATATGGAGAATATTTTTTTATTTTTTTTATTTTCTGTATATCGCCTACAGTAGTCCAAAATATTTGGACAATTGCATGATTTGCACCGTTATCTACTTGATGGAAGCAGATAAATCAAGAAAAATGAGCAAGATTCCTGTCACAGAACTGATTTGCAGGGTACAGCATGTGTGGAGGTATTTTTGTGTGGATGACCTGTCTTTTGACATTTCCTTCGGCTTGTGACATTTCCCGCCCCCCTCCACATACACTTCTCTCCATTGTTTTTTAAATTTTTTCTTATTTCAGTTTCTATTAATTAAAAGGCACCAGAGTGAAATCAGCCTTGTGTCCCTATTACCTGTCATTTATCACTGAAATAGGCGTCTTGAGAAATCACATCTGTCTCTGTAAATTCCCTAGTCTTTGTAAACAGCAAAAAAGTCTCAGGACGACATCGAACCAGCTTGCAACAAACCGTGGGTGGCAAATCGTACATTTTGCATTATGTTAATTCACAGTCCTTTTATAAGTCATTTTCATGCGCAGTACCTTTCATTGGACACACTCTACATAAGTGCCTTAATCACACAGATCAGCCAATCACAGGCTTCAACCAATATTTAATAAAGAACACCATTCTATGTTTAGGATTTCCATATTTTTTTAACAAGGTATTTAAAGTGTAAAACAACATTTTATTTTTTGATGTCAGATAGCAAAATGATGGTTTCAGTAGAGTTCCAGTTGAATTCTGTTGGTTTCTGTAGAAATTAAACCACAAGGTGTGTACTTTATATATTGCTGTTATGATTTAAAATACGTTTTTAAAAATCTTGAGGTTTGTTGTGCCTGTGTTATTTCAGTAGCACCTGGTACGTTTTGTTAACATTCTGATTTTGATTTTGTTTTTAGATTTCTTGATTTCATGTTAATTTGAATGTTAAGTTTTAGCAATTTTGCTATATTTGTGTAATTTGTACTAGTTTTTGTTGTTTTTAAGTATGTCTTTATAGTTTAGCTATATTCGTTTTGATTTATTTTAATTCAATTGGTAGATCATTGCATTATCAAGCGCAAGGTTGGGGTTTCGATTCCCCAGGAACACATATAAGGTAAAAATAGCCTGAATGCACTGTAAGTCGCTTTGGATAAAAGTGTCTGCTAAATGCATAAATTTATAATTTAATTTATTGATATATATCACTTAGCAGACACTTTTATCCAAAGCGACTTACAAATGAGGACAATGTAAGCAATCAAAATCAACACAATATTATCAAGGTAAAAGATGATTGCAGTGGCGTACAGAAGTTGTACAGTAAGCACTCGTGTGTCCATTATAATATTGTGTTTCTGAGTGCTCTTGATGCACTGATTGCACATTGTATTTATGCACAAGCACATACATTTCCATACATTCACGTTGTTCCAACCACACATATACAATAATGTTTTGATGTGTCATGTGTATGTTGCTGTGTTTAGTTATACTGAGTGGATCCATGTACTGTAGTAGATATATGCAGTCAGCAGGGGGTTTATTTTTTTATTTATTTTTTTTGCTTTATCCATGTGGTCCTGTTTGGTATGGCAACTTGACTTCTCTGAAATGTAAAAAAGCTCTATGCTGTTGCACTGTACAGTACACATCCTATAAAATTCAGATTTTTTTTCTTTCATAAGTGCTTATGTGGGCTCCTTTGGTGTCCTTTTGGAGTTTGAAGTGTCCTTTTTTGGAAAGACATCTGAATATATCTTGAAAAAAAAGCTTGCAAAAAATACAGATTTTTGAGAATCACGCTTCAATCTTTTGGTTTACTTTGCTAGAAAAAAAAAAAAAAAAAAAAAAAAAATATATATATATATATATATATATATATATATATAGCAAAGTAAACCAAAAGATTGAAGCGTGATTCTCAAAAATCTGTATTTTTTGCAAGCTTTTTTTTCTTCATTTTCAAAAAATTAAACCATAAAGATTTTAGTTTATTTTTATTTTTTTTCCATGAACTGGTAATTTCAGACAGTTTGTTTCAAAGAACCAAAAATCACGCAATGACGTCACGTGATGTTGTTATTAAATGGGGATGTTTTACGTTTACAGCATATAAAGTGATTAAACTAGACTTAACTCACTCTTTACATAAATCACGTGAAATTTTTCTCATTTATCTCAACTGCTTGGTTCAAGCCATCGGCAGTTCACATTTCAGACATGTCTGAAAAATACAGTTCTCAGTCCAGTGATTTGATACTCAAGCCATATCGCTAATTCGGTTTGATTTCGATCAAACATGCAGCCCTAATATATTTGAATGTTGTAACTGACCAATCAGAGTCAAGTGTTCCAAAGAGAAACAAAATAATCATTTTAATTAGTCCATTGGAATTCCACTAAAGCTAGATGATCAGTCCAATAATGCTTTGTCCTTGAGCTGTGTATGGTAACAGCAAGTAGTTACCCGAAAGGCCCTCTTTTTGCCCTCTGCTGTGATTAAGATTCACCTTATTCAAATGGGATGCAGCCCAAAATAATGAGCAACCCGATAGATCTGCCCTCTGAATAAATGAAGCGAATCACATTGAAGAGGAGGCTGTCAGGAGATGTCTCAAACACTCACACACACCCTACCAGTCAAAACGGTTTATTCATTTTAAATCATAAACTAAAGAAAATGTGACACCTTAAGGGCATTTTAACATTTCTAATGCACCTTTTTGCTGCCTGTGAAAGTGAATGTGATCTTCATAAGGAGTGTTAATGATATATTTGGCAAGGTGGGAGTGTAAACACACCCTGATGCTAATGGAGCTAATGAGTCTGAACCTTAGGTGTTGAGACAGTACTCAGCAACAGTCTCTCGGTTTAAACTCACGCTTTTGTTCCTTGAAAACAAACAGCAGAGCCTTGAACTAAGGTTATATTTAACCAAACTACAGACTTTGTACATGTGAAGCACTCTAGTTGTTGTAACAGTCAGTTTATGCTATAAGTGTTAGTCAAGCAACAGATAACTGACAGGCAGTCGATTTTGTTGAGGAAGGTTTGGCTGCAGTGGGCATTCAAAAGGCCAATGCTGTCTTATATGACAGTGAGGTAGCCTAGCATCCAGTGAACCAAAAACACCTCTCAACAGTGTGTGACAAAGCTATGAAACTGACTTGCCGCTGAACTCAGTGTAATTGTAAATTTTGTCGTCACCAAAATAAATTCGGTTCGTGAACTGAAGTATTTCTCTGTGGTGCGTGTTGGATGAATGCAATGCGTAAATATAGAGCTGCTTTATGGTAAGCCTTCAGTGTTAACAAAGAATAACAAAAAACATAGCCGAAGGGTGTTTTGAAAAATCTGAGACGTGGGCAGGGGAATGGGGAAAAAACATAAGACCTCAAGACCAAGTGTTTTTTTTTTAAAGCTGAACTTTCTTTAAATGTGTTAAACGCTGTTTTTTAATATCACTTTCATTCGCAAGATGTTGCAAGATGCGCGAGATGTGAGCACTATGGTCAAAACAAATCCTTCTAGTGCTTGTTTAAATAGAAAATTATGTGAAAGTCTTTCTGTGTGAATGGCCCCTGACACTGCGGCATGCAGGGAACGAAATCAGAAGCCTTTAGTGTGCTTCCTAAACTGCTTTTGTGGGAAAACAAGCTTATCGTTTAATGAATTGACGGTCTTTTGGCTAATCTTCAACATGTTTGCTATTAAACAAATTAAACATTTGTTTTGGATTGACCTATTTTTTACACTGAAAAACTTGCGAAAAATAAGTGAAAGTCAATTTTGCACTTCTCATTCATTCCTGTAATTTCTACAAACAGTGATTGACTGTCGCCAGCTCTGACAGAAATTCAGTGTCGTGAAGGCTCTAATGTGAATTGTTATCAAGGCACTCAATCCAAGTTGACTGTTGCGATTTCTCAAATGGTAGAGCCTACAAAGTTGGTATCTTGTAATGTTAAGACCAACTCTGATACATCATCAACATTTAGGAATATCATTTGACGTATGACATTGTTACAACCACTAGGGAGGCCAAGAATATGAATAAAGTTTACGTAAACTTTTAATCAGAAATTAATCAAGTAATAATACAAAAATATGAGTAAAGTTATAAAGAAAAAACAATCCTGAAGAGGAAAGGATCAACGCCCACAGTCCATGTCCATATTTTATTCCAAACACAATTACAGGTAAAACGCCACACCTGTTCTACTCAAGCTGTGGAGGAGGCCAGATCATAGAACAACTTCACCTAGTGGATAAATACAAAACACCTCGGGCTGTAACAGACATCCACAGAGTTGATGCTTCCTGCCATTTCCAAATATGACCATTTCTCTCTCTCATGGCCTCATTGGATGGTAAAGTGTCAAATGGATGCATACGTTGGAATCTCTTCAGAAATAGTTCAGCGGTTGGGCATTGTGTATTTGGACATACTAAACGTTTGATTTATTGATATACATTTATTTATGTAGTATGCTCATGTGATTTAGAAAGGAGCTTGCCTTACACTGTCAATCAAAAACTGTTCCAGTTGTCTAATTTAAGGTTTCTTTGAGATGAACAACTTGCTTCTCATTCTTATGTATTTCTCTCGGTTCAAGGATGTATCCCAACAGACTCTTGTGAAATGGTCAAGGACTCATCTAAGCATTCACACCCACCAAAGTCCAAATGGTCTTGGTGAAGCTCACTGTAATGTTTTGTAATCTTGAAGTGTCTCCTTCTGTCTGTCATTGCCTTCTAAGAATCAACGTTTCTTTGCTTTGCTTTTGAAGAGGAAACCAAGTGCTTTGTTTACACTGCATCCGATTCCAATTTGTTTTTTAAATCTGATTGGCAGGACTGATTGCCCACGCTGTCATTTCGGAAGTGATGAATCAAGTCCATTTGTTCAGACAATGCAGTCAACGTCTAGTTTATCTACATCGGTTGTCATCGTAATGGCAAAAGCCGAGAACAATGCCAAGAGACTGGTGTTCAGCAGCTGTCAGTTTGGAAAAGGAGAAAGGAAAAGTGTTTATGACATTCTGTCTTGGAACTGAACTTATGAGGTACATCAGGCAATAAAAGAGTCACAGGCAGTATCGTACTTTACACATCCAAGCATAAATTGTGTTAAAGAATTCATCCATTCACTCTACTCACTATTGTCACTTTAGTCTTTGATAAGGTTTGAATGTTTTCATCATAAATACCTAGTATAATGAATCCAAAATGTGAAAATTTACCAACGACTTCACTTTCTTGTAACACTACAAGTTTATGCCTCACCAAACAAATAATGTATCAGAGTTTTATTAAACTTAATAAAAAAATAATAATTATTATGCAACGCAGGGCTTCTCTACAAGTGTTTGCACTTCTGGTCGCCCAAATTTGAATAATTACAGTTAGTACAGAAGTTCAATGCTAAGATAGTAGACATACATTGGAATGAATGGAAATATAGACAAATCAATAGCAAATTAATGTTTTGGACATATTTTATGCTATATAAACTAAACATATTCTTGAAAAATGTGCTTCTACATTTTTTGCAAAACTCTTACACATACTGTTCAATGCACTTTTTCCAAAGATGAAGTGTTCAGTAAGTGGCGCTAAAACATGTGGCCACATTTTTATTCCATTGGTACAGGCATTCACATGTATGCAGAGTGTCTCTAAAAGGCTAATGCTCTATCGTCTTGGAAAAAAGCAAACCTGTTACACCAAACCAAACCCTAAATCTACCAGAGAGTGTTTAAAAAAGCAAAAGTGATATGAAAACACAATCATTGATGCAACTGTACTATTTTTACTTTTTTATACACAGGTCAAAACGTAGTTTCACAGGATTCGTACTTAAGTGCTTCACCTCGCAAGTGCAATGCTTTATCGGTGGCCTTCTGAGAAAACCTACTGCGTTAGAAAGTCCATACATGAAGTGCTATACGTAACACTAACATTTAAAAGGTTTGTACAAACTGTATAGGCATGTTTTTACAGATATACTTCCCAGCACTACCAAAATAGTTTGTGAAGCAAAAATAGCAGCACATGTACTTTAACGGAAGTACATACAACTGAAGAGAGTACAGAAGTTCAATGCTAAGCTAACAGTTAGCTGCGAAGCTGCGCTCATATTAGCAGCAGACGCCGTAATCAGCTGAATTCTGTTTTAAAATTAGATCCTACAATAAGCTTGTCAAGACAATCTATTCTTTTTTTTTTCTCTCTAGCGCACATTGTAATTGTTAACAACCTAGTGATTAGCATCTCTCCTGCGCACTAATGTGTTTCCCAAAGGGAAATTATGGGCTTCCTAATTTGGCCATCTCAGGTTGCGTCCTCTTCCATCTGTGGTGACAGTGATGCAGAAATAAAAAAAACCCCTGAAACCGTGACATCATCACCATCATCATCACTGATCATACGAGAAAGAGGATTCCTTTTTTACCAGGATCGGTTTCTCCTCTCGATTGGATATGAGGCATGGTTTTGACATTTACAGTGAGAGCAGAATAGGATGAAAGATGAGATAAGAGGACTACAGATTAGTATTCAAGAGTGAGCAGGGGCCAGTGGCAATCAAGAATCCCGAATCCGGTATCTGGCTCCATGTTTTGCCGTGTGCCAGAGGAGTCGGTGGAAGATGCCGAGATCGCTGCAGAGGAGCTCTAAACGCACAGCTTAACACCAGCGCTGGGGAGATCGGCTCCTCTCCTCTCCACTCCTCTGCTCTTGGGGAGGCGACGGGAAAGAGAGACAGAGAGAGAGAGAGAGAGAGGGGGGAACAACGGAAAAACGGGAAAAGACAGAGAGTAGCTGTTTTTTTTTTTTTTTTTGTTTTTTACCAGGCTGCTTGGACTATCATCCCAGTGTGAATTTTCCTGACTCTCTCTCTCTCAAAACTGTTTTCTGGGATGGTTTGAAGAAGCCTTGTATGTGATGCTTCCTGCACAGAGGTAAGTCCAATCCAAACAAGTCGGGATCCGTGAAGAACCAGTTGCTCTGAGAAATGAACGAACATGTCCTGAGGAGTTGGTGTTGTGTGCGTGGGACTCATCTAGAATGTTGTTTTTCAGTTTGACGTGTAAACTGCTGTGGGTATGTATCTCGTGTGTGCGTTTCTGTGCATGCAGGATTTAGGTACAGGTGTCCGTGATATGATCTTCTAAATCAATGGAGACATTAACATCTGCTCAAGTGTGGCGGGCACAGGTTGTACCTCTGTTTTCAAACCGGAGGGGCCAGGAACGTTGCCTAGCAATATTGTAACCTTCTCCATGTGGAGAGATGTGGTTTCATGCTCTGCTGCCTGACGGTGGGGCATCCTTCACGCGAGGACATGCCAGAAGCCACACGGAGCACATTGAGTACCCGTGTGTTTGCATGTGGCACGGTAGGAGGCAGAATTGAGGTTGTCTACGGTCCCGGCTTGCCACCAGTATGTGGATCAGTGTGGGACGCTGTCGCTGGGGTTCACAGATGAAGATTCACGGTTTCTCGCTCTGTCATTCTCCCTTGACCGCTCTGTTATACACTGAGCTAAACGTCTGCCGCGTCTGCAGCTCACTCGAAACTCTCCACACTGCAGGGGCCGAGCATCTTGACAGCCGTCAGCACCTCTCACACACTTGCATGTGTGTGTGTGTGTGTTAGACTGTGTGTGATAGTGTGAATGAGATTATGTGTCCAAGTGAGCAAGACTGTGTAAATATTGCCGCTCTACCTCTGTTATTGTGTGACTCGCAGGAGAAGCCTTTGTAGATTGAAGACTCTGTGTGTGTGTTGTGCTTTTCTAACAGATAGTGCTCAGAATCTCAAGCACACACTCCATCACGACTCAGACCAGCCGGAAACACAATGTTCTCACCTGCATGGATCATAGTGTGTGATGCAGGAAATGAAAATTAAACCAAAAATGAAAAGTCATACACGCAATATATACAAAAATATGTGCATGTTACGCACACAATGAAACTTGAAAAACTGCACAAAAATTAAGTAGGCTGCCAAGAACAAAAAGTAATGCATATTACCAAGGTTTTTATTTAATTTTTTATATACAGTAATAATGTATTTTTTTCTCTCCTTTTGGAATGTACAATATAATACCATGTTTGTATTGGACATGCACCATGGTAGTGCAATATACTTGCATTTATTTATTTTTTTAACATATACCATGGTACAGTCAGGTTTTTTTTACATTTACCGTAGTATATGTAGTAAATGTACTGCATACTATTGCTGTGTTGGGCTTCACTAACTAAAATTAGCAACTGCTACTTAAAGGTGTAGTTCTCCTAAAATAACAATTCTTCATCAATGACTGACCCTCATGTTCTTTAAAACCTGATGGGTCCAGATAGCACTAGAGCTTATTGACTTTCATTGCATGGACAAAAATACTCAAGTAACTCTTTAAATATATAATTTCAGTCACATTCTGTTACAAATTGCTTTAGTTCTTCTATTGTGACTCATTTTGGATAAAAGTGTCTGCTAGATGCTTAAGCATAAAAGTTGTCGGTACATTCCCTGGGAATCGAACCCATGACCTTAGTGTTGATAGTGTCAGGCTTTATTGGTGCTGCAATACTGGGGAAATGCTAAACTTTGATTTAGCTTCATTGTAAATTGCAAGGTATAATTCACCAACCTTTTTTTTTTATCTACAATTAAGATTTGAGATTTGAAAGCTTTCCACAGAGCATGTGCAAAAAAACAGGTCAGCAAAAGCTGCTATAATTTTAGTATTATTTTAGTACATCCCCAGTTTTCAGAAACAACTACATTTTCCAGTGAGTAGTGTGACCAAATGATTTACAACCTACATCACTCTTTGATTATCACGTAATGTGTGTCAATTGCATGTGAAAATAAGTTTGTCCGTTTGGTATGTGTAATTAATATGGTTTAAAATTAATTGATTGATTTAATAATTTATTAATTTGATTGATTGATTCAACTATAATATATATATATATATATATATATATGTATGTATGTGTGTGTTTGTGTGTACACTTTATTTATGATTCATTTTAAATAATTTATTAATGATATATTTATTCAATAATATTTATTAATTATACCATTATTATATAAACATTTAGAATGATATATTATTATTATATATTTAAGTTTTATATTCAATTTCTATAAAAGTGTTTATCAAATCATATATTATATAGTTGATTTATATTAACTAATTTTGGTTAGTAGATCGTCATGTAAACTTTTCTGTTTTGTTTTAAAAGTAACTCAACAATACTTTGTGTTTTTAATTACGAGAACCATAGAGCAATGTAAGTCGCTTTGGATATTTTGCATATATTTCACTTTACATATTCATAATGCAAAAGTAATGAGTACAATGCTTTTTTTTTTAAACTAATTCCATGGTATTCTTTGACATAGATTGGTGTGCTTTGCAAATACTATTTTATATTAATAAAGTGATCATACAGTACCATATAAAATATTACAATATCATGGTAATACCTTCTGTACCGTGGTACCTCCTCTCTACTCTTTCACTGTACAAGAGGCTGCTGGATTTTCCTTTCTAGGAAACTTCATAAGAGCATTCAAGCCATATATTTATGTATACGGCCTGGCTTAGCTTGAGAACACGGGTCGTACATCAGTGCTAGCCAATCATATCATGCTTATTAGTATTCAGTGCACACAAGAGGGGGTTTCCTGGATGCTGTATACATTAGTGCTGTGCTGCAGTGCAGTGTTTCCCAGCGTTTCAGCTGTTGGGTGTCAAGGCAGGGTTTGGCTTTGAGTTCTGATCGGGGATACCAGTCCTACACCCGCTGATACTGTCAGTAACAGAAACTGAGCTTGAGTTCATGCCTTATTCATGCATTGCAGCTCTTTCTGGGTTTCTCTGCTTTATTTCTGTCTCCGTTGTTCTGGCTCTGTATTTTGCATCTCTTTCATTCTTCCTCTCTCGTTCTCATCCTCCTCTATCGGTCCACAGAACGGAGTGGGACGGGCCGCTCTCCCGCTTGTTTCCTTGGAAACCGTGCGCGCGTGTGCGAGGGTGCGTGAGCGCATGTGTTTCCCGTTTCGTTCAACACATTCCTCGGAATGGTTCTGGCGTTTCTGGGATTCAGGAAAGATCGTGGACTATGAGTGTGTGTGTGTGTGTGGAGGTTTGTGCAGTGTGTAGTCTCTTCAGCAGCCTGTTTGCCATTTGCCATTCAACTGCCAATGATTAAGCCTATGATTGTGTGTGTGTGTGTGTGTGTGTGTGTGTGTAGATGGGTGGGTGGCAGCTAACAGGAGTGGGTGGTGACCAGCTCCTCTCCACTCGAATCCTCTGTAATACTGTGAATCTCCACTCTGTGCATTTATATTTAGATTAACAAAAGCCTGATGACACATCGGGCCGTAGATCGTGACATCTGCCCTTACCCCGGCTCTTCTTAATGACTCAGCACAGAATTACCGAGAAGGGTCAGTGTAGCTGCTTCGATCGTGTCAGATCAAGCTGAAAAAGAAGTATAAAGATTCCTCAACCGCCAGCAGGCATTGTCAGTTTAGTGGTATAACACATCTATCTGAAATATTTCGATATTCTGAACTTCGGCATTCATAAAATGGACTACTGTTTATTATATCTAAGAAGAAAGCAATGCATCAAGTCAACATTTAGATATTGGTATACATTTTAGTCAGTGACAAATTGCATTTGTTCCTCTATTGTGAGTCCATTCCTTGGAAATCATACCCATGAACTTAACGTTGAAATGCAAAAGTATAAAAATGCTTCATGCTGCAAGGTCTAAATGACTTAATTAAATGAATCTGATCACAAATTGTAGACATGAGAACTCTCTAAAGAAATGTTTTTTGTATAATAAGAGGAAAGCTGTATATTGAACGAAATGCTTCTGTAAACATTTAGATATTGGTATAGTCACTTTTTTCTGTATTGAATTGTTTTTGTTCCTCTGTTGTGAGTTGCTATGGGCAAAAGCGTTTGCTAAATGGATATAGTCAGTTCATTCCCTGGGAATCGCACCCAGGGCCTTAGCATCGCTTGTGTCACGGTCTACTATTTGACCCACAACAATGCAAAACTTCAAGCTACAATGTCTCATTCACAAATCTGATCACAAATTCAAGACATGAGAGCTGTTTTTGTAAGTCAAAAGTTGTATAAATGGACTATTGATTATTGTATTAAAAAAGAAAGAAGCTTCAAGTAAATATTTAGATATTGGTATAGACACATTTTTCTGTGTTTGATGGCTTTTAATCGTCTATTGTAAGTTGCTTTGCATAAAAGCATTTGCTAAATGCATTATTAGTCAGTTCATTCCCTGAGAATTGAACCAATGATCTTAGCATTGCTAGTGTCACACACTAGAATTTGAGCTTTAATGATGCCATACAAAACTTCGATCTAACTTCCTGTAAATTACAATGTCTAAATCATAAAAATCTGATTACTAATTCGAGTCATTAGAGCTCTCCATAGAGATGATTTTTGTATAATAAGCAGAAAGCTTTATAATGGACAATTGTTTTGTGAATCAAACAATAAAGAAATGCATCATGTAAACATTTGTGGTATTTTTAGACATTTTAGTAAGTTTTCTATTGTAAGTTGCTCTGAATAAATATAAATGTAGTCATTGCCTGGGAATCGAACCCATGACCTTAGCATTGCTAGTCACAGTCTACTATTTGAGCTACAATAATACAAATCTTCAATCTTGCTTTGGATAAAAGTATTTGCTAAATGCATTATTAGTCAGATAATTGTCAGGGAATCGACCCAATGAGTTACAATAATGCAATAATGATCTACAATAATGCAATGAGTTACAATAATGCAATAATGATCTACAATAATGCAATGAGTTACAATAATGCAATAATGACCTACAATAATGCAATGAGTTACAATAATGCAATAATGACCTACAATAATGCAATGAGTTACAATAATGCAATAATGACCTACAATAATGCAATGAGTTACAATAATGCAATAATGATCTACAATAATGCAATGAGTTACAATAATGCAATAATGACCTACAATAATGCAATGAGTTACAATAATGCAATAATGACCTACAATAATGCAATGAGTTACAATAATGCAATAATGACCTACAATAATGCAATGAGTTACAATAATGCAATAATGAGCTACAGTAATACATTACAAAACTTTGATCTAGCTTCCTGTAAATTACAAACTAATAAAAAAATAAGACATGAGAACTCTCCACAGAGATGTTTTTGTTTAATTAGTGAAATAATGGACTACTGATTATTATAAATTCATCAATATTTAGATATTGGCATAAATTTTCAGTCACATTTTTTTTTTTTGTTAAATTGGTTTCTCTATTGTGGGTCGCTTTGGGAAAAAGCATTTGCTAAATGAATAAATGTATATGCATAAAATCAGATATGCAAATCCTCTGTAAAAATATCAGAATATAGATTATACGTAGAATATAGAAACAATTTGTGCTACTGAAGTACTGTAGGGATTTCTGGCTACAGAAGTTTTTTTTTTTTTTTTAGCCCTTTAAAGATATGAAATGCATAAAAACTGCAAATGCAAATAGAACAAGTGCAAAAAAATAATACTTTGAGTATTTTGGATGTTTACCTTCCACTGCTCTGAAAAAACACACTATGAATATGCCAAAATCTCAAAATTGAACAGTCCATGAAAAAACAATGTTTTGCCTGTAGTGTCTTGCCTTTTTATTTTTTTTTATTTTTGAATTTTTTTGTATTTCAAAGTAATATTTTTTTTGCTTAATAGATTAGCTCGCATTAAAATTCTGTCATCATTTACTTACTTTATATATATATATATATATATATATATATAAGATTAACAATTTAATTAAGGTATTTAGTCACATATAAACATTTATGATTATAAAAAATATGGAAAACATGAAAACTCAAAGCTCATTTTTCGGTGAAATGTCCCTATATGTGCAATTCTGAATCTTGCTTTGGAATTGAAATAATAAAAATAATAATAATAAAATAATCTGGCTCTCTCTCAGTACATGTGTTTTAATAAAGGGACATATTTGGTAGCATTTTATTGTTATTTTACTTGAAAATAAAGTGTTTAGATGAGATAGAGCAGGGCAGCACTCCATGCTGATCATTGCCAGCCTGTCATCTATGACTGTGTCCACCATTTAGAGAAGGATAACACTCCATGCAATGAACTTAAATACCTGTTCACAACTTCTAATGGGAGGTTTCAGAATAAAGTGACCTCAGATGTGAGGTTAGTTACTGCAGCTGCTGTTTTCAGCAGACGTGAATAGAGATTACATAATCACAGATTTAGCTTACAACTGAGTTAATTGCTGATTTTTAGGGGGGCTGAGATCAAAGTCGAGGCAGAATCCTATCTAAATAGGGTTTAGCAAAGACTATGAGTGCATGGCAGTACATCCCTTACTCATCAGAAAATGTCCTATAATATTCCCCTTAAAATAAACATTTAATTGCTAGCTCACAAATATCCAGCTCACTGCTGCATTAACGTAGTTCAGTTGAATTTTCATTTTAAGGTGAACTAATCTATTAAGTAAAAAAAAAAAAAAAAAAAAAAAAAATATATATATATATATATATATATATATATATATGTATATGTATATGTATATGTATGTGTGTGTGTGTATTAGTGCAAGTCAATATTTTTTTTTAATTGCGATTAATTGCATTATTGTCTGCGATTAATCGCAATTAATCACATTGTTATGCACAAAATTAATAATGCATTCAAAAGTAGTGTATTGTGCACTTTTTCCATGTAACAATGTTATTACACTGTAACTAAACACAAACATGCAGTTTGAGCAGATATAGGAGTTAGTATTTTAATGTATAAACTCTTCATTGGTTTGACTTGTTGATTTCATATTGAAACATGTTGTGCAGCTTTTATGGAGTCAAAAATGGTCAATTCTGTCTTCATTTACTCACCCTCATTTCATCCTAAACATTTTCTTCTGTGGAACAGAAATACGTTTTATTTAAATAACATGGCTTTAGAGGATGGTTGCATGGTGTTTTTTTTAATTTTTTTGTATGAAAAGAAAGGCTCACTTTGTATTCACAGAAGAAGGAAAGTCACATAGTCTTGGACTTAAATAATGGTGCAAAAATGATGACAGATTTTTTTTCATCTCCCATTTTTGGATCTTCGAATCGCTTTGAATTTTTATTGGTGGAGTGGAAAAACAGTTTCATGTGGGTTAAAACAGGCCTGTGCTTGTCTGTCCTTTGGCCACAGACTGAAGAGTCCCCTCCATTTCCCGCTCTTCTGCCAAGTGTCCTGCCAGCTTTCAATAGGCTGCGTGTCACGTTCACGAGGGAAGACAAGATTCGGCCAGGAAGCAGCCATACGAGCGAGGACTGTTAGAGGGACAGGGCTGGGAGCAGTCAAATGTCAAGCAGGCAGCAGATGGTAGAGCTTGTTCACTCTTTCTTGAGACATTTTCAGCGTTCTCTTAACTATTGATTTTATCGATTCTCTGGAGTCTTTAAACATGTCGTCGAAAAGATCAGTCTCATATTGTATTTATTTATTTATTTTCCAGAATTTTCTTTTTCCCCTGAAAAATGTGGTTCAGAAAAGTTTCACGAGAGCAGAAAATAGTTTCTTCACCTAGCCAAAAAATATGTCATTCATTTATATATATATATATATATATATATATATATATATATATATATATATATATATATATATATATATATATATATATATATATATATATACACACACACACATTTTTTTTAAAGACTGAAATTTTTCACCAGGAATATCAAATCAGGTTAAGGGCTTTCAGCACTGCACAAGGACTATCAATAAATTAGCCATTTCTAATGTTCCTCTAGCTCAATTGGTAGAGCATTGCTCTATCAAGCGCAAGGTTGTGGGTTCGATTCCCCGGGAACACATGATAGGTAAAAATTGATAGCCTGAATGCACTGTAAGTCGCTTTGGATAAAAGCATCTGCTAAATGTATGAATTCTAGGATGATTGTAGGTTATCTCTTTATTTCTTTCTTTTGAAATGAACTGTCCAAACAAACCGAATGAGATTTTCAGTGCTGCTTGACAGAGAGTGTGCTAAGAGAGCGTGTTTGATTATTGCTTCTGTTTGCTTGGTTTAAAGCTGTGCGTGCAATACCGTGTAACATTAAAAATAGCAATAGCTGTATGTCACACTAAGCTGCTCATTGTTGGGGAAAAAAAAACAGTTTGTTACTGGAAAAGCCACACTGTTTAAAAATGAGTCTGTCACACCTGGAAAACATAGTTAAAGTGCTAACTTTCAACACAAACAATTTATATGCATGTCTTTTGTTTTTAAATATCATCATTGTTATACTGTTTGTACATGTTTAGTAAATTTGAAATGGAGTTTGAAGTACTTGTTCAAGGATTGGGATAAAAGACAGGATACAATGTTTTGGATGTTTTCTTTGGGTTTAGGATTATTCTGCTTAATGATGCTGAAGCTATAGAATAATAATAGTGAGATTTGTGTGATATACGAAGAGTTGTTTTGAAACTGGCTGTTATCAGATGAATGTACCCAGAATCCTATAACACTGACCTCAAAAGAGCAGTTAGAAATGTCTTCAGTGCCAGACACTTATTCGACTCCTTTTGCTTCTTCGAGGATATTTATCTGTGTTCATTCAGACAGTACAGATATTGTCATCTTGAGATTTTGCGAGACTAGAGACCTTTCGCCAACATTTCTGGAGTGACCAATCCTGCTGTTATTGCAACATTATAGGCTCTAGGGATGAAAAACACAAAGATTTTTCACATTTATAAAATAACTAAAGCTGTAATTCGTGTAGCACTGGGCTTTGCTAGAGGGCTCAATGTTTCGCTCAAGTGTGAGCTGCAAAGTCTCTCGATCTTAATGTGACAACTTCATTACCTCGCTCGCATGGGTGGAATCCCAGGAGTCCTTGTTTCGGGGGGTTTTCTGGCTATTGAGGGACTACAATTCATTGCCTAGTAGAAATACACTAGCTCATGGGGAATATTGGCTATATTGTAAAGGAGCCAATTTTTGCACATTATACATACAGCCATTTGAAATGACAACACCTACTACAAACAGAGTCCATATGTACTGTCAAACTCTATCTTTGTTAGATCATATAGTAAAACGAATTAAGGTTTCAAGGTGGATTCTTAAGCTTGCAAACTATAGCAATAATACTGTCTACTTTATACTGTATATGCCAACCTGTCCTCCAACCAATAGGCTCGTATAGGTTGTTTGTCCAAATCCCTGAAATACGACCCATCAGAGCGTATACTACAATTGCGCCCCTATTGACAAAAGGTTGTTTTCATATTAAGGTCTTGTACTCTTTTATTTTTGTGATTTGCGTTCCGTGTAGCACAGTTTGTAGATTATTGCATTACACCTTGATATGTGTCATCATGGGTTTGATCCCAGGGAACGGACGTGCACGTAAAATGTATATGCTCAATAAATCATATTTTAGCATGATTTCTGTGAGGGTTAGGTTTAGGGGTGGGGTTAGATGTGGTCATTCGAACGAATAAGCCACCTTGTAAAATATGTACGAATTACTGTGAGATTGGTGTAAAAAGTCCACACACTGCATTTAAATAAACGTGCGTTTTGATTGGTAATGACGTCATACGTCATTTCATGATGACCAGTGTTTGGAATAACGGCTTTTAAAAGAACGGCATTAGGTAACGATGTCATTTTTTCAGTAACGCGGTAATCTAACTAATTACTTTTCCCGTAGTTACAATCCCGTTAACGTTACTGAACGTTAAGTGCAGTGCATTACTATGCATTGATTTAATAAACTATGCAATCCGAACGCACCCCTGGCTCACACAGCGAGTGAGCAGGTGGGTTAATAACGAGATAAGCGATTATGATTGACTAATGCAGAGTCATGTGTTTCATGGTAGCCAATCAAAGCCAGTGTTTTTACACACATGCCGGCACATGCGGCAGCGCCAGCGGCGCCAAAAACACACACACACACAACAGCTACACAGAGATTCGCAGCAGAGATGGCGAGTCAGGAGCAATCCGATGAAAAGTTGGCATTTTCAAGGTGGAGATATAAGCACTACTTCAAATTCATTGTGGTCAAAGGCAAGAACGTGCATTTAATGTGTAAATGTAATGTACACACGCATCTACAAAGCTAGTGGCCAAAAACACTTTTCTTACAAAGATAATACTTGAAGTGCAGGATAAAACTCTTGT
Organism: Carassius gibelio; assembly: GCF_023724105.1. NCBI lineage: Eukaryota > Metazoa > Chordata > Actinopteri > Cypriniformes > Cyprinidae > Carassius > Carassius gibelio. The sequence continues at coordinate 21,484,755 of NC_068415.1, forward strand.
CTGTTGAGGTGCAATAAATATTACATATTTATTTACGTGCAATAAATATTACATAAATTTTGCTTCCTTTGCTCCTGTAAACAAACTCGCTAGACTAACTTCATCCACCCGGAATGGCTTGCACATAGCGGAAATAAGAGAAAAGTATTTATGATGTTTTAAATATGAATATTTTTCTCACAAAAATGCATCAATTTGCTATAGGATGCCTTTATTCCCCGGGAGTCATGTGAAACATATTTAATTATGGATGGATGTGCTTTATTTGACTTCTTTTGGACTGTTGAAAATAAACAAAACACTACTCACAGTCTCTTTGTGTGTGTGCTTGGACGGGTTGAATACAGAGCACAGATTCTGAGTGTCACTTCACTAAAAACACCCACCCGGTGGCATATTAAAGCTTGAAAGAGCAACCACAATTTTTTATGTAACTCCGACTGGGTTCGTCTGAAAGAAGAAAGTCATATACACATAGGATGCCCTGATTGAGGGTGAGTAAAACATGGGCTAATTTTCACTTTTGTTTGAACTTAACCTTTAATTAAAGTTTAACTGTTTAGCACAATTAAACTAGCTTGTTTCAGACATCTAACCATGTATTGTACAATTTGCGAGTATAGAAACTCACAGAGTACTGTAATTCCCATGTTATTTAGTCTACATGATCAAAATTACTTACAAAATGGATCCTCTGCAGTGAATGGGTGCCGTCAGAATGAGAGTCCAGAGAATGAGAAAGCTGTTTGTTATAAATCCATAAACCATTGTTTATGGTTAAAATACCAGTTCATAATGCATAATAACGCTTCTCCTAATGTAAAAAAGTAAATCTTCTGCTGCCTCTCATATAAATATCCAATATCATATTTGTTTAGAACTGGTTTCTGTGTTTTTATTTTTTATTTTTGTAAACTGTGATGGATACGTGCATATTTCTCCTCTGATTTAGACAAGATTATTTTTTATTTTTTTTTACTGGAGGAATCAATATTATAGATACAGGGCTTGTATTTTAGCTGGAAGCAACATCTTAATAATAGTTTTGTTTATTACAAACATTACACTTTTAATAATTGATGTTACGTGTATGGCCTGGATTATTGTGATGTTTTTATCAGCTGTTTGGACTCTCATTCTGACGGCACCCATTCACTACAGAGGATCCATAGGTGAGCAAGTGATGTAATGCTGAATTTCTTCAACTCTGTCTGGTCGTTCATCCTTTTGAAGAAATGTTTCAATAAGTCACCACAACAGATGTCATAACATCAGCAGCCGAAACAGAGCTATTGTTCTGAAGCAATGCATTATATGATGGGCGAAGGCTGGAGTGTCTGTGCAGTGGTGTGGAAGTAACTGCACTTGTTCTCGATGAGAACTGGCTCACAGGGTTTGGGGTTTTTCTTTGGACTGGGTCCTCATGTCCCAAACCCATTTTCCATTTCTCCCATCCACCTCTATTTGTCCTGATAAAAGTAAAAAAGGGCCAGTTTACTTTACTTTTAAAAGACATTTATTTGAGTGTTCAAAGTACACAGTCACTGAGAATTTAGGACATTGGGAAATCTTGGAAATCTGGGCTGCTCGGCAAAGTTTGTGCAAATCTCCTAAAGTATGTCTCTTGATTCCATCTGAAGATTATTTCTGAAGCTACTTTTATACTTACTGTATCAGTCAAAAAGTTCATTAAGATATTCATTAAGCTAATTCTCTTATGTAAAAATAAATTTAGATACATGTTTTGACATGAATTGTATTTTTGTCATCTCAAATCTGTATTTTCAGCATCATATCTCCAGTCTTCAGTGTTACATGATTCTTCAGAAATAATTATAATATGCCGATTTGCTGCTCAAGAAATAATTAAGCAATTTTAAGCATTGTCAATGTTGAATACAGTTGTGCTGCAAAATAATTTTGTGGAAAATGTGATAAAATTCAGATGTTTGGGGTAAGATAAAAAAAAAAGGTTAATTTGTCACAAATAACATTAAAAAATAATTAACAGCAAAAACTGTTTTAAACAGTGATAAAAAGATATGTTTGTTGAGCAGCGAATCAGAATGATTTCTGAAGGCTCTGAAGACTGGAGAGATGATGCTGAAAATACAACATTACATCACAGGAATAAATGTTAAAATATATTAAAATAGTTTAAATTGTAATAATGGTTAATTTATTTAAAATAAAATATTTCACAGCATTGCTGTTTTTCCTGTAATTTAATAATAATAATAATAAAAAAAAAATATAATCTATACTTTTTACACTCCTTCTTTTGTCACACATTAACAGATAGATTCTGTGCTTAATATCCAGTGATACAAAGCTTCTATCCACTGAAATGCAGCAAAGGTGTGACATAACCTCAACTTGAACGTGCTGGAGACTGATTCCAAAGTGTGGGATCCGGGGGTAAACCCAACTGGTGTGTGTGTGTGTGGAGCAGACAGGCATGATAACGTCTTCAGTGCTCCCCAGCAGCTGGCCTGAGAGAAAGCAGGACCACTGAGAGACACTGAGTAGACACACATATCTTCCTTGTGCAGCCACAGAGCATATAAAGCTGTGCTGTGCCGGCACAGGTCTCCAGTCCTGCACTTCTGTTCAAGTGTGAATGTCCTTAGATATGACTTGAAGCTACTTCACTACTTGGAGCTCTTATATTTCATTTAAAAATATATACTTTTAATTTATTATCTTTCGTTTTTAATATCTTTTAGTTTTTAATTTCTTGTTTTCTTTAAAAGTAGTAACAGGAAACAATATTTAGAAAACAAGGTGAAACTATTCAACATTCTTGTAAAGTTAGACATTTTCATTTTTATTTTATTTAAATTAAATTTGTGCATTCAGCAGACGCTTTTATCCAAAGCGACTTACAGTGAATTCAGACTAAGTGTTTTTACCTAACATGTGTTCCCTGGGAATCGAACCCACAACCTTGCGCTGCTAACGCAATGCTCTACCACTTGAGCCACATTAATTTTATTTTTTTTGCTAAACTTCAAAAACATGCTTATACATAAAATAATGGAGTTTTCAGCTGAAATTAGCACTATGGTACATAAACAGCAAAAACTTATTTTCCTTTTTACACAAATTATGATTATAGTAACAGATTATTGATCAATAAAGGCTTATTTTCATGCAGTTCCTTGCACATCGTTATGTTGAGACCTCAGAACACCTTTACCATAGTACATCATTTGTAAACTAATACATTTTTATGTTTGCAGCACACAAACAGCTGAAAATGCATTACTTCTGACATAGTAAACTTGCTCGTAAGCTCCCCCGGTACACATTGCATTTAAGATGCCGATCACTCTGGCACGAGTTCTGTGCAACACATTTTGTGATTAAAAAAAGCTCAAACAGTTGTACAAAGAAGCTAAAATTACATGTTTTATCTCACATTTTCTTTGGTCAACACTATTTGCTGGGTTTGGGTACAGTTTACTACTGTTTTAAGCATGCTGCCCATTGGAGCACATGGTTTCAAAGTCATATTTTTACTTTTAATTATTATAATTATTATTTATTTTTTTAATTCCTTAAAAAAAATGCACCATTCCTTTGGTTTGTTTCAGATTATTGAGAAAAATTAGAGAATACCCATATTACTAGCTCATTTCAACACCTCTCTGTTCTGTAATGAGAAACTCTCTGGTATAGTTGTTGGAGTCCTACTGTAAATCAAAGCTACAATGCCACTGACATACAGTACCAGATCCTGTTAGTTGCTTAGCAACCGGTTACAGCTCTTAGAGGAAGGATCCCCATTTCCAAAAAAAGACACAGGGAGAGCGGTTCCTTGATCTCCCTCTGTGGGTGTTTACATGCAGTATGTATTATAAGTGTTGATCAAGGTTTCTCTCTCCATCCACACACACACACCGAAGGCTTTCGCTCCATTGTGGCCCTTGTGTGGGAGGAGCAGGTTCAAGGCCCCTGGTGGGACTGAGGTTACAGCACTGAAACAGCTTATTAGTAAAGATAAATGAGTGCATCTTCAAGAATCCCCCGATCTGACCGACCCACTTCTGAGGGAGCTTTAAACATTTCAAAGAGAATTTATTGTTGAAAACACGAGTGGTTAAGAAATATTATATTCAAGCAAAGAAAAAATGTAGATTTTGCTTTTTGGTATGCTTAATATGTTCCAACAAACTTGTTTTTTTGATAAAAAATTGCTGCTCTACATTTAAATATACAACAAGACGGTGTTTAAGTGTTTATACAAATAGCTTAATTTGTTAAAAAAAAAAAAAACGCAGGAAGTATATATATATAAAATAGAATTTTTTTTGGCAGGGTTGCCTTGGTAAAATTAGCATTTTATGGGGCTAAATATCACGTTATTGGTATTGGGGTTGCTTCAAACCACGGACATGAAAAACAACCGCAGACTTGGCAACACTGAGCGGCAGTTACTACACAGAGCCGTAGTCTACCGACAACTAACACAAAATTGTTAGCCCCTAAAATGCAAATTTTACCAAGGCAACCCTGCCAAAAAACGTATATTTTAACCCCGAGAAGCAATTTTTATCAGGGAAACACAATTGGACTAGTTTTGAGAAGCAACTGGGCAGGATTTGTTGTGAAAACCTGGCAACCCTGATCTGAACACACGTGCTGGAGATATACTTCTAATTACAGGAGCGTCTTTAATGATGAGATGCGCATGAAAATCGCATTCGATTCTTTGCACAGCCTTAATAAATAAATAAATAAATATATATATATATATATATATATATATATATATATATATATATATATATATATATATATATATATATATATATATATATCAGGATCAGGATCGTGTGACACTGAAGACTGGTGGAATGATGCTGAAAATTCAGCTTTGCCATTACAAGAAGTATTAAAATAGAAAAGAGATATTTTAAATATAGTAATAACATTTCACAATATTACTATTTTACTGTATTTCTGATCAAGTAAAATGCTCCATTGGTAATCATAAGAAACTACTTTCAGTTTCAAGTTCACTGTAAATCCCTTTACTTCTGATATTTGTGTTGCATGTCAAATTATTTTTGAACCCCTCACTTTACATTATTGGGAACAACATCGTCTGCTGAGACTTTGACACAGCTAGTAAAGATAGTTAGTGTTAGAGATGGTGATTTCACCAAAAAATGAATCCGCTGCTTAGAACAACTGTTTTGTGGTTTTGATGGCAACAGAATGCTTCTCTGAAAGTCTTCAAGCTTGCTGAATCGTACCTCAGCAAACATTCAGCTCCTGTGGCTCTATGATTAAAAGCTTCTCTAATTAGATCAAACTGATAGCACCCTGGCATCAATCCAAACACAGCCCCTTGAGAAATCTCTTGCAAAGTCGTACACAAGCCAAGTGTTGGTGGTTAATACTCGAATACGAGCACATGCTGCGATTCTGCTTGGCTCAATCCTGTTAGACTGTTATATTCAGCCCGAGTATGAGGAGCCCGATCATTTAAAAATGGGTCGTGTCTCATTGTTGATGCTTGATGCTGTGCTGCTCCTGGGGCGTCTCGCTAATCGAGATAAATCGCTATCTGAGTCGCTCCGATCAATATGTGCTTCACAACACACCCATTGACACCCACAGTCACGGCCGGCATCATGCTGTGTACGTCTATGGCTCACCGGATTTCACTTTTGATTTGATCTGTAAGAGGATGAGAGGAAATTAACAGTGAATTAGGTGTGTGATGTTTCGGATATACTGCAGATTACTTGCATTCATGCACAAATGTCCCTGCAAAGGTTTCAGGCCCTTGTCGAATATTTTTTTTATTTTGCTAATTAATTTTATTCTTTACAAACAATTGAATGTAATTCTGTTTAAAAGATCAATGACATGAACGTGTCCATGGTAAAGAAACAAGGATTTTTTTTAATCTTGTTAATTTACAGTTCAAATTCATGTTAGTTTTATATCATGAAACATGAAATTAGGTGTATTTAAGTCATTGCATACATGAATTGCACTTTAGATAAATAAAGATGCTGTAATGCCAGCTTTAGGTCTTTTAGGATTGTTATGTCCCAGCTTTGCATGTTGTTCAGTCACAATATGGTAGTGGTGCGCCTTTAAAACCATTCTCAAAAACTCCTCTCTGTAACTCCTTCAAAGTGATCACTGGCTTCTCTCTCATGTTCCCACTGAGAGTTTGGAGTGAAAGCCTTTCCAAGGCACTATCTGTGTACCTTGATGTAACTTCTAGTTCCTGATAATTGAACAAATCACGCCCAATGGGACATCTCAGCACTTGGATACTCTCTCCTTAATTTATGCATTTGTAGTTAATCTCCAACTACTTTATGCCTCATTTTCACAGTTGTCCTTCACGTTCACAGCCCGAATAATGATCCCTCAGCTGTGGGGTTTTTAAACTGAAAATGTGATAGTTATTTAAATGGCTCACAGGTACAGGCCATTTGCAACATAATTGTGTTCAAATTACTTAGAGCTCCTGCAGCACAGCCATGGAATATCTAAACAAATATTTTGTTTTTATAACAGTTATTATGGTATGAACATCTACTATTTAATTCAAGTTTATTTGTATAGCGCTTTTTTTTTTTTTTTTTTTTACAATACTAATCGTTACAAAGCAACTATAAGCGATTATTTAAAGCTAAATAATCATTGTAAAAGGGATAGTTCACCCAAAAATTTTAATTTGTTTGGGTGAACTATCATAATGTTTATCTGCTTACCCCCAGTCTTATAATGTAAATGCATGGGAATAACGGCTTAAAAAATGAATAATAATACACAAACAAAACCAAATTAAATCCTACGGCTCGTGACGATGTGTAAACTGATGTGTAAAGACACAAAACTGAACAGTATCAATTGAAATTGTAGATAAAGTGTTAATGGTCCCCTTGATAGATACTGTAGGTGGCAGTAATGCACTTATAAGTCTGCAATCCACTGTAAAGCAAGAAGAAGAAGAAGACACCTCATGTGCTGGCTGTGTTTTGAAGAGGCGCTCATACAGTTCAGACGGTTCAGGAATTTTAGTGCTAAAGAGGTAAAGACCGATCGCTTTGTGTCTTTACACATCCATGTATCGTCACGAGCCGCAGAGTTTAATTTGGGTTTGTTTGTGTATGTTTTGTTTTCTTTTTTGTTTATTGTATGTTTTGGCCATGATTCCCAATCACTTACATTATAAGACTGACTTACTGCAACGGTTTCATTTAAAAATTTCAGTTTGTGTTCTACTGAAGAAATAAAGTGACTTACATCTTGGATGCCCTGGGGGTAAGCAGATAAACATCAAATTTTCATTTTTGGGTGAACTATCCCTTTAAGTCCAGACACTAAATTATGTATTTCATTTTAAATTATCTGCTTTGTTTCAGGAAAAAGACTATATTTTTTGTCAGCCTCTGCCGGCACATAGATTACCTCAATGCAAACATGAAACAAAAGCCACTGATTTCCATTTTTTTTTTTAAATATAAAATTACATGAAAACATTAATACCAAAATGACAATTTGTAAAAATTTACTTACCCTCAGGTCATCAAAGATTGTGTTTCTTCATCAGAACTGACTTGGAGAAATTTAGAATAGCGAATGGGTGCCGTCAGAAAGAGGGGGGGGGGGGGGACACCGTTATCCACACAGATCAAGTTCATCAATAAATGTATTGTTAAGTGACAAGATGTGAAGTGATTAAGACATTTTAACTTCAAGCCATTGCTTTCAGCTGCCATAATTATTGTAAAAAACAAAAAACAAAAAATAAAACATGTAGTTACCTTGTATTACCAGAACTTTCTTAGATTAATACACTGTAAGTACACTATAAGTACATGTTAGTACATGTACTGTAAAATAAAGTGCAACCAATATGTTGGTAGATTTTGATGTGAGAGGACAACGGGATGAACTTTTTACGGGTGCACTTTATTTTACAGTACGTGTACTTCCATGTACTTATAGTGTACTTACAGTCTATTTATCTAAGAAAGTTCTGGTAACACAAGGTAACTACATGGGGTGGGGTTAGGTTTAGGGGTAGGTTCAGGGTTGGTACCTAGTTATTACATAGTTATTGGAATTACTATAATAAGTACATAGTATGTACATGAGGAACAGGACTGTAAAATAAAGTACTACCCTTTTAACACTGGAGGAAGCATTACAAAGGTTTAATGACTCATATTTTGGCCAGAAGCAAAGGTTGAAGGTTAAAGAATCTTGATGAGTTTGTTTCTTACAAACACGCAGCTTTTCACATCAAAAGACATTAATTGATTGACTGGATTTGTGCAGGTTACTTGTAGATTATTGTGATGTTTTTATCAGCTGTTTGGACTCTCATTCTGACGGCACCCATTTACTGCAGAGGATCTGCTGGTGAGCAAGTCATGTGATGCTAAATTTCTCCAAATCTGTTATGGTGATAAAACAAACTCATTTAAACCTTGGACGGGTTTAGGGTAATGCTTTGTTAGTTGTAGTGGGTGACTTACTATCCAACAAGCTTTGGTATTAAACAAGCTACCAAACAAGCTATAGAAAGCAACGCTATAATCACTTACACAGTGGACTCATGGAGAAAAATGCATTGGTTATACTCAGGTTTTTTTTTTTGGCCGTGACTAATTTACTGTATTAGTGACTCATCATCCTCTGTAATAAAGAGAAAAGAATCACTTCATCTGAAGTTTAAATTGAATGAAATGGCCTTGACAGCCTACTTGCTGCAGTTCCTCAATGACTGAAGAACTTTTTTCTCTCCCACTGGACTCGTGTGTGTGTGTGTGTGTGTGTGTGTAGGTGAGGTAAAGGGGGAAAGCAGGCATTTGATCAAAGCACTGTGAGGCAAGCTTAAAACATTTCTAAAATTTAAACATTTTTTTTTGTTTTGCTCTGTTTGTGTTTGCATTGTTCTACTTACACAGTTAATTTAAGTATATATAATTATGTGACCTATAATACACAGCGCTACCAAAACCATTCAGATGGATTACAACAAGCTTTACTTTTAATATACTGTAAGATGAGTGTCAGATTCTGTAATCACAGTTACATGGCCATATTATTGTGACTTGCAATTGAGAGATTTACAGAATATTGCTGCAAATGTAATGTATCTTCCAGTTCAACAAAGGTGACCAAAAGACAACAGATAAATGGTATAAGGTGTATTATTGTGTGTGTGTGTGTTTTGCATGGTGAGTATCTCAAGGTCATTCAATATACTTGGCTCACAAACGTTGCAGTAGTGTCCACTCTATAGATTATATAGAGATGTGGATTGTCTTACCATTCAGTGCTATTGGTAACGTAAACCTTCATCAATTATTATCGTTTACCCATGCCAGAAGCCAGATTATGTTCACAAACATCAATCCCATGAAATTTGAGAATCTTTGTATGTATGTATGTATATATAACAAAGCCTCCCTTCTTCAGTACAAAGTTCTCAAAACCTGAAATAAAGAAATCCAGGGAGATCAGACTATATTTAGTACTATTATTTTATTAATCTCTGATGATAGCTGACTGCGCCTTCCCTGTAGGCAGAGTCATGAGTTCATGGGTTTTAAGCATGGTCCTATGATGTATCCTTGTAATGTAATCACTGCAAAAAAAAAAAAAAGTGCAGAAATAAACTGTTTTTGTTAATCGTACATTTTAATATTTTTGCAAATATTTATTTTTATAATATGCCTTAATGAACCAACTCACTAAAATATACTGGACTTCAAAATAGGTGAAAGGACATTCTAGAAATGTACTTGACTATTACCTCAGTTTTCTTTAGTCTGTAAAGCTGCAGTTGCAATACAGTGTGTGGGGAAAAATAGAGAAGTAGCCATTTGTGATGCTGTTTAACTGATTAGCTTGTTACAGGAAAGAGAACCACTGAGATACTGTCATGCCGCTGAAAAATCTTGTTATTAGCATTGCCACTTTCAGTTCATTTCACGCCAACACTGATGACCATGGAGTGAAATTTCTACTATATATTCGGTCAGAAAACAAAGGTCCTCACATTTCCGTTTATGTGTATGATTCTACAGTTTTTTTTACCTCTGTATATATTCTGTGGATTTGAATTAAATACATTTTTAGTTCCTATGTAAATATATACATTTCTTTAATTATTATTATTAGTAGGAGTAGTAGTAGTGGTAGTATTGTTGTTAGTAATAGTAACAGCAGAAGTATTAATAATAATAATAATAATAATAATAATAATAATAATAATAATAATAATAATAATAATTAATATGAATTACATAATAATAATAATGTTAAAATGTTATTGTTGTTAATAATAATAATAATAATAATAGTTTGTTAATTTACCATAAATGTTTAGAAAGGCCCTATATAAATAACACTAACAAATTAACAATATGTTTGTTTTCATTTTCATTATCATGATCATTTATACTAATTAAAATAATATATAATTTTTATAGTAGTAGTATAGTAATAATAATATGATACAAACATCAACATTATTATTATTGTTATTATTATTACTATTAATACTCCGTGATGATAACTGACATTATTGAAACTGACCTTGAGTTTTTAGAAATGCTCTAAATAAATAAAATGCTATTATTGTTTTTGTTGTTGAAAATAATAATAATAACAGCGTGTCAAATTTCAAAACTGCAGCTGCAGTTGCACTATACTTTTGGACTATTTGGGGTAATCGGTCAGTGTGAATGTTCTTAAAATCCATCATTGTCAATGTTTCTGTGCTTAAAATGTCTGGTGGTCTCATTTGAGCTCAGACCTGTGTGCTGCTCTTGTTGGAGTGACAGTCTATGGAAAGCATTCAGCTGTTTCGAGCTGTCTTGGCCTCACAGGTGGAACTGAACATGACGGAACATCCTAATGAACTGCATGAAGCTGCTTTCAGACCTCAGGGGCGGAGTCTCATTTCCAGCAACTGTATCTGTTGCTTGATAAGAAAATGTCAGTTTCATATCATCAGAAGAACATTGCCCTGCGGGAGACAGAAGAGAAAAACACTCTGGGCCATTAGAGTCGAAGAGTCTCTTTGCAGTGCTGCTACAACAAGATAATGTGTGATTTACCAGACCTATCTCACAATAATTTATACACATATTACGAGGTGGCTAATTCATACAAATTCGTACAACCTCACTCATACAGATCATATGATTTTTGCTAAATTGCACATATTTTATGAGTTTCACAATTCGTATAAGTTTGTACGAATGACCTAACCCTGCACCTAAACCTACCCGTCACTGGGGTGTAGACAAATCGTAAAAAACAAGTGAGGTCGTACAAATTAGAATCTGAATATGGATACGAATATGAATTGGTCGTCAGATAGCGCTGGATTTACTGACAATGCGCAAATTAAAGAACACAAATGAAACATCTCATTTACATAATGACCAGCGCAATCTACCAAACTACCAAAAGCAACGCAAATTACCACCTGCTTTAAGACATGCTTTTTTTTGGACGCTAAATAATAACGCAAATAGGAGTAATTTGACAAACTTAAACATTAGTAAACTGTGTAGCATGATTTATTTTAATAGCCTACTCTCCTCCCATAAATTTTGCGTCTGAAAGGGAAACTCCTACAAACGTAAAAATAACTGCGGCAATTCTTTACTGCACATCTTTAGTAAATCCTGACAGTACTATTTTAACACCAAAAGACGGTTTGTAATGGCGGAAGATGTGAGAGGGCTTTTTACATTGGCCAAAAATAGAAAATTTGATATCTAAAAAAAAAAAGCAAACACAGCCCAGATGAGGAAAAGTAACACAAAAGTGAAGTATTGCATAAAAAAAAATCTCCTAAAACGTAACTAAGTAATGTAATCAGTTACTTTTTTTATGGAGTATAACACAATATTGTAATGCATTTTTTGTAAAAGTACATTTCCCCAACATTGCATTTTAGTGCATATTTCACAGTAGTACAATCAGTCAATAATAAATAAAATGTAATTTATTTTGTATACAATTATAGATAAAATCAAGTCAAAATAATATCTTAATTTTTTATTTACACTGCTTAATAAGTATAAGAATAAGTATTTTTATTAGTATGTTATACTACTATTATTCAGTCACCTTTTCAGACCGTTACTTAGGAAATATACTGCAGTTATCATTCAAATGTGTGCACCTTTAATCTGAGCTGATTGCTTGCTAAACACCATCGATTCAACTCATTTATGCATTTGGCAAATGTTTTAAAGGCACATACCATTTATTCAAGGTGTAGTCGACATATTATGAGTTCACACATTCCTTACATTGGGTTCAAAACCCATGACCTTTGTGTTAAAAGCACCATTTGCTACTGTATGAGCCTTTCAAAGTGTTTTTAATCGTACATGGCTGAAAGTGCTGATGTATGAGCAGTTTTCTCTGCAATTAGTCCTTTCATGACCACCAGTTTGACCCATTCATGCAGGTGCAAAGCTGTTTTAATTGAATGACAGGGCAGTGTACTTTCTCTTTTCAGCATGTTTTACAGTTCAAAAAGACCTGAAATGCCACTTAGATACGCTTATTATAATCTGTTCATTTACAAGAGCCATCCAGATGAACTGATTCACTAGAATGAATCATACTTTTCAAAGCTACATAGGACAGATTCAGAAAAAGGGACCGTTTAGGGTGATACCGATATCTGTAATGATTATTTCTTGAATGGATACAAGAAAAAAAAATCATAGAAAAAGAGAGATAGAGAGAGATTTCTGCTGTCAACTACGAACAATTTTTTGTTCCATGTCATTTTGTTTTATTTGATGTTTAATTCCTCCCAGATTCACTCTGATGTCATACTCTGGGGTTCCCGTTTATGCAGATGTGCACTCTGCATTTATTGAGAACGCACACAAATATATAGATTAAAATCCTTTTATAGCTTGTACTGCATGTTTGCTTGCTTGTTGTGCCCAACAGCACAATTTAAACACTTCTATTTAAGCTCATATGTCTTACTAACAAGAAATTGTGCGTGTAACCACAGGTCGAGAGCTAAGTTTGCGACACTGTTTGCAAATGTTCGATTGAACTATGGTTTCGGGTAACACTGAAATGTTGAATTATGTTGGTAACGACGGACCTTTGACCATAGTTGGCTAACGATGCTTTTGGGAAACCCATCCCTTATTGTTAATCTCCTATCACTTGCCACTAAACGCTCACTCACAGTACATGATAAGATGTCTGTGTTTTCATCTGGAAGTATTTTAAAGCTTTTGTTCGTCTGCAATATGTCGCTATGTTTCCTCACTTCAAAAATCATAGCACTGAGTTATTTCAACTTAAATTATATTAAACTAACTTAAGAAATCGAGTTAATTCTCGTATACTTCAAGTGACTCTCAAAGATGCGTATACCCTCATGAGGTTGGAGTGCCACTGTTTGGTAACACTTTGGGCCTTATTTTAATGATCTATTCTAAGCGGATGGTCTAAAGCGCAAGACACAGGTGTACTCAAGGCGTGTCTGAATCCACTTTTGCTGGTTTAACGACGGGAAAACACTCTGGTCTTAATGGGTTTTCCCTATACTCTTAACGAATAATAGGTGTTTTTGGGCGTAATGTGCAATAAACCAATCAGAGTCTCATCTCCCATTCCCTTTATAAACCCGTTGCGCTCTTTTTGCTCTTTTTGCGCTATTTACATGGCGGAATGTAATCTTTCATTTTTAAATAATGTCTGTGTGCTGCTTGTGTGTCCCTGTGTGTGTAATAAGCAAAGTGTACACACATTGTGCTCCCGCCATATTACTAACGCGCTCTTTAAATAACAAAGCAAAAATACTGCGGCAGACTTTAGACCAGGTTTGAGTTGGTCTATGGCGCAGTCTATTTTCAGTTCCTCAAAATAGCAATGCGCCATCAGTGTGCCTGAACACACCTCTTTTTTAGACCAGCAGGCTCATAGGTGCACAAATGGGCGCAGAGGCATTTGCTATTTAAACGTGGTGCAGGATGGTAAAATGAAAACTGCGTCAGGCTGAAACTAGAAAAAACACTTAAGCTGTGCCTTGCGCACTATTTTGCCGGTTGTATAATAGAGCCCTTAATCTTGATGGGTCATACAACATACTGACTATGAGACACAAGTATGTGTCAACTTATTCTAGTAACCCTAATCCTGACCGGACAGTCTACTCTGAAAGCTAGTAGACATGTATTTGTAAATTAATGAGAATTAGTTGACACTGCAAAGTTACTTATAGTTAGTAGAATGTCTAAGGTGGACTATCAAAATAAAGTGTTTTAGTGATTTATGTGTTGAATGTTAAGGAGAGCACACACTGAATTTTTCACTTTGGTTCATTTCTTTGTCAACATATCATTGGGCTAAAACCCACGAATCAAGACTGGCGTTGTGCGATGGAGGAAATAATTACTATTAACGTGGGACTAAAGTGTACAATGTGTACAAATTACCTGCACGAATCAATAAATACAATGTATTAATTTAGCTTCACATACACAGTGAAGTTTATCAACACTTGAGCACATTGAAATCTTTAAAAATGTACTTCAAAGGTCACCCTTACTTACAGGAAAAGGCACCGGTTTCATAGGATGACCTCTAAACAGAGGACAACGGAGAGCATTTTTTTGACTAGACATTGTGATTTTTTCACAGCGTGCCATATGTGTGAACCGCAAAATAATGCTGCTGGGATCTGAGTGTTATTATATTACTGGGACTGTCCTGCTTTCTCACTGAACTTCATCCAGCATGAGAGAAGTGCTCAGTATTGGACTAGACCTTTTTTATTGTTTGAGAAGCCAATGCACTCGGATACATATAATACTAATAAAAACTCTGTTACATTATTATTATTTTTAATTCTAAAGGTAGATATGGCTCCAGATCCTTAGCTCACTACCAATTTAAATTGATAGTGTGTTTTTTTGTGTTATCTAATATCAAAATATCGTTATGCATGGTATTTTTGACGTGTGATTCACAGATGATGATGTTCTCGACCTCTTTGAAGAGAAACTAGGTGTCAGTTTAGAAGAAGAAAAAAAAAGACGATATAGTTCCCATAGAAACAATGTCCTTTAAATAATCTCAGTATTACTAATCCGATGGACTGAGTGAACCTTGCAAGAAAAGACAGAAACATCTTCGGTTAACATTTATCTCAGGTTTTTATTAAAGCAGTGTGTTCATTCTTCTTGTTTACTTATCGGTGTGTAAAATGTCCACGTATTGAAAGGTTCATTAAGCCCAGTGTCTGCAGCTGTTATCCTGAACTCCCCAATGATAGTGTTCATGTAGCTCAGTTGGTAGAGCATTTCCATATCAAGCGCAAGGTTGTGGGTTCGATTCCCCGGGAACACATGAAAGGTTAAAAACTGATAGCTTGAATGCACTGTAAGTCGCTTTGGATAAAAGCATCTGATAAATGTAATTAAAATTTTTACATTTAATAATGACCACACATTTGGACAGTTGAGCAATTTTTTCAAATATGTTCTTACTGAGAGCCAACGCTTATAATCTGACGAGTTTATGAGTGTTCACCGTCCCATCATTTTGGTGATTTTTCTTTGCTCTCCTCTGTGTCTGTTATGAAGTGAGGAGCTGTTTTTTGGGTGGGGCGTCCCCGTCCTGTGTGTGCGAGGGCAGCAGTGGGTGTGAGTGGGAGACTGAATCAGAGGTGAGCTCCTGCTCAGGCATCCAGCTCAACTCTTTTCTCTGGCATTCGCTTCCTTCAGCTTTATGTAACAGTTTACTGGGAGCAAACACAAAGAACTGACTTAATTCTCTCTCAGACGTTGATTTGTCTGAATGTAAGGGAAAGCCAGCTGTCTTTTCTCTTTTAGGTGTTCGGTAAGATTACCGTCATTACGGTGAAGAGGAGCTTAGTGCCTGAAACCTCTTGTCTATCTTGTTGAAGGTTAGAGGCGAGCTCTCCTGCACTTACTCCATTAGCGGTTTGCCAATAGTACAGAGCAACACCAATATTTACACTAATGGCAGGTGATTTCGAGGGACCTCGGTTACCCCTTACAGGAAGCCGAACCCCTCCCTTCTGCGATATTTTTAGCTGCGCGACTCACATGGCTGTGGATTGATGCCTGTTACTCTGCTCTCATCTTTAGTGAACTTTTGTTTGTGTGGAGGTGGAAAGACTCGATAATGGCGAGTTATGCAACTGGCATTGGAGAAATGCAGCTTTCCTTAAGTAAATGCAGTTCATTTTCTGTCTCCTCCGTCAATTCATTCCGTCGTCCTGGTCATTCATGTTATTTAGTGCCTTTTGAACTCCGTAACCTCTGTAAGGAAGCATTATAAAAAGAGTATTTTTCTGAGTGTTCAGGCTCATGCACTTTATTAGTTATAACGTGATCCTTTTTGAGCAATTTCAAGAAAATTAAGAGGATTGAAATAAAGAGCCGGAGTAGTACATTTTTGATAGTTAGCTTATGTGAGAGGTGAACTTAATTTTAAAACATTTGGAAACTTTGTTAAAAAATAAGTGTTATAATCATCTGATTTCTGTAACTTTATCAGAGAAAATTGAATTTTTGAGAACAGTGGTTCTTAGTCTTTCTAATTCCATTGTCCACAACTCAATTTAAAGACCGTATGACTCTTTTAGAGGTTTGTAATTTACTGCATAAAAATTAAGGCACAAAAATAAAGGATAAGGATAAATTAGAGCTCAGCAAAACCAGAAAGAATATATATATATAGAATGAAAATCCCAATGGAGTTTTAAAAATGTATTAATTTAGATAATTAAAGTTGATAAGTAGATAAACTTAATTTAGATAATTTAGTTTTTGTTTACAAAATATATGTATGTGTACTGTTTATTTCTTATGTATATATAAAATACACACACACATACATTATATATTTTGAAACAGAGTTATATAATGGATTTGCAAATTAAATGTGAGAAAACTAACTAGTGAGTAATTCACGATTACAAAGTGGGTTACATCTGAATATCTTCACACACATACAAATTTGGTTGATTTCTTTCCCAAATTATGATCAATCATTTCTTCCGAGGCATTGTTAGATGCCAGTGTTTCCTATGCAAAGGTTTGATTTCGAAAACAGTATAATAGCTAATATGATTTTAAACTGTATTTAAACTGAGAACAGTCTCCAAGCAAAAGTCTGATTTGTGGTGGCCGTGCTTTAAAAATAAATAATTATAAGCTTAATTCAAGTGACGAAGGATTTTGAAAGTCTGACAGCAATCAGCGTTAAGTACTGTAAGGATAACCCTGCCTGCTTTAACTGTTTCAAAAGTATTAACATTTGAAAACATTCATGAGAAATAGAAATAGTTACAATACTTATTACATTTTAAATTGGGTAACTTGTAATCTGTAACCCATTATATTTCCAAAGTAACCTTCCCAGCATTGTGTATAGCATTGTATAATCTTGTTTAATACAGACATAATTCATAGAAAGAGAGACCTGTACCTAGAGGACTGTATTAGTGTCAGTGTACTAAACACAATTCTTCTTAAATGCCAGATTCTGTGACTTCATTGACAAATACCTGTTTGTTTCCTAGA
Organism: Carassius gibelio; assembly: GCF_023724105.1. Taxonomy (NCBI): domain Eukaryota; kingdom Metazoa; phylum Chordata; class Actinopteri; order Cypriniformes; family Cyprinidae; genus Carassius; species Carassius gibelio. The sequence goes on from NC_068415.1 coordinate 21,502,352, forward strand.
ATCACACGATTCAACATATCTCTGGTTGCTCTGGTACTGACCCTAAATGTGTCACTGTGCGTAATTGTGTGTCAGGAAGATGCTAAATGTAAAACCCACATGGTTATCTCTCTTTGACTCATTTAGTTGCCAAGGCACCCACATGTTCTTTATCATTTTCAGTAGAGATTGTGTTGTGAAAATTGCGAAACCGCAGAGGAAATGTTGGGAATGTTGCATATGTAAACGTCCCTGGCTTCATTCTGTGTATTCCAGTGGGCTGCTTTGACTTGGAGGCTCAATAATCATTTTACAGCAAGATCCATTTACTGTACCCTGAAGTCCTTGCACTTATGGGCTCTTTATCACCCAGACGTCAGGTATTCAGATCTGAAGCGTACAGATGTATAAACTGTAATAATTCTTGGTTGAAATCCAGTGACGGCTCCTGTTGTGAATTACTGTCATCCGTGTGTAACAAACTCTCACATCTGCTTTTCATGGTCAGAGTTCTCAGCAGTGGTTACCATGACAACTCTTGTGTTATATCTCATTCTCTTTGATGTACTGCAATGGATTATGGGCCACGGGCATTATGTAAGAGGAGATTTAGCGCTAAAGGTGTTTCCCGCTCTGATTTCTCCTCTGGCACGTTAGCATCTTTCCTTTAATATGCCATTTACTGATATTAAGCTGTTATCTCAGATGATGAGAACACATGGTTTGGATGATGCTACGTTAGACTGGCTCGATCTCTTACACACCGAAAAAGAAATAAATGCATTTTAATATTGCTTTATTATTTGTCTAAAGCAAATTTGTAGTTCTAAAAAGTATTTGATGCTTTTTGTTTGCTTTGGATAAAATGAATTGGAAAAATACTTCCGGAACCAGCGCCACTGAAAATGTTGGTGGTCACTAATGCATTAATGCAGTGAAATCAAGGTGTTTATTGAGAGTTTATACATTTTTAACCTAAATCACAGCAGCGCCCATCTATAAAGGGTTTACGCTGTCAAATATACACAACTGTTAGCCAAACGTAGCAGTGGGCGTTTACTTGCAAGTCTACAATCCGTCACGACTATTCAAACAGAGCATTCAGATGAGGGAGGTTAAAAAAAGAGCCTATTACTTCTCAATTATGATGTTTTTTACATAAAAATCCTGATTACATTATAAGTGGACATCAGAGAACAGTACAAAATAATAAAAAGGGCAGTTCATGACCCCTTTAACAATAAGACTATGTAACAAATGAGAGTATTTTATTTTTATGTTGGTACAAAGTATTAAGGTTTTCCAAATGTTACATCATAAATATGCAAACCCTTTTTTCTCGTGTGGCCACAATTCTTTTGAAAGAATTGAAAGAAGATTCCTTTTTCTGTCAACATTAGTTTAACTCACAATCAAGGCTTATAAAATATAGTGTATTGCAAAGAAAGAGAGAGAGAGAGGTTTCCTGCAGGATCCCATTAGTAAGAACAAGAGAGTCTATCTGAAAGACAGTTAAATATTATTAACTTTTTTGTGATATATTTAGACATGGTTTGACGTTAGTATGGAGTGAGAAGTTCTTATAAGATAACTATAAGCATTCCCATAAGCATTCCCATTCATTTCAGTATCAGTGGCCTGGATGGTGCATCTAGTCCCAGAAGTACATGTTTGGTAATTAGGCATCTTTGCTCATGGGCACTTAGGAATGGATACATGTGACTAATCATTGTAAATCTGCAGGACAAATACACCAAGTTCTTATTGGGTGATGGCAACAGAAGAAAATGCACATTCCCAAACCTACAGGGAACCTACTAAACAACTTTCCTAGTTAAAGGGGTCGTATGATGCGATTTAAATTGTTACTTTCTCTTCTGAGTTTTTCAAGCTGTGCATAAAGAAGATCTGTAAAGTAGCAAAGACTAAAGTCTCAAAATAAAAAAGGGATATTTTTTATAAAGGTCAACCATGCCCTCCTTAAATGGCTCATTCTAACACGTCCCCACATGTCTACGTCAGGATGTGGGAAGATTTGCATAATGCCGCCCAAATGTTCACGCATAGAAAGAATGTGTAACTTTAACTCTCGTTGTTGCTGCTGCCGCCATGTCGTGGAGATGCTCTGTGTTTCATTGTTCAAGTGAAACTACTTTGTTTTGGCCTTCCAAAAGAGGACACAATGAGAAATCAGTGGTTAAGTTGTATTTACAGCACTGTTCCAGAACAGTTCAACCCAAATATTCAGATGTGTGCAGCTTATTTTACTGTTTCCTGAACCAGTAGCCTACAATGCTTCTGTGCACAAAGGTTGTTTCTATAAAGTGGGGCAATTCCAACTTTGGAAGTTGGTGCTTCTGAGTCACAGTTTGTTAAGTATGTTTACATATTTAAAGAATTTACCAATGAGGATTCAAACGCAAGTTTTGAGCAGTGCAGAGTAGAGCTTGTTATTTGTAATTTCTCAGATCAGAAATGCAGACATGGTTTTATGTTTATGCAGCGTGATATGCAACACGTAAAAAGATAGTATAAGTCATTATACAGTAATTATGTCCCCACTGGATGCAACGAATTATGTTTTATTAACAAGGTTTGGGAGGAGCACGATCAGATAATCAATCAGTCTAGCCCAGCTGGAGCCTGTCAGCTAATCACCTTAACAAGCACGTGACGTCATTACGGACTAGAGGGCTGTAGTCCAAACTGGTCGTTTGATAGGCGAATTCTGTTAAATAAAATATCTCGCTTGGCATTGAACTTTGAGCTATAGAATTTTACAGATATTATTTATACTCTAACGACAACATTACACACTAACTAAAGTTTAAAACATGGGATCACAAAGAACGGGACCTTTAAACCACATAAACACATTGCATTACACCAAATACACCAAATAATGTTCTTTTTAGCAAAGTCCTTTAAGAGACTTGTAAGAGCGCTTAAATCATATTGCAAATAAAATACTTTTGTCATTTCTAGACATTTAAGACTTTGATATTTGCAACGAATGTGCACTTACAGGACCCTATTTTAACATTCTTAGCAAATGGCGCAAGTGCACTTAGGGGGTGTCCAAATTCACTAATGCTGGATTAACAATGAAAAAAAATGGATGGTGCATGGTCCAAAAGGGTTGTACCTAGTCTTTTAAAGAGTCACTGACTTATGTTATTGCATATTAAACAGTATCAGTGCATCCTCGCTATTGAGGGTGAGTGCTTTGACAACATGAAAATAAGTAATTTCCAGATAAAGCATTGTGATATCATTTACAGTACTTACAGTTTGTGATGCAGCTGCAGTCAGATCTAGTACCACTTCATCTTTCAACACCATGACACTGTTTAAAAAAAAGAAAAGAAAACTATCCACTTGTTTCTTACAGTGAGATCCTTCCAATATTTGTAAAAAGATTAGCTGTTTAAACCAAATGGCTCAAAGCAAACATTTTTTTCATCCCTTTGTCCTCTTGACGACTGATTTAAGCATGTGTACTGTGACAGAAAGCGAACGTGTATCTGTAGACAAGATAACAGCATTGATTGCAATTTCTATTTGTTTTTGACATGACCCGACACTCTATTCAGCGTAATCAAGTCTTGTGTTAGCTGGGTCAAGCCGTTAAGCAGCTAAACGCCAGTGGGTGGGGCCTATGGTGAGATGATGACTATTTGTCGATTCGTCAAGTGTTTATGCAAATGCTTATGCCCGGGACATGCCATATTGCACCTTACATCCAAAACAAGCTTGATTAAATAAATGCATTTTCTATAATGAGGAGGTTGTTTTAAGCTATGAAACTTGCATGATGTCTCCGTCATTTGAACCATATTAGTTCTACAACATAAGGCCGTTGTTAATGACGTCACACGCATGTGGTGGAGGAATAACATCTCTAAGATGCTGATATACTGAACATGGCACCTGATGACTAATTACTATTATTTTGTTCCCTGTCATTTATCTTTAGATAGAATGGAATATATAGATTGTACTGCATGTTGGCTTGCTTATTGTGCCCAAGATCATATTTATTTAAGCCCATATCCCTTGCTAACATGAAACTATGCTTCCAACCGCAGCTCAAGATCTGTAGTTCCAACCACGCAAGTTTGCGATGCTGTTTGCGAATGTTCGTTTGAACTATGGTTTTCGGGAAACACAGAACCACTGAACTGTGTTGGAAACGACGGAACTTGCGACCATAGTTGGCTAACGATGCTTTTGGGAAACGCATCCCTGATCAGCTGGTTGTATGGCTGATATTTTAGGTGGTGGGGTACCTCAGCATGGGAGATAAATGCATGTAGTGTGCAGTAGCAACTTTCTTTCTGCTTCTCTGTGGCTTGTTTAGACAGATGCACTTAAGACTAAGAAAGGCCTTAGGGTGACAACTTGAATCACTTGTTAGCTGCTAGTTTAATAAAGGGAAACATTACCTTTTTATCCCAGACCCACACAAACTCACTTTCTCACCTTTGAGGACTTGGAAATATTTGTACACTTTCACATTTTGAGTATGACAAAACAATGAAGTAGATCCAACTACAATACGGTAGGTTTGATTTCAATGTCAAATTATTAAAAATGTAATAATTAATGGACTTAATACATAGACTTAGAATAATAACATGAAACAGTTCTGATCCTTTGATTGGTTGAGCAGTGTACCAGGAGTGCTGATATACAATGGTGATTTACATTTCACTGTTTTTTATCACTACGCATGTCTGGAGACAGACTGTCAGCTTGTGCATCAGTGATGGTGATTCGTTCAAAACACTAATTCAGTCTGGAGCTAAATGAGTCATTGAACTATTTATTCATCCATTTTGTAAAAAAAAAAAAAGGTGACATATGGCTGAATCATTGAACCATTGATTCTTTCAAAAATTCTGATTCATTGAGAAATTGTCTGACTGAGTGAGTCATTGAATGATTCACTTAACTGATTAGAAACCAAACAAGTGACTGTCTATGTCCGAATGCAGAGTAGGTACTTCTTTGAGCAAGTAATAAAATATATTCTTTATCAGGGGTGTCCAATCCTGATTCTGGATGGCCAACATCCTACAAATTTGAACTCCAACCATTTCTAGCACACTTGCTTGGAGTTCATAGTAATTCTGATGAACTTGATTAGCAGATTCAGGTGTGTTTTATTAGGATTGCAGCAAAACTCTACTCAAGGCCTGTTTCACACCGCAAGCTTGAGCTTTGCATGTGCTTTGTGTCAACTTGATATCAGCGTAACTACAATGTCACTGCAGCCGCAGACACGCAAGAATATTCACTCTGGAAGTGTTTATACAGCATCTCAGCAGCGGCTTCAAAGCTGCATATTCCTTTACAAAGACACCTAAGCACTTGTTTTTAGAAACTGGTCATTTATATACTTGATAGTCATGAACGTTTGTTAAAAGGGGGATTCACCTTAACATGTGGATTTGCATGTAAATTGTAAACAACAAACACAACCAAGAAAACAGCTCCGACCATGTAGTTCATTCATACTTCGATATAGAATGTGTGGTTTAAAAGTTTTTTTTTTTTTCTTTTTTTTTTTAGTTTTTTTTTGTATAATACACCATTCACATACACTTTCATTTGACACTGAAAAAAAATGCACTTCTCACATTTGTGGTGTGAAACCAGCTGAACAAACCAGAAACAGGTTTGAACATCCCTGTACAATATATATTAGAAATGAATGTAGTACAATATGAATGTAATGGGGACGTACCTCTTTTTCCTGATGTCATGTTAACATTCATTTAAATCTAGCTACTGCATTCAACTGATTCATTGAAAATCTATGTCCTTCTTACATAAACAGCTTTTCATAATCCTTTTTTTTAAGTTTTTGAATTAGTAGCAGAAGCTTGAATTCATCTAGCAACCAGAGTTTATGAAAGGTTCAAATCACATTGTTCGCATTCGCTGAAGCGAATTTTATTTTCTTTCCAATATCAAAAAGCAAACTATACATGTTTGGAATGACTTGAGTGTAACAAAATTCTTATTTTAATCACCTTGTGTATGTCACAGTGTCTGGTTTGGCTTTCCCTGTGTGTCCACTATTGGACTCACTTCCCCATAGTCACCCCACTGCAGGCACTACATTTCCCACAAAGCCTTGTCCCTTCATCACTGTTAATTGCACACCTGTATTGTCTCCACTCTCTTCGTTATCACCTGCCCATATATACCAGCCTGTCTCATTATGTTTTCATGGAGTCCTTGTTTTCTGTCACCCGGTTTTCTCGCGTTCCCTTGTTTTTTCTTGTTTCTTGTTTTTGGACAGCTTCCCTGTTATTGACCTCTAGCCTGTTTTGGATTTTGTATTTGGATTACCCCATTAAACACACTGCTTTTGGATCTCGCGTTTCCTGTGATCAGTTGTTACAGTGTAAAGTAATGAACTGAAATGAAATGCACTTTTTTTGTGCAAGATAAATGCTGTCATGAAAAAGTTATTTCATGAAACGCTAGATGATGCAGGCTGATGGTATTCTCAGCGTTAAACTGCTTGGCACAAGCAGATTGGTTCATGTTGCATTCGCAGCCAGTAAGCTTACTGATTTACATTTTAATGACCACATAGAAGTTCCTCTGAATCCTTTACCTTCCTCAGCTCCACCTGTATAGATCTGCAACAGGTTATTATATATGCTACTTTTGCAGCAGCAGTACTGTATGTCTTAAATACTCACAGTCCCGTATACACTGGCAGTAGCAAGTAGCGAAGCGATGTTCAACATAGAGGCTTCGAAGCTTGTATCTTTGACGTCCGGAGCTTTGTTTTTGCACACAACCATATGACTGCTTTGAATCCTGATTTCAATAACGCGAACCACTCACTCAGTTTCAAATATCACTCACGTCTTTCAAATGAATAAATCATAATTTGAATATATATTTGCATGTGTAGTTTTGTGCATGTTCATTTTGTATTAATTCCTGGTTCACAGTCATTTTAACTGACCATTCTATGATAATCTTCGATTATTTTATCATATGCCTACAGCCTTGCTTTCATTTATTTTTTTATTTATTCATATTGTGTAATACTATGACTGACATGAAGACTTATGTATATAGACTTCATATTTCCCTTTGCTTTATACAGGTGTTCATAGCACAAACTAGTTTGTTATCTGAAACAGTCCAAAAATGACTGGCTCGTCTGGGACGCAAAGGCAGCTTTTTTCCACTGTTTTGTTTTGTAAAGCTTTGAGTAATGAACCTTTTTACGATACAGTTATGGGGAAAGTTTTTTGTTGTTGTTAATTTTCCATTAACAAGTAGCAAGTTCCTGTACTTGCGTTACAACAACAGCAATAACCAACAGAAGCATAGCAGATCTATTGTCATATCCATTACCATGCTGAAATCTTTCGAGAGTTGTCATGATATAATTAATGTTGAGACTAATCTAGTAAAACTGCTCACCTTTAATGTCCTTCTCTTTATTTCAGACCAGCAGTGTTCCCCCTGGTCGCCATCCCGAGATTTCAATGAGGATAGTAGCCTCGCTCCACCCAGGAACATGAAGGGCTTATCAGGTGGTCGCGCACCGCACCAGATTCCCACACTGCCCCCGTGTGGACTGGCAGAGTGCGAGCATCTCCATGACCTGCATGGCATGCACGTGTCTGATCTGCGCCACTCCTACCTGCTCAGCCCCACGGAAACCTGCGCCATGGACTACCATCACCGTCTTTCCCCCCGCAGCTCCATTCACTCCGACTGCATGATCATGTCACCCGTGGCGCTAACTTCCACTGCCCCCGCCGACCACATCTCCAGCAGCACCTTTCCCAGAATGCACTACAGTTCGCAGTACTACGACACAGCTGCCCGGGAAGACTGTGCAGCCATCACCACCTCAGCCACATCCGCCGCCATCGCTGCTGCAACATCTGCCTCTCACCACGTCAGCAGCAAGAGCAACCGCATCCCCGCAAACCTGCTCGACCAGTTCGAAAAACAGCTTCCACTTCATCGTGATGGCTTCCACACACTCCAGTACCAACGCACATCTCCCGCCACTGGTGGGGAGCAGCGCAGTGAGAGCCCGGGTCGCATCCGACACCTGGTGCACTCCGTCCAGAAGCTCTTCACCAAGTCCCACTCACTGGAGGGATCGTCCAAGATGAATGGCACCAAAGGTGACAGTGGAGGGGGGGGAAGCCATCACCACCACCACGGCAATCATCACTCATCCAAGCACGGCAGCAAGCGCAGTAAAAGCAAAGAGCGCAGGCACCGGTCAGGGACGGGGGGCTGGTGGAGCTCGGATGACAACCTAGACAGCGATAGCACCTACCGCACGGCCAGCGCCTTGAGCCGCCACCATTATGAGCATGTTGGCCACAGTTTCCCAGAATCCATGCACACTCACTTTGGAGACCACTCTCTCAAAACCTCCAAAAGCAACAATGACGTCAAGTGTTCGGCCTGCGAGGGCTTGTCCATGGCACCTGAGGGGAAGTTTATGAAGAGGAGTTCCTGGTCAACGCTCACCGTAAGCCAGGCCAAAGAGGCCTACCGAAAGTCCTCGCTAAACCTAGAGAAGCCCATGATGCATCAGGACCTTAAACCATCATTCCGGGCCTCACACTACCTACAGGTCAGTCATGGCTTTCTTTAACATATCCACTTCAATCCTTGAGAATATGATATGATGGTGCCCCAAATGCCTTTCAGAAATAAACCAGTAGTTATATGATGGGAAAGATGAACAGTCGATTTAATGGTTTCCTTTTATATGACAGTGTCTTCATGGAGGAAATTAGTAATTCTATTGCAGGTGTTCAACATACATATATCTGTTTGATTTTGGGGTAGATAATATGTAATATGTATTTTATTAATATGTAATGAAAATAGTTTTGTGATATCCTTCCTGTAGCTCAAACAGTAGAGCATGGTGCAATTGATGCCAAGGTCTTGATTTTAATTCTGAATAAATCTTCCCCCAAATACTGGATTCTGGACCAAGGTGCAGCTACCCATAAACCCAATGCATGCTAATGCAAGTAACTAAATGCTACTGAAGTGTAATTACATGTATTTTTATTGCATATTAACATTGTTGCAAAGGGTATAAGTGGTTTTTAGTGTATAATCTTATTTTATTAGTGTCTTCTTTTGTAGTCATTTTTATTTATTCGATGAGAATCCAGGCAAGTTAGTTAAATTCACTATGTTTATGGCAAATTGCCTGAATAACAACATATTTTGTTTAATGACACATGTTATTTGAAGGTAACTCTATTGAGCACTGTGGTTTGTTACCAATGGTCAGACCAGTTCAAGACCATTGACATGCAGACTGTTTAAACCCAAGGGGTGATTCATGAACTGGAGATTTCTGATGTTGAAGCACTTTAACCCAGGTTACTTATTTTATGGGGAATGTTCTTATAATAAAAGCAGTCTTTGAATAAGAAACACATGAATGTTTAATTTATACTGGCCCCTTAGATGAGAAACTGCTGGTTTTGAGTGTCTCTAAGGAGAAACTGTCTGTTTCGTCCACTTTCTTTTACTGAAACGATGTGTGTGGGGCAAAATGCAATTGAATCCAGTAACTGATTATCTAGTGTTATTGTTTAAGGCCCTGTGGGAACCATTGATGCCTAAGAAGGAGGGATCAATACAAACAGGATCCGTGATGTAGTGTAGTGAACTTTTATTTGATAGATGGCAAGGTGTTTGAAGTATTTTTCATCAAATAAATGCTATGACATACATTTCATAAGTTTTTCTTTTGTTCAACAATGCCAGAGGAAATAATTAATTGCATTGGCTTATAAGTTTTTCTGTTTTGTCGGTAAGTGCCAGAAGAGGGACTTTTATTTTGACAGTGCAAGAGCTTTATCTTTGACAGTGCAAAGAATGCCAGAATGTCTTAACAGTCAAAAATATCCATATTAGTACACCACTGATTTCATTTATTTTCATTCTGGAATTTAAGGAGAGTTTGAGTGCATTGCATTGTGGTATATGTTATTTCACACATTGTGCGTTGGTGTATACTGCCTCTGATTCTCATTCTGAATTATGGCATGAAGCACAAGTCATCCTGACTGCTACACAATTATTCAACTAATATGTTCCTGGCATCTAACTGACATCTTCCTTCTTGAAGGTTAATTATGGCATAAGTAGAAGTGGTCTCCTTGTTCTGAGGAGCTATACTTTGTACAGATCATCAGCACATACAGCATTGTCATGTTTGCATAGGAAAAAAATGAAGCCTGTCTTCTTGCTGACCTTATTAGAGACTGTCAGTGCTCAAGAGAAATGACAGCCTGGCTGAGCTGTAAGTGACACGAAACTGGATACACTGACTAATTAACCATTCAGGAATAACCGTGAACTTCAAATTTGATTTCATTATAAGTCCGCTGTGTTCCAGTGTGATACAAGATAGATGTGTCTTACATGCATGGTTTGTAACAGTTTGATATGAAAACCTGGAAAGGTTAGGCTTCGTGGGAATTTAAATTAAGCTGATGAGTAAGAAATGTCCAGGCGAGCTGTCTCAGAAATGTTTCTTCTAAAATCCCTCTTTCCCATTGTCTAGCCTTGTAGGATGTATGTGAATAGACAATTCTGGACAAGTGCAAGTAAATGTATAAGCTATGAAATAAATGCCATACTTAATGTAAGCATGTGATATTGTGTTTTTAAAACACATCTAGTTAATCAGTATCACAAAATTCTTACCTGTTTCATTTATATATGACTGACAAATATAAATCACATAATCAGATAAACTAATAAATCAATCCTGAAACTAGAAATCCACTGCCCAGTTTTCAAAGTTATCAAGACGGTTTCATTAAGTTACTAGAACTTTGTTACACTATAAAATAACTTTTATTAATATATCGTGATTTATTTAAGTTGGTAAAAGGTCTGATTCTTTCTTTAGAGTGTGGATGGGAAGGCGATTTAAATTCATGCATCTTAAAATCAGGCCTTAATATATTTGAGTGTGGTTTGATCTTGGAAGCATACTGATTGATTTAATTGTTTTGCATATTTTGTTATTTTGGCAAATCTGAGCACAGTTTGCACATTATTCAGATCTGTTTTGAAGCTCAAGATTATCAAGGCCTTCCTCTCAGCTGTACTGAAAAGACCAGTTTGGCATGAATTTTCATGCTGGTTTGCCGGTGGAGCAGCACAGCCTTGTTATTAACTACCAAAATTGAGTCTGATTTTGGTAACGCCAAAGAGGAGTTAAGATGTCTTTGGCTAAACAACCCCCTGATTAATCAGCTAGCTTTCACAATGTCGGTACAGCTCTGTGAAGTGGCACTCATTCATTTGAAACTTTATTTTGCAGTATTTGAAGATCTTAACTCCTTTATCAACTCTAACCCCTGGAGACATTTCTATCTCCCAGCATATAGAGTAAACAAAAGGACTGAACTCGCGATGATAGCATGCAATCTCACATTTTGGAAATGTCTAAAAGTGTTCTGCAGTCATCGTTTCAACATCTGATGGGTTCATCTCATTAAGATTCCTCTAATCCTGCTCTTGAGTGGAGTTATATCTCCAGCTGCACTTCCTCACTGTCCGTGAATAATAAATGATATTTACACTTTATGGGTGTGTTGTCTGTAGTGCCTCCTTGTGTTAGAATAATGTACTGAAACCCGACTAACACTCTATGGAAGAAGATAGGAAAATTAATGATATGAATGTCCATTTATAGATATTCCTGTTTTACCGTAGATTTAAGGTTGATTTGTGTGATATACAGAGAAATGCTGAGGAATAGCAAATAGCTTTTATGCTTTGAAATGGGAGATTCTGCTGATTGACTCATCAAAGTGGTTTCTGTAGAGAAAATTGTGACAAACTTGAAATAACGAAATTAAACAAGAGCACATAGTGTGCTTCAGTCTTAAAATGTATATAAAAGATGTACTTGCAGTTGATATTATATTAATGAAATAAAAGGCCACTTAAAGGGATAGTTCACCCTAAAATTAACTCTATTGTGCTAAAAAAGAAAAAGACACTCATAACTCAAAGAAACTCTTTAGAACAACTTAAACTTTTTTTTGTGAACTATCCTTTTAAAGAGTAAAATTCAGTGACCATGCTTTATTTATGTATTTATTGACTTAAGTATTCTTTTAAAATTGCACTTTGTAATAATATCACTTATCTTGAATGGTTTACTAACCTAAAACTACAGCACTGAAATATATATATTATTTTACCAAATTGCAATTACAAATGTGTAATAACAAGAAAATTTAAATTCATGACATACAAGTTTCAATATAAATTACATCAAAATATATTTTAATTCACCATAAAAGACAGCAGAAGTAACAATTACATATGCAATTACATATAAAGATGTCCTGAAGTCCTTCTTAAGTAGGTCAGAAAAGCACTCATTGACATTTAATATACATTTTAACTATACATTGTTATTTAATTGTAAATAACATGCAATTAAGTGTTCAAAAACATTCAGTTCGTACTTAAGTATATAATTTTAAAAGTGTTATTTCCCTAAAAAGTACTCTTTTTAAACACATGTTAAACTGTACTTATTTTTCACAAGGCATGGCAACCCTGTGGCTTATGACTAATTCAATACATTCCCTTTCTTTTTTAGTTCAGTGTTAAAAGTGTAATATTTTATGCTGACTTTTTAAGAGCTTAAAAGTCTCATTTCATGAGGAATCCAATTTTCGTTCATTTTTTTTAAATGAAAAAGCTTGATGTATTATGATAATATACTGTAATTCCCAGAACTTCCTCCCTAGGTTATTGGAACTAAACTGCAAAAATGACTGTGAGCTTCACACACAGACATCACACAGATAAATGCATCAAAACATCGTTGTCCAAAAAAGTGACCAGTAGGACAGGGCGGGAAGTTATAATGAAAAAAAAAAACAAACAAAAAAAAACGAATATTATAAATTGATCTAAAAAAATACAGAGTAGTATAAAAAGTATGATATGACACTATTGAGAGTGAAATGAAGCATAGACTTCTGAAAAGAGATATTCTAAAACAATTTGAGGTAGAACAAGGAACTGTTGCCTGTCACGCTCTGCTGAAGAGATGAATTGGTGCTTTTCTCATGACGCTGTCTAGACATTGTCTTTGATTTTATCACAGTGATGTGCTTCAGAATCCAGTCAGGACACAGAGAACACTGAACTTCTAGTTGAATCAGTCTGACTCTGTTTAGAGGAACATTCTGGGTTCAGTCGACCGCATTTGTGGCATTATGTTGATTACCACAAAAATTGTTTATATATTTACATATCTGTTCAAACCTTTGATAGAGCTCTTGTTTTTAAGAACACTCATAATAAAAGTGAATTGGCCCAATTTTCAATTTGAGAGCAGAAATATGAAGCCTATAATATTATTTAAGTACATTTAATTCTTCTGTTAACAGTTGATTTAGGCCTGCATTTGGGCCTCTAGGGCTGTAGTTGTAAAATTAGACATAAAAGTTTTTTATTTTTCAACCTAAAATCATTTGACCCTCATATTGTTCACATGTTAATTCTGTAGCGCTGTGTTGGAACAGTCATACTATCTTTAATTTGTCCAAATTGATGAATTGTTTATTCCATCCATTATGGAAAATTCGATTTACTTTTTCACATACTTTTTTTTATGGAAATTAAAATGCGCTTTAAAGGATGTAGCTGTATCTATCCGCCATTATCCAGTCTGATGAAATGCTCTTTGCTTACTTTTTCTTTTAAAAGTAATTTCTCGCAGAAATACAGTAGACAAAATTTTACTGTAAATTATTCTATAGGACCAGTGACGATGCGGAGACCCAATGAAGACGAGAAGATTGGGTAACGGATGCAAACGGAAGGAAAATATTCCATCCAGACAACAGGAAAAGACACCTGGTGTAATTAGCAGGAGTGCAATTACTGTGATGAAGAGACAAGGCTAGTGGGAATTGTAGTGCCAACGGTGAGGTGCCTAAGGGGAAGTGAGCCCTCTAGTGGACACCCAGGGAAACAGTGACCAGACAGCGTGACATTACCCCCTCCTCCACGGAGCAGCTACCAGATGCTCCACCCGAACCCAAGAAGAGACCAAAGAACAAAGAGACCAGGAGGGAGGTGGAGCGGTGGAGGACCAGGGGGAGGGACGGAGGGCCAGGGAAAATGGGGAAACAGAGACAAGAGGAGCCCAGGAGGCTTTACCCTTTACCAGAGACAAGGGCCAGGTCCATAGATGGAAACAGACAGAAGAGAAACAACAAAACAACAACAAAACACAAGTCCAGAAAGGGCATAACGTGAAGCCAACCAGGGCAGAGCAGAAGACCACCACATCCATGCGGTCGAGACAGAAGCCCACCAGGGCGGCGCAAAAGACCACCACGGTGGGATCGAATTAATAGGAGAGCAGGTCTGGTTAGGCAAGTCTGCAACAGAGAACATGAACAAGTTAAGGGTAGCCTCCATGGCCACGACAGGATTAGTCAAGCGCTCAGAGAGTTCGGCTGAGACGTAACGAGGCTCTGGAAGTTCAGACGAGGCGTGGAGAGGCTCTGTTAGCTCCACAGAGACTTGGAGAGACTCTGGTAATCCCATGGTGTTTAGACTGGATTCCAAAAGATCAATGCTGATTTGACTCTGCTCATGAAGATCATTGGTGACTTGCCTTTTTTCATGAAGATCATCGGTGACTTGCATTTGTTCATGAAGATCAGTGGTGACTTGCATTTGTTCATGAAGATCAATGGTGACTTGCATTTGTTCATGAAGATCAATGGTGACTTGCATTTGTTCATGAAGATCAATGGTGACTTGCCTTTGCCCATGAAGATAGTCGGTGACTTGACCTGGCCCATGAAGAACACTGGTGACTTGACCTTGCCCATGAAGATCATTGGTGACTTGCCCTTGTCCATGAATTTCACCGGTGACTTGACTTGGCTCCGGAGTGTCAACGGTGACTAGCCCTGACTCTGGAAGGTCAACGGTGACTAGCCCTGACTCCGGAAAGTCAACGGTAACTAGTCCTAACTACGGAAGGTCAACGGTAACTAGCCCTGACTCTGGAAGGTCAACGGTGACTAGCCCTGACTCCGGAAGGTCAACGGTGACTAGCCCTGACTCCGGAAGGTCAACGGTGACTAGTCCTGACTCCGGAAGGTCAACGGTGACTAGCCCTGACTCCGGAAGGTCAACGGTGACTAGCCCTGACTCCGGAAGGTCAACGGTGACTAGTCCTGACTCCGGAAGGTCAACGGTGACTAGCCCTGACTCTGGAAGGTCAACGGTGACTAGCCCTGACTCAGGAGGGTCACTGAGCACCTGACTCGACTCTGGAGGGTCAACGAGAACCTGACTCGACTCTGGAGGGTCAACGGGAACCTGATTCTGGCAGATAATGACCAGGAGAAATTAAATTGTTGAATAAAGTCTTTATTTTTGTTGCCTTTGTGCACAAAAAAGTATTCTTGTAGTTTCATAAAATTAAGGACATGAACCTGTCTGTGCCTTGAATATGGTAATAACATTGCTGTCTCTGTAGGGTCAAAGAGCACTAGAGCATTGCGTTAGCAAGCAAGCAAGCGTAATGTTGGGGGTTCGATTCCCGGGGAACACATGATAGGTAAAAATTGATAGCCTGAATGCACTGTAAGTCGCTTTGCAT
This sequence comes from Carassius gibelio, assembly GCF_023724105.1. Classification (NCBI taxonomy): domain Eukaryota; kingdom Metazoa; phylum Chordata; class Actinopteri; order Cypriniformes; family Cyprinidae; genus Carassius; species Carassius gibelio. The sequence goes on from NC_068415.1 coordinate 21,518,031, forward strand.
AAAAGTGTCTGCTAAATGCATACATATTAATTTTAATATGTGTCCCTGGACCAAAAAAAGCAGTCCTAAATGTCAATTTTTAAAAAAAAATGTTTGTATAGTTTAAAAGTTTATTAGGATTGGACAATATTTGACCGAGATGCAACTATTTGAAAATCTGTAATCTGAGGTTGCAAAAAAATCTAAATATTGAGAAAAACGTTGTACAAATGAATTCCTAGGAATGCATATTACTAATCAGAAATTAAGTTTTGATATATTTATGATAGGAAATGTACAAAATATCTTCATGGAACATGATCTTGACTTAATATCCTAATGTTTTTTGGCACAAAAGAAAACTCAAAGGAAAACATTTTTTGACCCATACAATGTCTTTTTGGCTATTGCAAAAGATATACAGTACCCCAGCAACTTAAGACTAAAGCATATATATGTCCAACACACACACACACACACACACACACACATGTTTGTTTTTGTGAAAAGTGGGGACATCCCATAGATGTAATGGTTTTTATACTGTACAAACTGTATATTCTATCGCCATTCACCAACCCTACCCTTAACCCTAACCCTCACAGGAAACTTTGTGCATTTTTACTTTCTCAAAAAAACTCTTTCTGTATGATTTATAAGCGTTTTGAAAAATGGGGACATGGGTTATGTCCTCATAAGTCACCCTCTCCTTGTAATACCTGTGTCATACCCATGTCATTATACAGAGTTGTGTCCTGATATGTCACAAAAACATGCCCACACACACACACACACACACACACACACACACACACATATATATATACATTCAAATCTTTTTTTATATTAATCTAAATTGTTTATATCGTTTTACTAGTGGGCGCAGGACACTATAGTTATTTTATGTAAGTGAAGATAGAAAAATAAAGTAAACTTTATTTTATACATATATACATACATACCAGTAAAAATGTAGGACCAGAAATGATTGGACACTTTGACCTGACCATGTTTTGCTTAAGTGTTTTTTGTTTTTGTTAGTTTTTTTATTTGATTGCTAATGCTGCCTTTTTACACTACAGATTGAACAAAGCATTGCTTAGTAATTGGTTGACCTAAATTGGTATTATCTAATTTTGTACTTAAATGCTAATATCTATTCAACCTATTTCATTCTCAAAGATATCTGACATTGTCAAGAATAATTTGTTGTGACACAGTTTAACTTCGAGTTCTTCTTGTATTTTATTGCCATTTTCTACAACATCAGAGAACCATAAACATGCATATGTGTCCGGGAGCTGGGTGGTCAACCCTATGCATGGGTTATTGCATGTTTTAGCATGGCTGGAAACCTCTTCTGACCAATCAGAAGCCTGTTTTGTAATACATATGAGCTGTTTTTCATTTATTTGAGATGCATGTTTAATTATACTCATTGTGTCATCTTGTTTGCAGTTTATTTTAATCTACATCATGTTGCTCAGAAATACAAACAATAGTAGAATGCATACTGTTGTGTCTGATGTCTTAACTGCGAGGTGTTTACTTGGATACATGTTTGCATAAATAGTTTGTTGAATGACATTTTATGGAGCTCTCGGAAATGCTTCCTTCTTAATAAATTGTCCAGTATAAACAATGTCTATTTCTCATTTGAAGTCTTAGCTGCACTGTTGCATATGCATGCAGTGTTCATACTTATTCATGTGTGGTTGCTATGGCTACATCCTACACACATTTCTACCGTTATCCCTTGAAAACAAAACTGGAGGTGTTAACAAATGCTGTGTTCAGATGTGAGAAGATTTTTAAGGTTAAGAGGTCTTTAGGTTGCCTGACCCATTTTTTCTCACTGCAGATTTTCTGCCAATAAGCTTGAGCACAGTGGTTTTATTATAGCCGTGTTCTGCGAGGGAGCTGTCTACGGACAGAATATGACATTTAGAAAGAGCCATGAGCTGCATTCTGCAGAATATTTGAACCAAATTTCAAAGACAGAAGTAATTATGACATTATTACATACGAAGATGTACTTAATGAGAAAAGAAAGCACTCTAAAGTTAATATAAGCTAATATCAATTTAAAATACAGTTTTGTTTAATTGCACATCTGAAAATGCTGCATTCAGTTCACACTTGAATATATTGATTTTGTATCAAATAATTGAGTCAAACATTGACAACTCTAGCTTCAGCATCCCATGACTGTAAATGACAAACATGAATGCCAACAATTAAACGTGTTTAGTGTTAGATATTTTTAGCCATATCTTGTAAAACGCTGTTGCTTTTTAATTCCATGGTTTAATGAGTTACTCACAAAGAACCACTTTGTGTAAACAGAAATGGATTCAGCACTTAGACAACGAGTGACAGCCTTCCGCAGTGTGTATGTGCTACTGCTAAAATTAATACAATTACATAGCAACTCCAGCATCCCTGTATAAAATAATTGGCTTCTGAAAGCCGAGATTCATCACAAGCAAATGTTCTCTTACTGACATCGCCCTGAGAAACGATTACCGCTCTAATAGAGCTTCAGAGTATCTGAGAGTAGCTTCCGCTAGTCATTTATATCACTTTATATTCTCTTTGAGCCTGCAGAATACACCCATGCTAAATCCCGGTCCATTTACTGACCTGACAAACATATCATTTCTTTTTAAATATGTAGGTTGTGATGTATTGACATGTTAGTTAAAGAAATAAGTAAATGACTCTACATAATTACTATCAAGAGACTGAAAGAAAAGCTTGAATGGAATCCAGGTTTTCTGTGGATCTCTGACTCAGCTGTTCATCTATCTATCGATCAATCTATTTATCTATCTGTCTGTCTGTCTGTGTCTGTCTGTCTGTGTGTCTGTGTGTCTGTGTGTGTCTGTCTGTGTGTGTGTGTGTGTGTGTGTGTCTCTGTCTGTGTCTGTCTGTCTGTTTGTCTGTTTGTCTGTGTGTGTGTGTGTGTGTCTCTGTCTGTCCGTGTCTGTGTCTGTCTGTGTGTGTGTGTGTGTGTGTGTGTGTGTGTGTGTGTGTGTGTGTCTCTGTCTGTCTGTGTCTGTGTGTGTCTGTCTGTCTGTGTCTGTCTGTCTATGTCTCTCTATCTGTGTCTGTCTGTGTCTGTGTCTGTCTGTCTGTCTGTTTGTCTGTCTATCTATAAATGTGTGTTTAATTTGAAAAGTAGTTCAATTTTTATTTTAATTTAGTGTTTCTTGGTAACACTTTATTTGAACCCTTTAAATATTCTGATATGAAAAAGTGTATTAATGTAACTTATTAAGGATTGTATGATCTCGTGAACAATTGTAACCACATGAATAATACTTATATGTTTGACTTATATATGTATTACAATAATAATTATAATTTATATATTCATTGCTATGCTTTTAGAATGATGCTTTATAACATGACAAGCAAACAAATCTAGAGGAAAATGGGTAAAGTAAATTAATAATAATGAAGTTTGCAAATATTATAATGCATTTAATATTTTGTGAACTTTCATTGATGAAAAGATACTGTATAATGCATTAAAACATACATTATAAATACCTTTATAATCCATTATACATGAGTAAAGTTTTGCCAGTTTTGATTTTTATTTTTTTTATTTAGTTTTGTTTAATTTTAGTTAAACAAAAAAAAGATTACTTTTATTTTAAATGTAATTGCTTTAAAATTGCTTAATCGCTTTTTTTATCCATTTGACAACCTTTCTATAGCTTCTTTTTTTTTTTATCGATTTATTGTTACATATTTTTTTAAACATGTTTATTTTATTTAAATTTGTTTATTTATAACTGTATCATCTTAGTTTTTTGGGGGGGGAAATATTGTTACATTTAATTAAATTTTAAAAAATTAATTAAGAAGTTCAATACAATATTGAAAGAAGTTAAAAACAATAAGTTCAATAAAAAATCTGTTTATATGTTTATTTACATTTTTATACTTGCTAATAATAAAGCCACAGGGACTTCCTGGAATTCCTGGCTAATGGTGATGGATATATTGGCGGAAAGTTAAGCTGCATTTGGCAGGTTTAACGAACAGCTTGACATGATGTGTGATGAAAGGTGCAGTATTCTCTCACTCCGTGTGTGAGGACAGGCTTTGATCCTGTGTGTTTGTATCCCTGCAGGTGCCTCAGGATGAGTGGGGGGGTTATCCAGGGATTGAGAAGGACGAGGAGATCCCGTGTCGCCGGATGCGTAGCAGTAGTTACGTCAAAGCCATGGGAGACGATGATAGTGGTGAGTCTGATACCAGCCCCAAGACGTCGCCTCAGAAGACCGTGCGGTCCGATGCCCTTGTCCTTAAATCAGCCATGCAGAGGCCACATATAGACACCCAAAGGTAAGTCTCAATAGATCTTTATTGTTCTCAATCTCTGGCCGTTGTGTATCCTCCTGCTTGAGCTGTTTCCAGGGCGTCTGCAGAAACCCTCATTAGAATCAGCTGGTTTGATCAGTGTAGATGCTGTGGTGTTTGAGTGGCTCACAACATCGCTGAGGACAAAATTAATGTGCAGAGAAATTGTGTACTGTACGTTGTCTTAATAGTCTTCTTATCTTGTGTGCTTTAGACCATATTCAGTGCAGTCAACATCTTATGAGGCCTGGCCACAGGGGTGTAAAAACATAATTTATGGTCGTAAATTGTGTAAAAGAGAAATTACTTTATAGCTATAGTTTAATTCCAACCCTGTATGACTTTCTTTCACATACAAGACACTTGACAAAAAAAAAAAAAAATTTCCTTGCAATGAAATTCAGTGTGGTCCAGAGTGGTTTTATGCTCCATTAACTTTCATTGTATTGATCATAAAAGTGTTACAAAACAACTTGCAGAAGAATAAACTTCCAGGTTTGGGTGGACATAACGGGGTGCAATAAAATTTTCTTTTCTTTTTTTTTTGGTGAACTGTCCCTTTAAGGATGTACCGGTATATTGTTTAATTTCCTCAGAAATAGTCTAGCTGCATCAATAGAACATGTCCTGATGAAGTAACTCACAAATCTGTTTCATCTAAAATTTCCCAAAGTTCTGGAATTCTATTTTTCCACTGAAACTGTCCAGATCTGACATCAGATCTATTTAAAATAATTTAAAATAATTTATATTTATCAAACAATTCTTAAAACGGATCATGGTTTAAACTTTTCAGTTATATTATACCTTCATCTTTTCACCCTTGCTCTATATAGGATTTTTCATTCACTGTGGTGGGATTGTGTGTGAGGTTAGTTCTTCTTATCTGAATGATATATTATTTATGATGTTTGTAACTGAGAAATAGGTAAAACTCTGGGTTCTGGCTCTGGGTGATCTGGAATATGAAATAAAATATTTAGTGAATTTATATGAATGAATATACACCTTTATACATTTTTCTTCTTTTAACACCCGATTACTGTGTTGTCATCAGCATATTTGAGTGTGGCTTTAACTATTGGCACTTTTGGGCCTGGAAGCACACGTCACACATTCAATAAATTAATATTTCTAAAAGGCATGTACAAGAGCAATATCCAAACTGTACATGCATACACTACAGTAGAACATTAAGGAATCAATATAAATAATTTCCACACAATATTTCTTTCTGTGTTTAGATCTCCATGGAGCCCTTCCTGAAAGATGATTAACCCACATTGGCCTAAAGAGTGTGCCTATAATAAGTGCACTATGAGATGTTAAGAGACATCACTAAAAACAATAATTATGACATCTCAGGGCTTAACTTTCATCAACTCTTGTCTTAATGCAGTTGCTGGTATACAATTTTCTGTAGTCTGCAGAAGAATATTGGATTTTGATGCTAGGAGCGTCTCCAATATTACAGAGCTTAAATATTTCAATGTTGCAATCCACATAAGAACATTAAGGACAACACGATCAAATCAGAGTTTATTGATTGTATTTTAGTCAATGTCATATCAATGTTGTCTCCCTGGTTTCATAAACTCTGACAATAAAATAAATAAAAAAAGGAATAGTAAGATTGACTGTTAATTTTAAAGAAAGAGCAAAGTAACACATTGTATTACATTTTAAGTTTTGAAGTGATGAGAATTGTGCAGTGACCACATAAAGACAGAAATAAAGCTTAAAGCATAAAGAAATACAATTATTATTTTTTTTTACAGTGTAATGTGGTGAGTTGGATACTCTTTATATTTTACATATTCAGCCAGAATGATGGTATAATGAAACTACATTTAATGTCAGAGAACCTTGAAATGATTATTTTATTTTATTTTATTTTATTTTATTTTATTTTATTTTATTTTATTTTATTTTATGCCTGTATAATTGCTGTATTAACAGACTAAGGTTGGCAGTACTTGCAATCAAATAATAATAATAATAATAAAAATAACAAAAAAGTAACTTGATATTGTGGCCAGAGCGCCTAAAATACGTAAAATGTGAAATGTACTGACAGATTAAGTATGGTCATTAAGTAATCTAGAAAAAGTTATCGGCAATTGACTACTTCAAGTAACTTTCCCAGTAGCCTACAGCGTAAAGTTTGGATTTAGTAGAGACACTGACCAGGCAGTCGTTTTTATTTGCTGTCAAACTGATGTTAAGAAGGGCATCTGTTTGGGTGTGAGGCGACATTTCTGAAAATGGATAACAACATGAGGCACAAGGTTGCTCCAGAGACACCATCAAACTGTGTATTTCCCAAAATAGTTGCTTTATGTGTGACTTTGGTGCCTACAAATCCTGCTCACTCAGAAACCCGTGAGCTGGGTTCATATAGCTGCTGATGACACAGTAAAATACATTCCTTTCTACATTTGTGTTCATAGAGAGCACTTTATTCGCAAGGAAAGGAATCAGTTCCCATGTCAATTATCCGTTCTAACTTACCCACAATTCTATGCTGTATCTTTTTTAACTTAAAATTATGCCGTTTGGATAAACTTAGAGTAAACTAATATTTTATGTACAGTAGGTAATAGGAATAACTTTTCATTTAATAAATAGTTCAGTGTTTTTTTCTTTCTCTCTCTCGTGTTGTTTTAAACATGTATGACTTTTTATTGACTTTTTTATTCTGTATAACAGAAGTTTTAAATAAATTATTGGTCTATATGATGAAAGTAAGAAGGAAATGGCAAAACGACCAAATTTTGGGGATGAACTGATACCCTTGATATTTAGTTAGTTCGATAGTTTTTGTAACAAATATAGTACGTAATTTATGGCAGTCATAGAAAAACCTGGTATTTTGTTCAAAGGCCACAGGAAAAGGGGATCTTAGTAACTTTCCAGGTCACAGGCCACACTAACCCTAAGATTAACTATTGACATTTTATAGACTTTTAATCATTTTGGTAAATGAAAGTTAAGCACCAGCAGTGTGCTACTTTCTTGTTTTCAGTAATTTCAGTCTTATTAATTAGCTAACAACTAGGGAATTAATGTCTATTATTACAGATAATCACAGACTTAAATCACAGCTTCTGTTTTATTACATTACCGTGCTGTCTATTCAATACACATTATTAAAATACAACCTTCATGAGTACTTTTGATATCTCAGAATAACTTGTGCAATAAGTACACTGATTTTGACTCTACAGTAGGTTAATATTTCATTAAAAATGTAAATGAGAGACACAAGTCTTGGCTGCTGTGTGTTGTGATAAAGAATAGTGAGACATAGTTTGAGATTATGTACATTTTAAAAGTGAAGTATACAATGTTCTAAATGCCTTAATTTGCAATGACTGTTTGTCAAAAAAAGTATGTTTGAGCATCCCATAGAGCCACACACAGCAACATTGGCTCAGTCAGTGGTGTTAGTTTGGGTATCAATGGTACAGTATCTATTTGCCAATTAATGGCAGACAGAGGAAAACGTGTTTGAAAACAGTCATTATTTTTATTATTATGTTTCAGAAATCACACACTTCAGTTTTAAGGATAAAGAACCAAGGTTATTCTTTTTCTTGTCATGTTTATGTGAAAGTAGTTGAGAACTCACACATTAGCTGCTGATGAGAGAACTGAGGATAAAGGGAACGCTGTCAATGTTTGAGATGTCTTGGCAGTGAGGAAGTGTTAGAGGCTTCAAAAATGCCATCTTTTTTCACTTTCGCTCTTTCTCTCCTATCCATATGGTTTCCTGATATTTCTGCTGAGCGATAGTTGCTGTCTATGGTTTTGGATTGTGACTGGAAGCCCTGATAATGTGTGTACTGAGGCCTTGCTTTAACATATCACATGATTTTTCCCACAACAGTTGCTCTTTGTTAGGCCATCATACCACAAATTATTCTTAGCAATAACCAGTTTGGAAAAATTGCAGAAATAAGATGCATGATGCTCAATATTGTACAAAAACAACCAATAATGTTTGATTTTCCATTTGCACTTCTGGAAAAATTGTTTGCTTGTCTCTTCATTTTGGTATGTATCTGTCTTCATATGTGGCTTATAAGTTTACATACTGAAAAATGTCTTACATTTGGGTTCATGATGGCAAAGCTGTTAACAAAGTCACTTTATTTTAAATCATATCCTCTGAGTTTTCCAAAAGTTCACCACTGGTGGTTATTGCAGAGTGACCCTTCAATCTAATATTGATTAGGTTACTCTTTAGCTACATTAGTTCTTGGTTGTTCCCTCCATTTAGCTCTGGCTACCACTTGCAAACAACGAGAGATATGCGCCCTCACCCCAGCGTGTCTCTGGACCCAGCAACCACCTTCAACCCTCCACAGTTTCGCTCCAGAAACCAGAGCTACATGCGTGCAGTCAGTACCTTCAGTCAGGCAAGCTGTGTCAGCCAGGTGAGTTCAACCACTCGCAACAACACATGGCACTGACACACAACCAAGGACTATCTACGTACAGTAAGTGGTTTCAAGCAGAGGTTTTAGTTTGCTCTTTTCTTAGATTGTGTCTTGAGTTGTTTTGGAGAGTAGGCTTTATGCTACCTTAAGTCGAATGATCAATGATTAATTAAGGGGTTTTGACGGATAATTAGATGATCCAAGTTTGTCCAAGTTGGTTTAGGTGGACCAGTTGAATACTTTTTCTTGTGTCTTGTACAGTCTGCCAGGTTATCTTTGTCAACCCTGTTGGAGTTGATAGATGACCTATGCTAAGCTAGTGAGGGACAGGTTGGGCTGATTAAATGTTTCAAAACCTAGTTTAATTTAGGGGGTTTAGATGGTTGACCAGGGTGACTGTGATTTCACCAAGTACAACATGTCCCTGGATCAGTATCATTGTTGATCCTGGATCGACATTCCAATCAACAAATCAGAATTAAGGGGTTAACCTTTCTGGAAATATCGGTTTTAGGCTTATGACTGGAATTAGGTTCTTTTACATCTTAGTTAATCAGATATCATTTCATACTGATTTTAGGAATACATTATGGGTATCAATGGGTATACAAAAGATGTTGATACAGGAACATGTCTTACTTGTCAAAATCATGGTGACTATTGACCAGCGTAACTATCTGCTGGTCAGGTAGAGAAAGACTGAGAAGTTGAACTTGGTCAACCTGACATATTTGGCTAAACTACTGGAGATATTACACTGTTAAAATACATTACAAAAGCCAGCTTGATTTGGGTGGCTAACCAACAAAGCTACCAGCAGGGTGGACTGAGGACAACTTGTGAGGTCATCTTGGTCAGCTGGGTTAGAATTGGTTGATCGCCTTGGCTAAGCAAGTGGGGGATATGTTGAGCTCATTAACTATATTCAAAAACTTAATTTTGGTGGTTTGTCCCCACTATAACCAACTGACAGGGCCAGTGAGACCTAGTACCTGCCTGGTAAAAGCTGGTAGACCATAGTGGTTAAGCTAGTGGGGAATAAGTTGAGCTCATTAACCCAGCTTGACACAGGTTTTTGACCAAAAGAACTACAGGCTGGGTCAGGCCAAAGACAAATCATGATGCCATTTTGGTCAACCAGATAAGAATTTGTAGCTTGCCTTGGCTAAGCAAGTGGGTAATATGTTTAGCTGATTAATAATTTTTTCCAAAGCTTGATTTGGGTGGTTGACCACCAAAGAATACCATCTTACAGGGCCGATGAGCCCCAGTACCTGATCAGCCTGGTTATAGCTGGGAGACCATCTTGACTAAGCTGGTTTAGAGACTTGACAGTGTTCCAAAAACATTTTGAGCTAGTTGCCCAAGCTGAATTGTTTCTTTGTCCCGAGTTGTGGATATATTTATTTAAGAACAGAATGTTTTATCATGTTTGGTCAGAGAGACACTAACTTGATGTGATGTTACCTTTGTTAAATTCTGTTCATACAAGCCATTGTTAAAACAGGATGTCAGAAAGCTGAAGTCAAGGTCTGTTGAGCTGTGGTAGTTCATGTGGGCTTTGGGTATGTGGCTTTTTTACTGGATTTTAATGATGGAGTAGGTTACAGTTGAGATGTTTTATGTAGGATTTATAGAACATGCAAACTGTCAAGCATACAGGAAAATGTTTTAATTAGGGTAGAGAAAGTTTTCAGATTTGTGTTGTAGTTCTACGGAAGACTTCAAATCAGTAATTGAACAATTACATAGACTATATATCTTTAAGCTTCATGGTGTAGGTGATTTAGGAAAGTTAGCCATCATCTTATGCTCCGTTTATGAAAATCTCTGTTTTCTTGCTGTCTGCTGCTGTTGACTCTTTGTGTCATTTTCCCTCCGAAAGTTCTTCAAACAATCTGCTTTTCTTCATTTACCTATTATGAGATTATAATCCAGTTTGAAATGTTTTCTCTTATCTTGTTGCTTTTTGACATAAATCTACTGAGACGCTCAAGGTCGGAAATTGCCAGTGGTATATCCCTCCTGCTAACACTCCTTCATATTTACTGTGCAAAGGGGAAGAATCAAAGTGAGAAAGAGAAAGGAAGAGGAAAAATTAAGGACTGCTATTCCTGTTTTTGTCTCTCAGGTGAGTGAGACTGAGGTCAATGGCCAGTTTGAGTCAGTTTGCGAGTCCGTTTTTAGCGAAGTAGAATCCCAGGCCGTGGAGGCCTTGGACCTGCCCGGCTCTTTCCGCACTCGAAGCCACAGTTACCTGCGTGCAATTCAGGCTGGGTATTCCCAAGATGATGACTGCTTGCCTTCAATGACATCTTCTACTGTCACTTCAACTCTCAGATCCACAACAGGTAACCGTATGCCTCAAATCCCACCTGAGAGAGAGAGAGAAAAGGCTTAGAGCACATACCCGCCATACATTCAGCACATGCTGAACTACATACTCTGGCATACCTACATATGTACAGTGGGATTCCCATGTGCTTGAGAGATGACTGACTTGAATGTCGTTTCCGTCGGCCCCTGTCTGTTGTGTGTTTGCTTTATTGCATCTGTGCTCCCCGAGTGTTGAGAGACGGTTGCCTGCAATTCCCTTTGCACGAGTCATGCGTCCTTTTCTGGGCTTCTGATTGGTTGGGTCCAGTAGTAATGAGAGGTTAGACTGGGGGTCAGAGGGACTTAGGCATAAACAAATCAGCAGAACTAGCACAGCTGTCCAGAGCATGCAACACAACATGGGCAAGGGTTTTCACGCAGCACAGAAAATCATGTTAAGGTTGGGCAGGAAGGCCAGTTTTAGATGTGTTCACAGTCCTTAAATTGGAAAAACGTGTGTATTTTCCATCTTCTAAATATTGAAATGGATTAGCAATTAAAAAATACATATTTTGGTTTGGTAAACTTGAAATGCTGTTTCAGTCCTGAATGCACAAAGCAATGATTGTGAACTACACAATCAGTTTTATTTGATATTATGTGTTGCATAAAATATCTAAATTAGTCAAAAGAAATTCAGAAGTCAAATCAACATATTTACTTGGAAAAACTATAGTGAAAATAATTTTTTTATTTTTCAACAAAATGAGCAATATGCACTTGTTTTTGAGTTCTCTCATAATTATTATTATTACAATTTTTTTTTTTTTTTTACTTAATTCTAATATTAATGCTTAGTGTTTAAGCCATAACATTTATTGAATATTAGATGATAAGCCAACCCCTCCTCATGGTTAAATTCTTTATTTTATAGAAAATATTAGGTTACTAATAATAAGATGTCTGTTAACCACTTAAGGGCTTGGTTTATTATTTTAATTATTATACTGCATTGTATAGAGTAGAATATTTAGTAGAAAATAGTAGAATATTTTCGCATTGAATACAAGTTTTTAAAAGTTTCATCGTAATATTGCATGTGAGCAATTTTTATGTCACTGAGGTGAAATTTTGGTTGGTTTGTTAATGTGCTAATTGAATTATAATTGATCAATCTCTGTATGAATTCAAAAATTGGAGGTGAAAACAAATCCTATTATCTTAATCCAGTTTTAACATTAATCCTAACTAATGAGTAATTTTTACAACCTGAATAGGTTTAGGAAGCCCTGACAGAGCAAGTGTGGAGGTTTTGTGCAGCACATACTCATGAGAAAGTGTGCATCGTGTGTCACAGTTTTCTTTGTGCAAGCAGAATGCCGCCTCCGCCTCCGCACCCTGTCCCAACACCCCTGCTGTGTTCGGTGTACACATGGAGTAAAGCTATGAACCCTATTGAAATACCACAAAATGATGTCAAATGACACTAAAAATACTTTATTTATTTATTTATTTATTATTTTTTTACATTTGAAAACCAAAATGTTAATTTGTTATGTATGATTTGTTTGGTCACTCCAGTCAAACTCTGTTTCTTTGATTTAATGTGGGCTTCTTTGTGTTTGTTGTTCAAACTGGAGTTTGATTTGATTGGACCTTCATGCTGTCAACAACTCATACTGACAATACACAGAGGACTCTAAGGAGAAAGGAGAGCTCTCCAATCCCACCGTCTCACTCTGCTGAAGTGCTTTCACCACATTTGGCTCTGTATGCAATCCCTGTCAGCTCAAGTCAACCGGCTGTAGGACAAAACCATTTTCTCAAAAGGATTTCGTCCACTATGTTTCACCTTGGAGGACTTCTTGTTTCAGCAGTCCTGTACGACTTTGGATTTACAAAGAGAACCATAGTTTGTGTACGTGTAGATCCTAAATTAGATGCTTTCTTTCCTTAAAGGCTTTTAAGAAAGTTCAGATAATTGCTTGAGCTCTGGTATTGATGCTCTCTGGTTCTATAGTTAATTCAAAAGCAACGACCAATCAAAGTAATGTTATCAAGCATATCCCATAAATTCACCAGTAGATGAAGCTAAATTTAGTTGGCGCTAAAATCATTTAGTAAGGTGTTGGGTGTTCTGTGATGGTGGAGAGGGAAGGTGGGCGTCATGGCCCCTCGTTGGCCATCACAGGAAGGAGATCCAATGGGAAAAAGCAGCTGGAGAGATGCCTGTCACAGGTATTATAATGTCAACACGCATACATCTTTCAATGGATATGTGTGTTTTTGCACTGCCTTCTCAACTAAATCAGGATTAGACCTTTGAAAGACACATCACTAAAGGTCAGATCCGGCGTTCAGGCGCCAAAGTAGCAATGCTTTTCTATAAAAGGCATTTCAAAAGTATTTGTTGATTACCACAGAAAATAATTGTGTTATATATATATATAAATTAACCAAAAGAAAAAAACGAAAGACGCACACATATAATGAAAGTCTATGGGGCGAGATATTCTGGAGCGTTTAAAAGAACAATTGTTAAGATTTTTAGCGATATTATCACACTAGTGCCATGTTGACGTGTAAAGTTTAAGTGTTGTGGTGATGTTTTTGCAATACTTTGGATTTATACTGGTGCAATGCCTTGCCCCATAGAAATCATTCGTAAGTGCAATTATATCGCTGTAAATGCATTAGTTGTTTATTTTTACAAACTGAGAGATGAGTTTAAATTCTGTGGTAATCGACATCACTTCATAGACATTCCTAATAACTTTTATTCTTTTAGTGGTTGGGTCACTTTTAACATTTCTGTAAATTTTTATACCAACCTTGGCATCCTTGGAGAACAAACATGGCCAGCAAAATGCGGTTGGAAGTAAGAGCTGGTGTGGAAGATTTCAGCTGTGATGGACAGTGGGATTGCAGTCTCTGCCTGGTGCAGCCCTCACAGAGGACTTTATTGGATCGTGTTTCTTCTTAATCCCGCCCCTATAATCTCCACATGGTCCAATCAGCTCGATAGATGGGCTTTTTAACATATTCAATAGGGTTCATATCTCCTTGCCTGAATGATTGCGTGACATTTTATTGCCTTTTCATCTTTTCTGTTGCACAAAAACAAGACAATACGTAAAATTAGCCTCCACATTTGCCACAAAGCGCTCTGATTTGATAAAAGGTGGTTAATAACATTGAAATATTGTTTTTATTGGTTATGCTGTGAAGAGATGGAAAGGCTGAACAGAGATGTTCTTTGACGTGAGTGAGAAGGCAGTGTAAACACATATCTGAAAGCTAAACGTATGTGAGTAAAGTGGAGTGAAACCCTGACAACACAATCTGCAATAAATTTAATTTCGTCAATTTTTAACATGAACTCTTTCATTAAACCAGGGGCACTTCTAGCCTTTCATCTTTTTTGGATATAATTGGATAAAAAGTCTTTCTCTGGAGCACAATGTCATTCACAAGTTGCACATGTAAGATCTGCTTTGTTGTTGACAACTGGCAACCATAATTTTGGTTCCTACAGAGGTAAATATCCACCTCATCAGGTCTTATGAAATGTCCCATTCAGAGGCATAGCTACCAGGGGACCTGAGGTTGAGAGGGGCCCATACCAAAATGAGTACAAGGGGCCAGAATTCATAGCAACATCACTGATCCTACTATTATTTGGTGTGACAAACATCTGCAAACGATTCCAACCCAGGCTCATTTAAAATACATGCTTGTAGCACCGTTTCTGCAACACCAATATTACAGTACGTACCTCACTGCATGTCTTGCAGCAGTTTTAAAAGTGAAATGTCCAGTGAGTGGCGCTAAAATACATGTTCAATACATGACCATAGCCAACTTTTATTACGTTGTTACTAGTAATGTAAAGATGAACCGTGAGTCGGTTGAAAATAGATTCAAATACATGATGATTCAAATCGGTTGAGATGCTGAACAAATTGTGATTCATTTAGGGGTAGGAGTTTATATATATGTCTGAGGGTAACTAACTTCTTACTTATACATCTTGCCTCTAATGCACATTAAAGTTCATAATCATAAGTGCGGTGCTTCTTTGTTTACAGTGGAATCCAAGGAAACGTTTAAAGTGCCACCTGCTGGCAGAGAGTGAATCTGTGTTTCGTTCAGTTCGTCTGCATTTCTGTTTCATGCAGATATTTTTTTATGAATAGTTTCACAAAGCTGAAGTCAAATCATTCTGTTTTTGCTTCAAATTTTGAAATTATAGAATCGAATTTAGATTAAAATCTTGCATATATGCAGCATCTTTGTTTGGATCATGATTAAAATGCAGTGGTTGCTTGCCTCTAATTTTAAATGGAAAGAGAACAGGCGAAGCCTTAATTTTATTTGTATGAAGAGATTTATTTATTTGAGATAAAAAAGAGATAAAAAGAGCAATAATACGCAAGTGCTATATTAGCATATTATTATAGTGTTATATTTAAATTTCACATAGAAACAAGCAACATTTTGTCCAAGCAATAATAAAAGGACACATTTCATTTATAATTTCTCTAAAATCTAATTTTGTAAAAAAATATATATATATATTATGAATCAAATCGAATCTTGAAATCAAAATCATAAATCGAATCGAAACACGAGTTGAGTGAATCGTTACATCCCTAGTTGTTACAGGCACGAATTGCAGCAAATGTATTACGTTGTTAATGGTCTAATAAAGTTAATGCAATAACATACACCCTACACCAAACCCAAGCCTAAACCTACTAGATAGCATGTTAAAATTGTTTTGAAAGTCATAACATAATATTATGAAAAGAACTATGTGGAAATTATGCTTTCTTAATTGAAACAATGGCCTGGTAAATCATACTTTGTTGGAGAAAAACTGGAAACTGCAGAGATTCATACGCATATATAAATATTTGAGTTTTGCACAAAACGTAAGTAGGTACACGTGTTTTCAGTGTGCCTGGGTGGAACGATTCAGTGCATCAGTGAACTAAATCACAAACAATTTCAGACTTTTACCAATTTGACAAGATGCTTTAAAACAGATTAGCAAATTTCGCAACACTGATTCTAAACAGCTGGGAAAAAAAAAAACATAAAACACATGACTTGATTCCTGAAATATTATCAGTGAAAATGATTTTCAAGGTGATATATATATATATATCGATCCCATTAATACATAAGAATTTATCAGTAATATTTTATTTGGACAGAGTGGTATATAACTTGGTACATGCCTCTGTAAAAAAGGTCTAGCGACGCCCCTGCATAAAAAAACCCTAGCAGATATTTGCTTGCTTCCTGTGAAAATCAAAAAGAAAAAATCAAAAAGAAAAAGTTTCTTTCTCATCCATCTAATGTACAGTATAGTCTTGTTCTTCAGTCTCTCTCCATACACTATCAGAAAATAATGTTGAAAATTGTACCTTTAGGTGTACAACAGGGGTGCAACCCTCAAAATGACACATTTGTACCTTCTTTATTAGTACCATAAAGTAATAATATGTATCCTTAGAAATATATACTCTTATGGTGCTATTATAATAAACTGGGGTAAAGAATTGTTCCTGAATTTACTCCCAGGAACAAATGCGGTGTGCAATTGAAAATTGTGTGTACAGGGCATTTACTCACATGCTGCTAACAAGAGACTCAAGTGTTGACATTATTTAAAGTGAGAGGCTTCACCGAATTCATCAGCTGTTCACCCCTTTGAATTTTCCTATGTCCATATTCAAATTTGTCTTCCAGAAGGGTATGATGCAATGGAGGGCACCTCGTTGCTAAATGAGGATATGATTGAGGACGATGATGGCGCCAGCTCCTCAGCTTATCAGGAAATCGAGCGGTTTGAAAGAGAAAACGCTGGTCGTAGCCAACACAGCACCAGTTCCACGGTCACGGCTATCTCCATTCCTCCTTCCTCCTCGCATGCCTACCGGGTCCCATGTCCGCCCCCGTCCCAGCCCCCACCAGATCCTCCCGTCCCGCAGGCTATTCAGGCTTTCAAGGAGTCTGCAAACATGGTGGCTGCCTTCAACATGCAGTGGAAGGAGGAGATATCGGCGATGCGCTACGAGCTAGCGGAGCTGCGCAGGGATGTCTGCGGAGAGCTCAAGACTTTCAACAGCAACTTCTTTAATTTCACCCAGTGCTATAACATGTGGACCATGTGCCGGGAAGCTGCCACTGGCACCAGTTCCAGCACCAGCACCAGCGAGAGGGTGTCTGTTGGCGTCCAGACCGGTGCTAATGGTCTGGTGAGACAAAACACTGCAGACGCCTCAGTAATGTGTCAGCCAGAACCGGCTGCCTTCAACATTTTCGACCTGATGGAGCCTCCACGCATCGAGATCACTGAGGGAACTCCTGAAGGAACCACGGCCACCAACAGCCCAACCAGTCCAGATAGGCCCACCACCGGCCCACCACTGTCAAAGCGGTTGGGACGGTCCAAACTGGACACTGGCAAGAAGAAGAAGAACTGCAGTCGAGCAGACGGTCAAAGAAGTGCCAGCCTTGAACTCTGGTGCAGAAAGTACACCAGTGGACCAATGTCCTACTTATCTCTATCCTTCTGATCATTCTTCTCACTGGAACAGACATTAACTTTGTTTCAGAATCAACACCATACACCTGCATCCAGAGAAGAGCTTGTCCCTTTTCTCTTTTCAGAAAGATGATAGCTTCTCCAAAAGGAGAAGGTGTCGTTTTGGCATAATGGGGAATAGTGTAGCTTTTCTAGATGGAACCATTTGCTGTGCTGGATCATAAATCTGTTTACATCACCACGGAAATGATTCATGAATGTCATTTGCATTGTAAGGAATGTCGCAATTTGTTGTGTTTTGTCCAAGGCTAAAGCAGTTTTTGTGACAGAGGTGAATTACCTCACTGCTCAATCTGACCAAAAGAGCTTATTGAATACAGATGAAAGATGCATTTTTTTTTACTTATACTTTTAATGTTTATCAGATAAATCAAAAACATTTTAATTCGGCAAATCCTTTCATTATACTACTTTGCATTGTTTTAAGGCAATCCGTGTATCATTCGTTCATATTTTTAATTAATTGTTTTTTTATATATATTGAAAGTAGAAAAATTAGAAAACGGCTGCCTTTTTTTTGTGTGGAAAAAAACAGAATTCAACTTAAATTTTAGTTTTTCATTCAGGGGTAGAAAAATGAATAAACAACTTGAATATTCAATTTCTACACATGTGTGGGAATTTAAGGCCCCTTTTTGCTGATTGGTCAGCCGAAGCTCAAACCGTGCCGTCATCGGTTCTTCCGCAGTATCACGCAGCAGAATAATAGTCCTCCACTGCTGCAGTTGTACGGATTCTTACCAAATTTATTGGAACTACATTTCTTTTTTCAACAAAAAGACTAATAAATAGCTCAACACAACTCATACCGGGGCAGAGTCTAGACAGGGCTTTCTTCTATGTGGACCAGCAGTTCTTAAAGTGATAGGGTGTCAGCGAAATAATTTGCTATAGCCTACCATATTTCCAGACTGTAACATCATTTTTTTTTTTCTTATCATGATATATAGGCCTACTGTGATTTATTCCAAAATGACTTATATGATGCATTTAATGTCAAATAATCGAAATGAAGCCTTAATAAATGCGTTAAGAATCCTGCTATTATTCTGCTGCGTGATACTGCGAAAAAACTGATGATGGCACAATTTGATCTTTGGCTGACCTACTAGCAGAAAGCGACATTTAATTCCCTCCCATGTGAATATTCAAGCTGTTACTTTCGTTAAAAAAAAAGGAGTCATTTCCATTTTTTATTTATTTCCTTCAATACTAAATCAAAAATTTAATGATACACAGACCGGTTGGCGAACATGAAAGGCTAATTTGGTTTCTTATACATTCCTAATTAAGTTTTATTTGAGTATAATAACTTATATATTAAGATTAATATTAACTGTTGTTCTACAACATACAGTAAATGGTCAAATCTAATGTGAACTTTGAAATGACTGTGTGCTTGCTATCAAGTTGCTACTTGAGAACTACAAAAATCATCTGTGTACATGCTATATTAACTGCTATGCACTTACATTTACTAAATTTATCATTTTATACAAAGCACTTTCAATTACATTGACAAAAATACCTGCATGTAATAACATATGTCATTACACTGCTATAACAGTGTAACTGCTACACGTACATAACAGCAGCAAAAGAGTTTTACAACACAACATGAACACAATAAGTGCATTGTTGAAAATAAAATGAGAAAAAATAAAAAACAGTTCCTTTAGGGCTACAACAGCTTGTCACTGGGACAGTAGCCTCGAAAGGACAATTTTTTACCTTCTTTACCGTTTTTTTACCGTACCATTAAAGTACATATTACTATAAGGTACTAATGTGCACAATTTAGAGGGTAAAAAAGACACTAAGGTGTCCCTTTGTGGCTACTGTCCCAGTGGCAAGCTGTTGTACCCAAAAGGAGCTATTTTGGTGCATTTTGTCGTGACAGTCCTTAATGGATCACCATTTAGGGTCTTATGTAGCAACTTTTCAAAGTTTAAAAAATCACATTTGAACCATGACTCTGTAATTTATGTTGTAGAACAATATATTTTCACTTATTTGACAATAAAATCATCTCTTCTAAAAGCCTTTTAAAGGAAACCCATTATATCAGTCTGAACAGCAAACCGAACAGCTCTATAGCTGTCACAGAACGCTTTCGCTTTTCATGCCAAATGAATTTGATGGATCATGCACAGTAATCATGTTGAGCTGTTGGTTCTCAGTTTCCCAGGAGAGTCACATGTGGATTTAAAGAAGTCAAGAAATTTTAATAAATCTAAACAAATTCAAATGGTATTTTAACTCAAGCATACGCCCTTACCATATTTACTGTAACTCTGCATCTGTGTTGTAATTACTAGCTAGCGTATATAAAAAAGCATCTGTGGACTATTTACAAAGTAGTGCTGAGTGGTACATCTTTTTATTATTGAAGTGCTTTAATCAAGGATGGAAAAGGAAGCGATTTATTTCACTTAAAAATACAAAAATGGGTGCCCCTATCAATTTCAGATTCCTCTATAACTGCTTTTTGACTCCCATAATCCTAATAATGTAGTTCCAGCTGTGCAAAGTATCAGTAGTTAATCATTACAGATGTTAAATCACTATTTTAACACATTAGACCAGATAACGGAGTAAACATTTGTTGTGCTTTGTACTAAATCATAACCAATGACATAGCTCTTTAAAAGTATGTCTGATTAAGATTGTAATTGAATCACAGTCTAGAGATATGATGTCCCTTTTATAAATCTGATATGTATATATGTGTTAAAACCATTTTAATTGTGTTAGTAATAAGTCAAGGAGACCCACATAACAAACATTTTTTAATCATTTCATAATTTCCTGAATATGACCTGTTTAACACAACTTTCCTCTGCTCAGTAAATACACATTTTGTACTCTAAATAAATTAAAAAAATGCCTTTATGAAAAACAATTCAACAGTGTACAATTCTCAATTACAATACCGATAAGTCCTAACTAAAATTGTGGACTAATTTTACGACTAGACTGACTGTTATTTAGTGTTAAATATCAAATCAGGTAATGGCATTAAAAAAAAAAATCGCATTGTTAGCTGCTTATCTGAAACTATGAATTTAGTTTTGGATTATATTGCATTTATATTATTTTATATTAATTAGTGCACTACAACTTATGTTCCATGATTACATGCACAGCCTTCTTGTACACTGGAAATACTGTCATTTTATTTCAATATTTCACTGCATTTGTTAGTGCACACTATTACAGCTTTTGCAGAACTCTGTTGCTCCTCCTCACTCTGTTAATTAAATATATAATGTAAATGTTATGTAAAAAAGGTCATATTTATTTTAAATATTAATTTATTAATATAAATCCCCCAATGCAAATCGTTTTTTCTACATAGGCATTCATTCAACAACTGCAATCTGAATTACAGTAATGAAAATCTATCGCTCAGCACTACTGTAGTTTTGTATTTTCAACTTAGCTTCACAAAATGAATCACTCCAGTGATTCCCACACAGTTTGTGTCATAAATGTTCTATTACTGTTACCTTGCCTCCCACGCACTCACAATCACAAACTTAATGATTTATTTATTTTTGGGAGGATTTGTCCTAATCAACTATTCCAATGCCCTGGAAACTAATTCTGCTTAATTTTTCATTTTAAGTGACTTGTTCTGTATTTAATGGACCATCTGAATTTGTCTCCACAGGACACACACAGCATGTGGAACCTATATGTACAAAATGTGCATACACGAAAAAAAGAAAAAAGTTAAATCAAATATTCTAATCAAATCATGTAATTAAAGCAGAATCTATCTATCTATCTATCTATCTATCTATCTATCTATCTATCTATCTATCTATCTATCTATCTATCTATCTATCTATCTATCTATCTATCTATCTATCGGTTTGCTTTCAGGACATTCAATCTCCATGTGCCACCATGATAAATGAGACACTGTGACAATTATTGAAAATTACATTTATGCTCCATATAGTAAGCATAGCAAAATATACATTATGTTGAAAAAATATAAGATGAACATTCCTGAGCACAATATATTTTTATGTACTAGGTTTAAGTAGTTTATTTAGAACAGAGGCTATATGAAACTATTTTGTTTACTGAAAATAAATATCATCATGCCAAAGTTTAAGGCAATATTTTTCCGTTAAAAATTAAGTTCATTTTAAGCCACTGAAGAGAAGAGGAATAAAAGCCACTTCTGAACTAGTGTGATTTTAAGAAACATTGGTAGAATGTTTTTTTGTTAAATTCCATTTGTTGTTGCAGGACCACTTCTTTTATATATAAAACCATAAAACAATTTAGAGTATCATACACCATTATGTCAGTACAATTATCACAGTGTAAAAGATCAATTTAATATACAATATTACCATATAACGTATTTATTGAGATCTGCCTGTGTTTGGGCATTTTCCCATTGAGTGGTAACAAATGTAATTACTAAATCAAAAGTAATTTCACAAATATTCAAGCAGTAAGACATATCTTCATTTACATTGAGTAAATTATGAAATACACTATTTTTGATCATTGATTTTAGTTTCATGCTTTAAAAATACCAATTCAAAAAATAAAATAAAATGAACAACATCATCCATCCAACTATCCACTGAAACCATCTTAAATCCATGACCTCTAAGCCTAGCCAGTGATTTGGCATTAAAGACACTGTCAACTGCCCTTGCTCCTTTTGCAACGCACACAGTGGCACGGTTTGAATGTACTGACACCGTCAGCACTAGTGATGTAGAATTATGAACTCATCAATCTGTGGGAGGGCTCTTGCTGATGTGTGTCCTGTTACACATGGGAGATATTGATTTATATAGTTTAACTGATCTAACAGTTAAAATAATTAGAGAGTATGAGATGATAGCCTACAAATATTACAGTTATTTTACCAATGCTTAATGAATTGATGTTTTTGTTTGTTTGTTTTGCTACATTAAAGGGATAGTGAACCCAATCCTGAAAATTATTTCTGATCGGTTATTTAGTCAACCTTACTTTGTCTCAAACCTACTTGACTTTATTGTAAGCGCTAAAGGATATATTTATATCTATTTATCTATCTATCTAAAAAATGATGACAGAATTGGGTGAACTATCTTTTAAATTAGTGACAATATATTGTTTGGGCCTCTTAACTTGCTTTGTGTTTATAGAGAATTTTGCCTCATCTTTTTATTCTGTCAGCTATATGAGATTCACATTGAAAAACAGTGGCAGAAAGTCTGGGGAAAATGTATGGATTTTAAATGTATTAATTGATCTTCTGTTATTATATTCTAAATGTCCATAATGTGGAAATCTATGATATGCTATTTCATGATGAGCTTTATCCAAGGAAGGGGTTTTAGCCATAAGAAAACTGATAAAAGGCAACCATGTAATGTTAAAGAAATTATATGATGGATTATATTTTTGTGGTGCAAGAACGACCTAGGAACTGTTGTTCAACATACAATTTATTGGTTTAGGCTTATTACTCATGTTACCCATTGATACATACAATCAAAGTCAATCTTTTATTCCCTCAGAGTCAGAATCAGCTGATGAATTTGTTTTTGATTTGCTAAGAGACATGTTCAGGGAATGGAAAGATGTTTTTTAAAGGTGCTGAAGATATCTCAGATGTTCTCACGATCTTCATTCATTCTATGCAAGTCCTTTGTTTATCTGTACTTGTCACTGGCATGTGTCGATTTCATTTTAAATGAAGCCCTTGGATCATTTTTGACAAACCTTGCATGAATCTCAGGCATTTATTGTAACCCTTCGACCCCCCCAACACCCCCTTTTGGCTTTTCCTGTTGCTATACTGTGGTTATAAGCAATTGCATTTGTTTGTTATGCAAATTATACTGTTTCAAAGTAGCAGCTTCAAAGTTTTTTTTTTTTTTTACAATCATCAATACAGTGGGTCAAGACAATTATGTAAAGTATAGTTATAAACGAATAAGCCAATGTGTCCTCTGTATCTGTGAAATTTAGATGCCATGATGATCATTTATTGGGATAATGGGATTTAATGGGATCACCAAAAATCAAAAAAGGAACTTAAAAATGTAGCTTGCTTATAATTTAATACCAAAACTACCATGAAATCACTTTTCCCCTCTATTAACAGATGTTACATTTGGTCCAAACTATATTATTTAAATGAGTGGAGTTCTAACAATACGGCTATCAAGATTAGGAGGATTAAATGCTCTTAATTTTAAGACCAATTGAAATGAAAAATGAAATGAAAATGCTGTCCTCATCTGCTCACCCTTGTCTTATCCCAAACCTGTATTACTTTCATGTTCCCCTTTAACCGAGTTTTTGGAATGAACTGAGACTGAGTTAATCATGACTTTTTTTTTTTAAAGTCCTTTAATGTTTCAAAACTTGTTATATGTGCTTCTCTTTCCAAATTAACTGTGATTTAGTTTTTTTCTCTGTGTAAACATGCCTTATGTACTATCTTTCTTTTCAGAGATATATATAAATGAAATTATTATCAGATATGACATGGATTGTGCAGGTGTTTATCAATCATTGGACATCATAATTTCATGTGGGATCATAGCTACACTGCTGTGCTCAAAGAAGTATTTAAAAGAAAAAAAAGTGAACCATTTTGAAAGTATGTTTCTTCTATAAGCAGACATATTAACATAATAGGCAGGGTTCACAAACACAAATAAAAAGAATATTAGAAATTCATACACCTCTCGGACCCTTTAATTTGCAATTGTTAAACCACATACATAAAGTCGCTTGCAAATATGTCATGGACATCAACATGGACATCAACTCTAGCTTGGAATTCTAGAATTAATAAAAGGAAAAGCCCTTACAATACCCCAGCCTGAATGATATGCTACCATTTTTAATCATACATCTGTAAAATCCTTCTCGAAAACTAATGTATGAATAAATTTGTGGCAGAAGCAAATTTTTTATGATCATAATTAAGTTTAAATTGTGAATTCTGTCTGTATAGTTTAGTTGCTGTATATTTTAAGTTCTGTTGATGAAGTTTAGTTCTATAGCTTGCTAGAAAATGCAACTTAAGTTTATGAGGGGACAGGATTTTTCTATAAAACAATGTTCCACTTTAAGAACTTGAGCTGCATCCAAAAACGCTATGGGAATGGCGCTTGCATGACCACCCTCTGAATCACATGTATAATTAGTCCAATGAAAGGTCGAGACGTCACAGGGTGGGTGAGGTCATCGACCTGGAAGCTTAAAAGCATGTATGCTGGAGTCGGCATCAGCTTTCTGTCATCCAGCAAGCGCTCTGTGTGTGTATAAATTACCAGTCTGTCTTGTGAGTCTTATTTGGTGTTGTTTGACCACAATAAACTCCACTATGTCTTAAGCAAGTACTAAGACAAAACATAAGGGTGATAGCAGATTCAGATTGTGTGTTCCTCCCTGCCTGTGCTACGTTACAAGCGGGGATACACAGAGTCTGTGAGTGGTCTGCTTGCGAGTGAAGCATGTGGAGTCGGCTCTCCAGGGAGAGCATTGTGAGGTGCTTCCTCTGTGTAAGCTTCACTCCCAGAAGGCTCTCTTTGAGGAGGGAGCCTTCACCAGCATTCCCCATGGTGCTAGCCATGTGAGGGTTCACAAGCAGATCTGGCGGAGGGAATGGAGACAGGCGAGTCTCCCTATCTTCTTCCTTACACGCTAGATCCGACACCCCCTACCTGAGATCGGAAGCCCACTCCGTGGTTTCTTCCCCCTGAACAAAGGGCTTGATGCTGCACCTCTCTTCCTCTCTTCCTTGAGGAGGGCGATGTGGAGAGCCTCAAGGATGCTCCTCATTCGCCCCAGTATGAGGAGCTTTTGGAGGTGGTGACTCATGCAGTAGCAAGATTAAACATCAAGTGGCCCACTGAGATGCAGACGGAGCTGCAGGAGAGCAAATTAGATGAGTGTTTTCTGCATACCAGGCCACCACCTCCACGCCGGGCCTGCCTTTTCCCTCTGATCTCCATGCTGAGGTTTGGAGAATGTGGGTTTGACCATTCTCAGCCCACTTCTTCATCCTTGTCTCAGATTACAATGGCAATGTGGGGGGATTGAATGAGTGTGGTTACAGAGCAATGCCCTAGGGGGAATGGATTCTTGGGAGCTACCTGTCCTCTGGTGTGGCATCGTCTATGAAGGCTCCGGTGCTGCCCACCAAGCCGCTATATACAACATCAGTGCTGGTGGTTAAGGGATGTGCGGCACTGGGTCAGGCTGGTCAGGCTGGTTCGTGTCTGCACACAATGGTGGTATTATAGGCATACCAGGCTGACCTGCTCAAGGATTTAGACGAGGGACAGGAGATCATCTGTCTGAGAATATCTCTGAGCTGAGAAGGACCACTGATCTCTCCCTCCGCACCACCAGAGAGATAGCTCGTGCCATCGGGTGGTCAATGGCAGCAATAATGGCAGCAGAGAGGCATTTGTGGCTGACCCAGTCAGATATGAGACACCGCTCCAGGGCACCGATTGAGCTCCCCCTATTACACCAGAGGTAAGTCTCGAGAGACTGATTCCCTTAGTAGACTATTTAGCAGCGTGGAAATTACTGGCAAATGTGTCTCAGTGAGTCCTGCACATGATAGAAAAAGGCTATTGTATTCAGTTTGACCCTTCTCATTTCAGCAGGGTCGTTCCGACTTTCGTCGGCTCCGAGCAGACATTGGTAATAGAACAGGAAGTGAACACTCTGTTGAGAAAGGACATCATCTAGGTGGTCCCTCTTCACGAGAGAGAATCTGGTTTCTACAGCTGGTACTTCATAGTTCCAAAAAAGATGGGGGTTTAGCGATTTTCATGCAACTGAGGTTCAAGATGTGTTTCTGATCAGGTCCGAGGACTGGTTTGTCACAATAGAACTAAAAGACACATACTCCAAAAAAAGTTTGCTTTCTCCATTACAGAGAACCACTTATCTGGCTGTTGTGTGGGATACGACCACGATGCAGGCACGTTTGTCCCCTGCTCAACCGAGAGTGAAAGAAGGCCATTTACTCACTGTCAAGCAGTTTCAGAGGCTGCTGGGTCTGATGGCACCCACGTCCAATGTACCTTTTGGCCTGCTGTACATGAGACCCCAATAGTGGTCTCAGGACCAAGGTGTTCTCCCCAAGGGGAAACCTGCTACACACGATCAAGGTCACACAGGAGCAGACATCCCAAAGTGGTGAAGCACATATGGAGAGTTTTTGACCAGGCTCAAGTGAACCTCTTTGCAACTCAGTCGACATCGCAATGGCCCCTCTGGTTCTCTCTGACTCATCTAACTTCTCTGGGACTGGATGCTATGGTGCAAACTTTGTCGAGGCTTCATCTGTACACTTTTCCCCCAATCACTCTGCTCCTGGGAGTTCTGGAGAGAGTATGCTGTGACGGGTCTGTCTACTGCTAGTAGCCCCATTCTGGCTCGGCAGAGTATGGTTATCAAACCTGATCTTACTCCTGGACTGCTCTCAATGGGATTTCCTCTCACAGGCAAGGGGTATGATAATTTATCCCTGCCCGGAGTTGTGGAAACTCTGGGTGTGGCCTCTGAGGGGGGCACAGCTCATAGCTTTCAGTTTCTCAACTGAGGTTGTTGAGACCATCCTCCAATTCAGAGTTACCTCTATGAGGAAACTGTATGCCCTTGAGTGGAAACGTTTCACTTTATGGTACAGAGACTGCCAACTCGATCCAGCTTACTGCCCGTTTGTTACAGTTCTGGAGTTTCTGCAGGTCCAATTCTCTGCAGGGTAAATCCACTCCACCTTAAAAAATTATGTTAGTGGCCATTGCGGTCTACCATGCCCCTATTGGTGGCCAGTCAGTGGGTAGACACCCCCTAGTGACACGTTTCCTCCACGGTGCACTGAGGACGCCCGTACGGTCCTGGGTTCCCCCGTGGGATATGGCTGTGGTGTTAGAAGCTCTCTGTAAAGCTCCTTTTGAGCCCATTGAAGAGATATCTCATCGACATTTCACAATTAAGCTATTTCCTCTCTGAAGAGAGTTGGGAATATCCAGGCCCTCTCAGTGGCCCCTTCTCATACCGGGATGGCCAAAACATTTCTTAACCCTAGAGTAGGGTACGTCCCCAATGTTTCCTTTTTCATGCCACAGTGTATAGTACTGTAGGCTTTCTGTTCTGTTCTCCACCCTTCAGGGAGCCTAGCCAGCAGAATCTTAACTGTATGCGTCCAGTTTAAGCACTGGACACGTATATCCACAGAGCTGCCCTTTGGTGAAGGGTGGACCAACTGCTCTTGTGCTATGGTCCCCCCAAGAGGGGTCTTCCTGCTACAAAGTAGACCCTCAGTCGGTGGATAGTTGATGTATTACCATTGCCTACGATTCATTTGTTCTCCCCTCTCCGATGGGAGTCAAATCTCATTCCTCGAAGGCCTTTCTGGCAGGTGTGTCAATGCAGGACATCTGCAACGCTGCGGGATGGTCCATGCCACTAATGTTCGTGAGGTTCTATGGCCTTGACATGCGAGCCACTCCGGGCTGTTCTTTTCTCTCATCCTAGTACACACTAGGCAGGGATTTGTTAGTCTGACGGCGTGGGCAGCTCATTATCATTTCGTTTTTCGGACGCAGCTTGAGTTCCTGAAAGGGAACGTACCAGGTTGTGCATGTAAAGATTACGCATGGTTCCCCGAACGGAACGAGATGTTGCGTCTCGAAGCCTCTCTTCCGGCATCCCTGCCAGTGCTTGCTTCATTCCTTGAAGCTGACACCAGCTCCACCACACGTGCTTTTAAACTTCCTGGTTAATGACATCCCGCCCATGACGTCTCGCCCTTCCATTGGACTGATAACACATGTGATTCAGAGCGTGGTCATGTTGGGGGTGTTCCCATAGCGTTTTTGAATGCGTCTCATTCCCTTCGGGGAACCATGGTTACATGCGTAACCTGAGATGTTTCCCATCAATGTAAGAATATAAATTATAATAACATTTCTAGACAAAGCATTAGTTACAGACTTCCTAAAAAAATGTGGAAGTCATCCAAGATGTAGATTTATTATTTTATTTTATTTTAAATCTGAACAGATCTCAAGAAATTTAACATTACATCACTTGCTCACCAATGGATCCTTTGCAATGAATGGGTGCCATCAGAATGCTGCCAAACAGTTGATAAAATCATCACAATAATCCACACAACTCCAGTACATCAATTAAATGCTATTCCTTTAAAACTTTGCATTTTTGCAGTAAAACTGAAAAAAAAAAAAAAAAAAAACTATTTGCCAAGTTCACCCAAAATCGAGAATTTATCAATTTCAGTGTTTACTTTTTCTGTAAAAAAAAAAAAAAAAAAAAATGTTAAATTTGTGCATTTTACATGTTTAGGCAGAATTTCACAGAATAAAAATGGCTTGCTAGATGCATGATGACACATCCAACACTTGATTTGCAAAAATTATAAAAATTTGTAAAAAAAAAAAAAAGAAATTATAATATCTTAATCAGTTAGTATGCAATTATATATATATATAAATAAATAAATAAATAAATAAATAGCATATGCATATCACTTACAGTAATGACCAATAAATTAAACATCCAATTTTATTTACTCTATTTATACAAATTTGTATCTTTTTTTGTTATTTTATTTAGTCATTTATGTCATAATATATAAAGTATTACATTTTAAGAAATTAATAAAGGTTTTTATGTATCTTTTTTTTTTAAATACTATATTCTAGCTTCTTGCTGTAGTTTAGTACACTAAAAGCACCTGTAGTAAATTCTTTGTGAATTCGCCTAATTGTGTTTGTTTTGTTTGTTTGTTGTTTCTTTGTTTATTACAAATAAAGACAGGTACATATAATCACTGCAGAGAGCGCGTGACACAATGCATAAGTCAGGGATAGTGTTTAGGTGTTTCTGTTATATATTGTTGAATTATTTGTTGTTGTTATTTTTTTGTTTGTTTGTTTTGTTATTTTTTTCTGTTTATTTATTTTAAATTTACTTCTTACTAAGCTATCCTTTTTTCTTTTTAGGGGCCCGTAGCTTAGCTGGGGGGCGTAGAATGTACGGTAGGTCTGACAGGGCTCCTTTGTAATATACCTGTTGCACTTCATTTCACATCATTGTTTTGTCTACTTTCATATTATCTAGCAAAACATTTTCTTTTTAAAAAAATATGTAAAGTTAAAATGCTTAATTTCAACTTTGCTTAATTTCTTTTTTTTTTTTTTTATCCTAGAAGGATTTCTTTGTCTGTTTTTAAACACATTTTTATTATTATTATTATTATTATTATTATTATTATTACTCTTGATTTGTTGTGTTAAAGTGTTTGATTTGTAATTTGAATTCACAGGGGATTGTGCATGATAGCATCAATAGCGTAAATTAACCCAAATAACTTTTTAATAAGGTTTTAATATAACTGAAGTGAAAGTCTAAACATTTGTATAAAGTCTTAACATGTTCAGCCAATAAGAACATGTTACATAAAAAGGGATAATATCGTTTTTTAAACAATTTAATATTTAATTGAAACAATACAATGTTTAAATAAAAATGTTGTAAAGTGAGATTGTAATCATTTAAAATCTTATGTTTCCTCAATACCAAATGAAAGCAGCTTTGACCGGGTAACTGTATTTTGAAACGTACTGATATAAATTTGTAATCTAAATTATGAGTGAGATTTACTGAGTTTTCACTAGAATGTTGTGTGGTTTTAGTTTAGCTTATTGAAGTTCCCTATTAAAATGGTCTCTTACGTTGTCTTTATGACTTTTGTTGGAAACTCAGTTTTCCTCAGTATACTGAAGCCTGATTTGTTAACATTTGTGTAGCTGCACAAAGATATGGCAGTTCACCCCACCAAAATGGGTGGAGCCAACTGCTTATATAAATTTGTGCTAATTCCCATTTCATCAGAATCTTTCTCCTTCAAGCGTGAAGGTCATGTCCTCACTCAGCTCTGAAGACAAAGAATGAAGAAGCCCGCTAATTGCTGTAGAAGATCCCTAGCAGAGAAAAGACACTGTTGCACTCAGAGCTTCTCCTCTGTGTCCATCCAGCAACATCTCAGAGCAAATTTCCTCTTCTAAACAAACAAATTTCTGTGGTGTTTGTTTCAAAATGCCATTATACGAATGTGGTACCCTGTACGACCTAGGTTGAATAGCAAGTTCATCCTGACAAAGGCCTTTGAAGAGCTCAGCTTGGATTGGATTGGTCAGCCCCAGAAATATCTGCCAGGGTGCCGGCAGCGAGGCTCCCATCAGAGACCAGGACCATTCTTTCCCAAAGTTCATGATGAGTTAACCAAGTTGTAGCGTCTCCCCTGCTTTGCTCAAGTCAGTCCTTCTGCATTGATCTCCATTGATGGTGCTGAGCAAAAGGGATATGAGAAGCTCCCTCCTCTTGAAGAGAATGTCCCTGGCTCCATGCACTTGGCACAACTCTCTCCAATCAGAGGCAAACTGGAATCTACGTTATGAATTACCTTGGTGGTTTTAGCCTGGTCAGAACACAAGCTCTGTGCTCACAGGTCAATGATTCTTACCCACCAGGAGCTTTTTAGGCTCAGAATCAAGAGTTGTCTGTCTCCTAGGAGGCAAGTGGCTTTTCTGGGGGCTGTTATTGACTCAACCCAGATGTGGGCATGGCTCTCACTGGAATGCTCACAGAGGACCCTGGGCCTGATGGCTTCCCCTGTAATACCGCTGGGCCTGCTCCATATGTGGCTCCTTACAGTACTGGCTAAAAGCCTGTGTTCTGTCCCATGCCTGGTGTCTGGGACACTTTTGCCTTAAGGTGGACCATCAATGTGTCTCAGCTGGGGACCCTTAAAAGGCCCCTCACCTATATCAGACAGGTTTCCAATTGGGACTGACTTCCAGAAGGAATGTTGTTATGACAGATGCCTCCAACTCAGGTTGGGGAGCTCTGTGCGAGTGCAGGCCAGCTTTCAGCTCCTGGTCCATCCTAGAGCAAAAGCTACACTTCAACTGTCTCGAAATGATGACAGTTTTCTAGACCCTTAAACCATCCTGCCAGCTCTAAAAGGGCACTATGTCGTTGGATTCAGGTTGTGGTCTCTTTATAAGATGGTGAGACACCACCTTCTATGGGCTCAGTGCAACCAGTGCTCATTGAGGGTGGTGCACATTCCAGGCAGACTGAACCAGGGATTGGACATGCTGTCAGAGGGCAGTATGTGTATGGGATAAAGGAGGTTCTTCAGAAGACTTGTTTTAAAACTCTTATTGGCCAACATTTTTCTCCAAGTAACAGAACACGCTGGCTTAGGAATGGCCTAAGGCCTCCCTGTATGGCTTTCCCTCATTTTCTCTGCTTTCTCAAGTCATCAGATGGTCCAGATGCTCAGATATACTGGTGGGCTCCACTCTGGTGAAAACAGTCGTGGTTCTCCTATCTGATTCAGCTGTCATTGACAGCTCCCTGTTAATTCTGCTGAGGTAAGACCTCCTCTTGCAAGTGAGGGGTTACTTGTGGCATCCCTAACCCAAGATGTAGATTCTTTATTTGTGGCCCCTCAACGGGAACCTTTGCAGCTATCTGTGAAGGTAGCCAACACTATAGCGGAGGTCGGAGCACCATCTACAAGGTGCCTTTATCCTATAAAGGCCAATCTGTCTTCTCCAACTGGTGTGCAGTTTTGAACGAAGATTCATCCTCTCATGAGGTAGCAACAATTCTGTCCTTTTACAAGAGCTGTTGGATAAGGGTTGCACTCCTTCTATGCTCAAGGAATATGTGCCAGCTATCACAACAAACTTGCAAGCCAACAAAAGTCCTTGCGGCTGGCCAGTCGGTAGGAAGAAATTACTTGGTCGTCAAGTGAGGAGCCAGGAGACTTAACCCCCTTGAACTAGTCATCCTAAATGTATATGACTTTCTTCTTTCATACAAATCCAGTCAGAGTTATTAAAAAAAAATCTCTTTGATCTTTCAAGCTGTTTGATGCCACTCAGCGGGTGTTGCACTGCCTCTGTCCATGAGAAGTTTAATAAAAAAGCGCATCCATAAAAAAAGTGTTATTCAGAAGTGTTATTCAGACGAACTCCAACTGAATTCATCTGAAAGAAGAAAGTAATATACACCTAAAAAAAAAAGCCTAGAAAAAAACCTAAAAAAAAGGCTAAAAAAAACACCTAGGATGATTTCAGGGTGAGTAATTTGTGGTTCAATTTTAATTTTGGCTGAACTAACCCTTTAAGACCAGTTTACACCTAATTTGGCTCGGATTGCCCCATTAGAGTGAGGGCCCACTCCACTAGGAGGATATATTCCTCATGGGCTTGGTCCACCAGACTTGGGGATATTTTCAAGGCAGCCAGCTGATTGTCGCTATCTAGCTTTGTCAGGTTTTATAACATGGACATCCCTGCTTTCCAGGCATGGGTCTTGTCAGCTTAATTGTCTTGCACCCCAAGTAAGTTAGTGCTCCGACTGGTGGCCTGAACCTCACTAGTTAGCCTATGTTTCTTAGGGCTTTCATGGCAGTGCACTAGAGCTGGGCTCGCAGGACGGCTTCTGTTCTGCACTTATAGCATGGCATTGTGGTATATCGTTCCCCCAAGCATTATAAATGGAATAAGTGATGCATGCCTTTCCATGCTATACAACTTCATGCGAGTCGATGCTACCTATCCTCAGTGGAAATGATTCTGATGAAAATGCATTCAGTGTCGATTTACATAGTTAACTCTACCCTGTTTGGGTGAGCTGAAATGGCATATGTTTGTGCAGCTGCACAAACTTGAACAAATCAGGCTTCAATATTCAGAGGATAACAGTGTCACCCAAGCATCACAAACACAATGCTTGTTCCCGTTATCTCAGGTAACCAAGGTAACATTAGTAACTGGAGCATTATACTATGATGACATCCACTCTGCATTCATGGGGGCATTGCCACTGTATGTATGTATGTATGTTGAGAATAAAGGTCATCAGGCTCTAACCTCAAATCTCCATCAAGAGGTGAGGTCGCCCTACACCTCCACGGTTCAGATGGAGAATCCCTCTCTCCATTTACCTACCTGTGTTTCAAGCCATCTGTTCAATCATTAATTCATTCACCATATGTCTGATTCACCACACAAGTATCTCTGAAACACGTGAACAAGTCTATCGGAAACAGAGAGAAATTAGTCAAAATTAGTCAATGTAATTTTTTTTGGCATAAAAAATTGCATTGCTACAGTGAAATAAATGATCCAAGATGGTAGACACAGTGGGATGGAAAAAAAAAAAATTACTGTAAAATGTATACTAAGATCGCTCATCCAATCAATTTAAGAACAAGAACTATCCTTTAGCAATCTAATTTGTTCAATGTAGGGCAGTATTTTTCATTTCCAGTCCTTTAGCCCTTCTAACTGGAATCATGGCTGAATCACCTGTGATGTACACTTCGCAGGGCACTTATGGTCGAAAAGAACAAATGTCTGTATAGATAAGAGTTGCATGAAAAATATACTGGCGGGGGCTGCTGGAATAGAAATCCACTGATATAGAGTATTAGCCTGCTACTTGTACTACAGCATATGTACTCTGCACAGTATGCAGAATTTATATATGCCTTAAATATCCAGATGACTGAATACTGTCCATTCACTGAAATACTGTATGTACTGTAGCTTTTAACAGAGCACATCATGTTAGGTACTGTATCCCCAAATGCAATGCGCATTGATTGGGAAGTTTATCAACCATCGTGTGACTCATTACTTGACTGGACTAACTAAAAATATCTGTACATAAAATCAGATTCTAAAAATAAAATAACAATATTTATATCTTGGTCATGTGATACTCCAGCAAATATATTTTTGGAATGTTTACATTTTGCATACGGTTGGATACGTTTAGCTTAGTAGGGCATGAAGCAAGTGCACTTTAAACCCGTGACAAGGAATATTCAATGAAATTTCATGAAGTAATTTTCAGTCAGGCCGTTATATTTTGGTGTGAATGTCTTGATGTAGGCCTACTTTTGTTCCTGTGTCTCATATCATCCTTCATCCATGTCATCACAGTCATTAAGCATATCACCTTCCACACTGTCAGAGTCCATGCACACATGATAAGGACGACCCAGACGAAACACTCAGGATCAAGCAACGCTCTTACTGGAATCTACAGTCAATGACCTGGCACAATGGTGAATTTTAACCCTTTTTCCAGTTATGGAAGAACTGGAACTGAAATCTGATACTGATCTAATACCTTTGAATGATTGTGTAATTCATTTAGACTGTTGTTTTTGTGTAAATGTAGTCATATTTAAATGATATACTTGAGAATTTTTTTGATTGCAACATTTTAATTTATAGACTTTAGACAAAAATCATACAGAAATTTATATTGTAAGAATGTCATTAAGTTTGTTAGTGATTCACTTGAAACTTATTTTTCATTTAACTTATTTAGAGCTTTGCAAATTCATCCATGCATTAAGTTGCATCTTTAATTTTTAATGTTTAAAATAGTTTTTGCCTTTGTTTATTTATTAATGCTTTTCTTTTGCCTTCAGTGTCTTAATTGTTCATTTTATTTACTTTCAGAATCTGTGTTAGTTTTAAAATATCACTGAAAATCTAAAATGTGTGATAAAATGAAATTGTTTATAAAAGTGTATATTATAATGGTTTGGTTTTCAATAGTTTTCTTACCAACGTGGCAAATGACCAAGTGCCATACACTGTAGCTTTTTACTTTTAAACACAACTACAATTGGTGGAATATATATGATGAAGTTTATAACTGATTTTAAGCATAATTTTAGTTGGCATACTGAGGGAGGCAACACCCTTGTGGGAAAGAAGCATGCTTAATTGTACTAGTAGTGTACTTCCTATCTTAAAAATGTTTATTTAAATCTATCTATCTATCTATCTATCTATCTATCTATCTATCTATCTATCTATCTATCTATCTATCTATATATATATATATATATATATTTAAGTGCAGATAACATAATATCAAATAAATAAAATGCCATTTACTTTGAGAGTTCATTTTCATGACGGTTTTGCATTTAAAAAGTGGGTTTCACTTTATTTTGATGGTCCCCTTAACACATTATTTTGACTATAACGTTGCACCTACATATCTACTAAGTCTCACAAGAGTGTTAGTAGAGTATTAGTAGACTGGTAGGGTTAGGGTTAGATTAAGCTGACGTACTTGCAAAGTTACTTTTACTTATAGTCAGTGGAATATCTATTGGGGAGCATCACAATAAAGAGTTATTAAAGGGATATTAAAGCAGAAAGCAGATATTAAAGGGATAGTTCACCCAAAAATGAAAATTTTGTCATTAATTACTCACTCTCACAATAATGCCATTTTAGAGAGTATCACTTGTGGTCTTGTGGGTTTGGAACGACATGAGGGTGAATAATTTGTGACAGAACTATCACTTAAAAATAATATAATAGGATTTAGCTGACATATAGGTGCATTGTTACTTATTGTAAAAAAAATGTTCAAAAGGAACCATCAAAATAAAATGTTAACAAAAAGTGTACATTGTAATACTTCAAAGTACATTTTAAATATATAAAATAAAATAAAAAATCATGCGTTAAAGAAGTACATATACAGTATGTTAATGTGTTTACCTAATTTTAGCTAAATTTAAGAAAATGTTGATTTAAAAATAAATGCTTGTCAGTACATTTGGCAGAGCAAATTAACTATAATTAATTATAGTTTCAGAGAAAATAGTAATTATATAATTATGTAAGTGTCTGAAATTAAATATATATATATATATATATATATATATATATATATATATATATATATATATATATTTATATACATACAGTATGTTTAGTTTGCACTTGATTTTATATATGAATATTTATATTTAAATAGATTATTTCCATAAAGTATACTTCATTTTCACAAGGGTAGAATTAAACTAATACTTGCATCATGAGCTAAAGATTATGGTGAGAAAATCATAAGGAATAAGTTCTTTCTTACATGCCAGAACCTCTTTTGACTAAATATTCTACCAACCACCAATTCTTTATTTGTAACTAAATGTTCTGGCCTGTTTGTGGTTTTAAATACATGTGACTTTTTAAATGTATGTATCTTTGTTAATTTTTAACAATCTGACACCACTGATTAAAGCTTAATTGACTTTTTCAAACATTTACTTAATTACTTAATAAGACAATGAACAAGTGAAGATATCTGGAGACCCAAACAGCTGGTGTCAGATTGAATAATATTGTTCACTGTTTAAAATGTCTTATTGATTTTAATGAATATGAAATGTTGGGAGATGTAACTGGGACTGTGACTGTGTCTAACAATTAGATTTTTTTCAAAGCTCTACTAATTTTTTTTCTTTTTTTCAGGGATCCAGTTCCGTCTCCCTACTGCCTGTAGTGTGGATCGAACAGAAACCCCAACTCCAGGTAAAGCCATACCACATAGTTTGTTCATGTTCAGAAGCATCATGCCCATTCAGACATTCTCAGATTTTCATGTCACTCCAAATTCATATGACCTTTTCTCATGATATACAAAACAAAATGTCAAAGATAGTCTTTCCAACACAGTGAAGATGCATGTTGATCTGAAGTCTGGACTGCCAAAACAAAAACAAAAAAGACAAAAAATCAAGCAAAGCATAGCAAAACAAGCAAAGGCCAGGAAAAACAATGAAACAAAGCAAGGAAAGGAAAGGCAAAACAAGGAAACAAAATAGAGCAAGGTAAGGCAAAACAAGAAAAGAAAGCAACAGAACAGTAAAACAAAGTAAGCCAAGGAAACATTAATAAAAGCAAGACAAAAAAGGCTAAACAAAACAATGAAATGCAAAACAATGAAACAAAGTAAATTAAGGCACGCCAAGAAAACGTGCAACAAAATTAGCAGAGCAAGGCAAGACAAAACTAAAAAACAAAGCAAAGCAACAAGACAGCAAGTAAAAACAATGCAAAGCAATGCTAAACAATGGAAGAAAACAAAGCAAAAAAAGGCAAAAAATCTAAGCAACAAAGCAAAACACAGTAAAGCAAAGCAAGGTAAGTCAAGACAAAAAAAAAAAAAATAAGCAAAAGTAAGACAAGACAAAACAACTAACAAAACAAAGCAAGGTGAAACAACAAAACAGTAAAGATGAGGCAAAACAGCAAAAACAAAACAGCAACAACAAAAAAACAAAGCAACATAACAAAACACAGTAAAGCAAAGCAAGCCAAGGTAAAACATCAAAACGAAGCAAAAAACAACACTTGATATTCAGCTCGTTTTCTAGGGAAATTGTGTCACTAATGCTGATAAGGCTCTATAAACACATTATTAGAATATCTGCTCTTATATCGCTGGGCTGCTGTTTTACTGTCTTTTATCATGCACCACATGCACTAAATAACTGTTTTAGAAGGAATATTGTATATTGTACTTATACTCTATGTATTAAATGTATTAAGATATATCTGTGTTCTTTGGAAAACACATATTCTAGTAATCTTCACTAGTGATTCACGCTGTTGATCATGCCTACTATCTTTGTTTCTGTGTTTAGCACCTGTGTGGCATTTGATACCCCCCTGATAACTGTTGCCAAGACACCAAATCATTCAGCAGCCCTTCATTGGCACACTGGGCTTTCGGAGAAAAAATAAACTGGGCCATTCAAGATGTGTTTTTACAAGCTAACAAGACACTGCCTTCTTAGAGAAATGAGAAAAATAAAATCATTCTCACTCTCCTTTATTTTAAATAAAATCTAAATAGAACAGATGGAATTCCTTTTTTTCCTTATTTTTTTTAACAGTTAATAAATACACATGGCATGATTTATGCTGATAACGTGTTAATTAAATGGCAAAATGTGTCATCATTGAGTATTATTCAGCATTATTTTTTCTCTGAACATTCCTCAACCATCTGCCATTGAAGAATAGATCAGACATACAGTATGAGTTCTGCAACAGCTGTCTTATTCAGATTCGAAAGAATACAAATATATATAAAACATATCAAGATATAAAATCAATCAGCTTCAGTGTTGCTTTGTGTGTCCGTATGATTGTCTCTGCATATAACCACGACAGGAGAAAATATTGTAACCCCCTAATTCAGTTTTAAATCTTCCACGCTTCCTGAGCGTAGTTGCAGAGATGAGTCATATTCTGTTGCTCAGGGAGTTTTTATATTTAATCACAGCTGATGAAGTGTTCGACATGCTGATGACAGAATGAATTATGACGCCTAGCATCAACACAACAGGTCATGAATGGATTATTGTGTTCCTCTCTTATACAACCCTACTTTCTATTTTTGGAAGTGTTTTACTCCTCTGTATGAATCACACGTCTCTCTCCCACATTTTTCCCTTCAGTCTGTGACTCATTCAGCAGTTTTGTAATAGTGTGCTATTTGCAGCCCGTGGTTTTGATTGGTACATCATATGTAGACTGTTACATTTAACCACACTGAGGTGTTTTGTCATGTTGGCAAATACAAACACCCTGCAGGTGCTGCAAAGTAGGTCTGTATTTCCATCTTTTGACTTTTTTTTTATCCTGTTTGAGGTCAGGGCTGCTTGATTTTTCCAAAGCTTCACCGCTTTCAAAGAATCAAGCTGGATTAGCACCACTCTGCACAAGCCAGAACTGACCAGAGCAGGAGAGCTGAGGCACTGCTGTCAGCTGAAGCAAAACAGACAAACTGACAACTGTTATCAAATTGTACATGGCATTAAACTTGAATGATTCACACTCTCTGCTTCCTGCTTTCCATATATGGGCTGCTCAGTGAATGTGTTAAAAGCACCTCAAAAGCTTCTGATTGGCTAAGGGATGTCTGTCTCAAAGAAATGTGATTATGTTTCTTAAGCCCCTTTCACACTGCCATTCCGGCAAATACAGGGGTAAAATGTTCCTGAAATTGTTCCCTGGTCGCTAGATTTTTCACTTTCACACTGCCAGTGATTACCCGGGATATGTGCGTGCTTTCACACACAGCCCTTGAAGATCCCGTAACGACACGTGACATCAGCGCGTGACGTGTAATGTACGAGTCGACAACGCTAGGCACGTTATACTTTCACTGAAGCAAGCGAACTATCTCGGCGTCAGCGGGGAAAGTGAGGAACTAACTGATCTCTGCTTCATTACAGATTGCACATATGTTTTCGTCGCGAACGTTGATCTTCCTTCAAAACAGCTGGTAAAAGAGTCGCACGATAACGCGTGTCATCACTTCGACACGGAATTAGATCTGGCTTTTGTTCACACAGCACTCATCCCGGGTCGAACCCCGCAATGTTACTAGGTCCCCGACCCGGGTTCAATTCAGTAATCAATTCCGGGACATGGTTGCTTTCACACAGAAGGCGACCCGGCAATGTTCCGGCAATATGCCGGGTCAGACGTGCAGTGTGAAAGGGGCTTTAGAGATCAAGCCATGAGATCAAAGTCAATTTGAAATATTTAGGAATATGTTCAAGATCTAAAAAAGTAAATACTGTAATTGCAAAATATTCCCTTTTAAAACCCTGTTTTTTACTTTAATTTGTTTTAAATAACATCATTTATTACAAATTATTTAAAACTTGTTGGTAACATTGCATCCTTGCATGATTAAAAAAAACAAAACAAAAAAAAAACACTGGTAATAATATTTTAAGTCCACCTTAGATATTCTACTATATTAGATATAACTATGAGTACTAACTAAAATGGCCTATCAAAATTAGGTGTAAACCATTTGCTTGCTGAGGGGAAACAGTTGTCTTTTTATGACATTGAATATTTTAAACATATTCAGGAATTTCATTCATGGACGATACGGTAGTTGCAAGTTAAAAAGAAACCTTTGCCAACCTAATAACTTTAATGCACAGTGTTTTGCCCCACTCTGAACGTCCCTTAAAATTCAATCAGAATGAACTACTCTTGGCTGGATTAAGAAACAGTATGCATCAGATTTAATGTGGATCGTCAAAACATTGGCTTGCAAGACAAACCGTCTTTGTCTAGTGAGACTGCATTGTCAAACAGGAACAAAAGAGAATATAAGAGCTGCTGGGACGCATGAATAATACAGATACTGTGAACACAAGAGCACAGAAGTGCAGAGAACCAGCTCACTTCAAGCACTCGAATGTCCAATTTGCTCACTTTACGTATTATTCCATTTTCAAAAGATTAATTCTTGTAGGTTATGGTGTTCTCTTGTTATTAAAGCTGCACTGTGTACACACTTTTTGGGGGGGGAGAATTAACAAAATTGAAATAATAATTTAACTTATAAGTAATCCTATAGTATATTTTAGGGGAAGTCGTGGCCTAATGGTTAGAGGGTTGGACTCCCAATCGAAGGGTTGTGGGTTCTAGTCTCGGGCCGGACGGAATTGTGGGTGGGGGGAGTGCATGAACAGCTCTGTCTCCACCTTCAATACCACGACTTAGGTGCCCTTGAGCAAGGCATTGAACCCCCAACTGCTCCCCGGGCGCCGCAGCATAAATGGCTGCCCACTTCTCCGGGTGTGTGCTCACAGTGTGTGTGTGTGTGTGTGTTCACTGCTCTGTGTGTGTGCATTTCGGATGGGTTAAATGCAGAGCACAATTTCTGAGTATGGGTCACCATACTTGGCTGAATGTCCATTCACTTCACTCACTTCACTTCACTTATTTTAGAGTTCTCAAGATGGATTTAATGGGAAACTGCACACTTTTCTGATTTATGTTTACATTATATCCATAAATAAAGGAAAGAAGGTCAGGCTAGTACTCTATATAAAGTGGAAGTTGCTTGAGGCCACAACAACTAAACCTCGGACCGAAAAGCATTTGCAAACAAAAAGTAAAAAGTGATAGAGTAAAACACGGATTGACATAGTTTGCATAACATTTGCTGTGCTTTGATTAGGTTCAGGTCTTTATGTTGGTGACAATGCCAGACCAGTTACTACTTTGCTCTGTTTATCTATAAATAGCCAACCTATGTTAACGTTTCCGCCATTATCTGGTTTGGATAACCTTTTTTATGTTTAATGTCAGGATTGGCAAACTTTTGCAAAAATTAATAGGTCAAAACAACAGCACCATATCACCTACTCATGAGAAATGGTTTTCTCTTCATATATCCGTCTTTTGATGTTGGGAAAGTTCTGGTGTTGTTAGTGAGATTCCCATTGTCTGTAACAATGAGCAAAGCAGTGCTCCCCGGGAAGGTAAAGTAATTAGCAGAACAGTGTCTCTCCGTGAATAGCTTACCGTTTATGCTTCAACCGATAGTGTTGGGCAAAAGGAAATGGTTCCTAAAAAAATCAATGATCAGACATCTGCTAAATGACTGTGATGAAGGTTTAGTTTCTCTCTGATCCATTGCTCTTTCTTTCTCTCTTTAATCTAACGTATTGTTCATCTGTTTCGTTATAGCGGTAGTGACATATACGCCTGGCTACAAGAAGACCCCTCCACCTGTTCCTCCTCGTTCCACCACTAAGCCAGTGATTTCTGTAACAGCCCAGAGCAGCACCGAGTCGACGCAGGATGCTTACCACGAGGGTCGGCCCTCACGGGGAGGGCTTTGGGCCACAGATAGCCTCGGCCGGGTCATCTACACCTCCACCGACAGCCTGGATAGCGCAAAAGCAGTGACCCTAGCAATGGAAACCGCACCCAAGCGTCTCACTTCTGCGGGGAGCTACAGCTCCGTTCAGACCTGCGATAAGGCCATCCTGGTGTCCAAAGCAGAGGAATACCTCAAGACTCCGCGCTCTTCCATCGGGATACAGGTAAACCTCCCTCAAGGCTTTAGGTTTGTGTCATTATAAGCGACTCTGTAAACCCTGTAAACCCAATGGCTTTGTGTCTCGCCTCAAATCCAAAAATAGCTGGCAGCATTCAGACAGTGAGTCACCCACCCAGAAAGTGCACACAAAGACTCCTCATATAGCCAGATTCTGTGGCGGAGAAGATGAGATTGCAGATTGACCCTGAACAACAAAGATTAATGATGCTGCTTCTCTCTGTGGGCTTGTTCCTACACAGGACCAACAGTCAACCACAGCACGCAGCTGTTGTGATGTAGAAAACATTACACCTATAAAGCTATGGATCATTAACAACCAAATCCACAAAGGCAGGAATGACTTATTCTGCTAAATCCGGAGCTCAAACCACCCGACCATTAAACCTGCCACTGCTGCGCCTAACAAATACAAACAAGGCTCTAAATGTGATTGTTGTTCTGATGAACCACTAGGAATTTCAGCCTGTTTTCACTCCCAAGGCAAACAATGCTGTCCACAAACACCGTACACATTTAGACGCTTTTATGCAAAGCAATTTGAATTCCAATCGAATTTTGGCTATCAAATCCAAGACCTTCAAGTTGCCAGCATCTTGTTCTACTGTTTGAGCAACACTTTATTGTGATGTGGCTAGTAAGGGTAAGGGTACTGTATTGCTTTCAGTGAGAAACATTTGGTGTCA
This sequence comes from Carassius gibelio, assembly GCF_023724105.1. NCBI lineage: Eukaryota > Metazoa > Chordata > Actinopteri > Cypriniformes > Cyprinidae > Carassius > Carassius gibelio. The sequence continues at coordinate 21,561,254 of NC_068415.1, forward strand.
ATAACCTGATACAAAGTTTCTAGGACTTTTATCATCATAAATCTATTGTTGGGAATACTTTTGTCATCGTGGTATGTTGGGTTGCAGCTAGAGTAACCACTTTATATACAGGTGCTGGTCATATAATTAGAATATTATCAAAAAGTTAATTTATTTCACTAATTCCATTCAAAAAGTGAAACTTGTATATTATATTCAATCATTACACACATATTGATATATTCCAAATGTTTATTTCTTTTAATTTTGATGTTTATAACTGACAACTAAGGAAAATCCCAAATTCAGTATCTCAGAAAATTAGAAGATTACTTAAGATCAATACAAAGAAAGGATTTTTAGAAATCTTGGCCAACTAAAAAGTATAAAAATTTAAAGTATGAGCATGTACAGCACTCAATACTTAGTTGGGGCTCCTTTTGCCTGAAATACTGCAGCAATGCGGTGTGGCATGGAGTCGATCAGTCTGTGGCACTGCTCAGGTGTTATGAGAGCCCAGGTTGCTCTGATAGTGGCCTTCAGCTCTTCTGCATTGTTGGGTCTGGCATATCGCATCTTCCTCTTTTCAATACCCCATAGATTTTTTATGGGCTGAAGGTCAGGCGAGTTTGCTGGCCAATTAAGAACAGGGATACCATGGTCCTTAAACCACGTACTGGTAGCTTTGGCGCCGTGTCCAGGTGCCTGTTGGAAAATCTGCAAAAAATCTGCATCTCCATAAAGTTGGTCAACAGCAGGAAGCATGAAGTGCTCTTAAACTTCCTGGTGTACGGCTGTGTTGACCTTGGACCTCAGAAAACACAGTGGACCAACACCAGCAGATGACGTGGCTCCCCAAACCATCACTGACTGTGGAAACTTTACACTGGACCGCAAGCAACATGGATTGTGTTCCTCTCCTCTCTTCCTCCAGACTCTGGGACCCTGATATCCAAAGGAAATGCTAAATTTACTTTCATCAGAGAACATAACTTTGGTCCACTCAGCAGCAGTCCAGTCCTTTTTGAAGTGAGTTTCTGACGCTGTCTGTTGTTCAAGAGAGGCTTGACACAAGGAATGCGACAGCTGAAACCCATGTCTTGCATACGTCTGTGTGTAGTGGTTCTTGAAGCACTGACTCCAGCTGCAGTCCACTTTGTGAATCTCCCCCACATTTTTGAATGGGTTTTGTTTCACAATCCTCTCCAGTTATCACTATTGCTTCTACACTTTTTTTTCTGCCACATGTTTTCCTTCCCTTCACCTCTCTATTAATGTGCTTGGACACAGAGCTCTGTGAACAGCCAACCTCTTTTGCAATGACCTTTTCTGTCTTGCCCTCCTTGTGCAAGGTGTCAATGGTCATCTTTTGGACAACTGTCAAGTCAACAGTCTTCCGCATGATTGTGTAGCCTACAGAACTAGACTGAGAGACCATTTAAGGGCTTTTGCAGGTGTTTTGAGTTAATTAGTTGATTAGAGTGTGGCACCAGGTGTATTCAATAAACCTTTTCACAATATTCTAATTATCTGAGATATTGAATTTGAGATTTTCCTTAGTTGTCAGTTATAAACATCAAAATTAAAAGAAATAAACATTTGAAATATATCAGTCTGTGTGTAAAAAAAATATATAATATACAAGTTTCACTTTTTGAATGGAATTAGTGAAATAAATCATCTTTTTGATGATTTTCTAATTATATGAGCACCTGTACACCTAAAAGGATAGTTCACCCAAAGATGAAAATTCTGTCATCATTTACTAAACCTTCTGTTGTTCCAAACATATAAGACTTTTATTTAAAAGCATAAATGAAAGATATTTTCCAGAGAGATTTCTGTCCATCCATTGGAAGTCCATTCCACCAAAACGTTGACACTTGAAAAGATTGTAAAAGTAAAAAATCGAGTAGTTCAATCCAAGACTCTAAAAAATTGCCTTATATAAAAAATATTTAGCCTTTTATTCACATAAAAAATAAAAATGAACACACATGTATAGAGCACATCAAACTATAGTAGTCAACATATGAAGTGGATCAAAATCATTCATCAAAGTTGTCCTAAGACAAGAACGCAGTTTAGTTTTAGGGTTTGTATGGGCTTAGAATGACATCAGGGTAATTTTTAATTTTTGGGAAGACTCTCCTTTATATTTGAATATTTAAGAGCATCTAACAAAACCCCCTAACACTAAACCTAACCATATCTGAATATAAACACTATAAGTATTGGGCCCCATGGGAGTGAGAATGAGTTGAAAATGATAGATGCATTTTAGTGAGTTTTAGTGAGTGATTTTAGCCAAGATAATAAATATATGTTTACAGCACTAGCTGAGAGAGATGTGGAATATAGAAAAAGCACCAATAAGTCAAAAACCTCCAGAAGACTTTAAACTAGTTTAAAATGCATTACTGTATGTTAACATTGCAATTCACAGGGATTCATCACTCTGGATGCTAAAGAAGCTAGCTGTCACCACCAAAACTAATAATATGTAATCAGGAAATCAGGAATCAGAGGAAGGTCAATTTAATGTATAAAAGGCTTATACTAATCAATAAACCATTTATCCAATGTTTGCAGTTTAAAGTAGTTTAGTATTGTGAACATTAATAACTGGTTACTAACAGCATTTGAGAAAGTAACGTGTTACAATATTAATACAATATTTCTCCCTAAAAAAAAAAGTAACTTAAGGCACTGGTTGATCAAATGGGATTATTTGTGTTATTTCACATATTTTATTATTGCAGGCAATAATAAACTGGTGTTACTTTATTGAAAAAAATCTTTTATTGTAAATTAAAAAGGATTATTTTACTAGTTACATAAAAAAGTGATCTGATTGCATTACTTGTAATCTGTTACCCCCAACACTGGTTACTAGGATCTTGTGTCTCCGTTGGGCTCTTGAGCAGGCTGCTTTAGGGGCTGTCCTTATAGCAAGTGTGCTATAAATTGCCTCAGATAAGTGTTTGTGAGATGACAGCTCTTTAAGGGAAGTCTCATATTTGTGCCTCTAAGCTGTTGTGTTCTCTTCTGGGTCTGTGCTAATGTGTTCATGCCACCCACAGGACATTGTATTACATTTACACCTAGTCATTTAGCAGATAGATTTATCCAAAGCGACTTACAAATGAGGACAACTGAAGCAATCAAAACTTACAGAGAGCAACAATATGTAAGTGCAAATGACAGGTCTCAGTTAGCCTAAAGCAGTACATGTATTTTTTTTCTTTATATATACACACACACACGCATACAGATGTACAGAGGTAATAAGAGTACCTCTGCATGTAAAGAATGCATGCATGTGTTGCTGCATCATGGTACTCTCCATAATGGCAGATGATGTGATTTGGAGAAGAATTCCTAAATAAACTCATTATTTTGGTTTTCTTTGCGCACAAAAAAGTATTTTTATAGCTTCAGAAATTAGCGTTGAACCACTGATGTCACGTGGACTATTTTACATGGAACATTTCAGTTGCATTGCTGTCTATGCAGGGTCAGAAAGCTCTCGGCTTTCAACAAAAA